>NC_083742.1:5762500-6080000 GCF_033458585.1 Syngnathus typhle
GAACGGTCCACATTGAGAACAAAAAAGTCGCAAATAAAAATCAGAACGTGATTGTCCATCACACAAAGAATTAAATTGAATCGATTAAATGGCATGGACAATGCGACATACAGTTGCACAAAGATTTACGGGGACAATCAAGGAGCCACTGCTTTGAGTCAGAACCCGGTGAATAGACAGAGCTAAGACACATTGATGTTAAGTTCCACTTCATTCGTGAAGCACTTAACTGTGGAAAGATTGATATTGTGTACTGTCCATCAAAAATACACGATTGCTGACATGTTAACAAAGACTGTATTTAAGGATTAGAATCAACAAATTCAAAAGTTGACCGGTCCGGTCCTGCCACTGCCTGGCACCCAGTTCAGGATGTGCCCCCAGCTGGAATAGGCTAGCCGCGACCCTCGTGAGGATACGCACTTCAGGACAATGGATGGATTTCATGACGTTGAAAGCAATAGAGTACATCCTTTTTTACAAATTGTTACAAAGAGCAATGCAAAAATGCACCAAAATGGCGTCATGAGGAGGTCTGACTAATACTCGTACATCGGGAGTAGTAAATAATGATCAAATTGACCAGAGTGTAAAATTTCCCTGTCCAGAAATCAGTAAACTATTAAATGAGTTAACAGGTGACACACCAATTGTCTTTATAATTTTATTGGGTTTTTTTTTGTGGGGGGGGGGGGGGGGGGGGGGGCGCTCAAATAAACCTGGTAAAACAACAGATGATAATAATAAATAATATAAAGAATAATAATAATGCATGGTAAATTTAACAATAAGTAAATGAAATGTACGAAATCAATTATGAAAATGCATGGTAAGTTGAACAAAATAATAATACATGGTAAATCATAATATCACATGTTAAGTCAAGAAGAATAATGCATGGTAACTTTAACAGAATAATATGGTAAATCTAACAAAGACTAACGCATGGTTAATCAATCATAATGCATGGTAAATTTAACAAAATAATAATATTGCATGGTAAATCACAATATCACATGTTAAGTCAAGAGGAAGAAGAAGAACGCATGGTAACTTAAACAGAATAACACATGGTAAATCTAACAAAAATTAATGCAGTTAAGCAATCATAATAATGCATGGTAAATTGAACAAAATAATAACAATGCATGGTAAATCAGAATATCACATGTTAAGTGAAGAACAAGATGCATGGTAACTTAAACAGAATAATAATGCATGGTAAATCAATCAGTCTAACAAAATGCATGGTAAATCAAGCAGAATAATCATGCAAGGTCAATTGCATTCATATGATTACTCGCAACTTCCATTGGCGCCTTTTATATCCAGCGGATAACGCGCTGTGGGCATCTTACACACGTAGCCGTTAAATTCCATGCAGGACATCTTCTTCCATTTGCCAGACTGAAAGTCAAATCGAGATTGATTTTAAATCTAAACTTGTCTTCGGCGAGTGGGTTCTTTGATCTTTTCTGCACCTACCTGGCTCAAGGCGGCCACGCAATTCTCCATCACGCCCGTAGGTTTTCCCGGAGGAGCCCAGTTGGTGAAGGTCGGCGCCTTCTGGCGGTCCGACCACACGAATCTGCCGCGATCGACCAGGTCGTTCAGTCCAGTCCACGTGTCTCCAGGGGCTGCAGAGGACAAATGGCAACAGAGCTCTCATTCGCTTTCCAGATATGGCAGATATCGAGCAGATGCAAGTGACACACCAAGCTTCACGAGGTTGTGCAGCCAATCCCGCTCAGCCTCGGAGAGGATAAACACCAGCTCGGCATCGAGACTCCTGCAGGACTGTTGAGCGTCCTGCCACTTCTTTGTACCATCAAAACGTTTGTAGCAGAAGTCCCCAAACTCCTCCCAGTCAGGTCCCAAGCATCTCGGCTCTGCGCGCAAGATGGCGTCACGTGAAGAAATGCTTTCTATTCTGGACATCCTACTCACCCATGTCAGCAAAAGTGAAAGACGGAGACACATCCCATGTGTCAACATATCTGCAGACAGTAAAGTGAGAATGAGCCGGGCGTCTTTAAGTGGACTCGCCAGTGAAAGCGGAGCACGCACACTGTTGAGGTGATTCCGTTACAGGTGGAGCCTTTGTAGGCTTTCTGTGGCAGTTTCTTCAGCAAAGTCACATCTCCTCCAATCTCAATGATGCCCGAGTGAATAGCAGCCGCACAGATGTTTGAGTCCTGCACTCAGAGAATGTCTCAAACAAAGGACAAGAACTCCGCCGGCAGGTCTTGCAGTAATTAACATACTTGGTCGTAGATCCGTGTTCCGAAGACCGCGTAGTCAGCTTTGGCGCAGCCCAGTGGGCACCGGACCCTGCGGAAGACATTGGTTGAGTGAGGAGGAGGCCTTTTCGGCAAGAAACGTCATACCAAGTCTGACTCACGTCATTGAACCGTCGAGGCCGAGGTCGGTGGCTGTGCTGTTGCAAAAGATGCCTGTGGGTCAGAAGGGGAAATCAAAGCCCGTTTCTTGCTAGTTTCTCACTGCACTCCAAACGTCGTACTCACTGCGAGCTGTGTCGTCAGACGTGCACCCCAAGACGTCAAAGCGTAGGCCCAAAAACTTCGGCAGGAAGCGGACGTACTGGGCGAACACGGGCCTAGTTAGTAGATAAGTCCCCAAGGCAGGCTGGAAACAAAACCCGCGCGTTTGCAATGAATGACAACAGCCTGGACGACAAAGTCGAGACTCAGCGACCGCTCACCTGTACTGGGTGGCGATGCCAAGTCACTCCGTCAGTACTGAACAGCATCTCAAATACGTTGGAACTTTGCAATTGGTATGCACACTTCTGGGTCTCGACGCCTGTCACCTTGGAGTTTTGACCGAGGTTCACCTGGATCCAGCTGCCGACTGAGGGCGGAAGGCATCCCATTGCTCAGGATAGCAAACTACGACGGATGAGGTCGACGAGCTGTCACTTTTTTTACGTACACATTTCGGAGGGTCTCCAGCAATCGCTGCCCCCCAGACGCGCTTTGTGAGGTTCGGCATTGATCGCAGAGGAAGAGGCTGAAAAAGAAGAGTCTAGGATTCTCCCGTCAGCGATGCCCAGACTATCAAGACACACTGAGGAAAGACAAAAAAAAAGACAATGTGGAAGGAACGCTCGCTCATTCATTCTCATGTCTGGTCACCCGTTCCTAGCCGACGCTCTATCTGGGGATCCGTTGGATTCTTTCCTTGCCACATCATCCATCGGCAAGTGTCAGGATGTGAAGCCCACCTTTCTTCTCGCAGCTGTAGACGACGTGGAGGTATTTGGAGACACCAGGGCAGGAGTCCGTATCCGTAAGGTCAATGGGGCAAATCTGATAGTTGTCACACAATCCTCTAAAGTACTGGAGAGCCCCTTGCACCCTGCAGTCATCTGCAAGTGACAACACACCACCATTTCACGCACATTTTATTCGCACACTTACATACAGAGTTCAACTTGTTACAGGACGTAGGGAACTGTAATGGTTAATGACTATTAGAAATATAGGAATAAAAAAAGTGCCCGGCTTAGTTTTTTCATTGTTTTCTATTTTTATTCAAAGAAAAAGTCAAATAAACATGTTCTATTGCCATCGCTCACACGTCAATGCCCACGGATATTGATATTGAGTTATGTTACAAACAAGTTACGCTGACGGCGTGTCAAAACCTTGTGACAGAAACGGCTCCAGGACAGCGAGCCAAAAAACACGATGCCACTGGAGGATTCTTACCGCGTGATCCGCCACCACTCGGACAGACATCGCTACGCTTCCGTCCATGGAAAGCCGACCGTATGCGGATGACTCTTTCATTGGGACATCCAAGGGATTTCCTATCGTCTTGGCAGAGAAGTTCTTCCTTGTAGCCTGTGAGAGCACAACCGTTGACTTCTCTTCGTCTTTTTTTACAGAGACGTTGAAGGCGACTTACCGTCATGTGGCAGGAGCTGATGTGTCTTTCCTAGAAGCGGGAACCAGAACATGGATGTCGACACGTGATGACGGTCCACCGCGGGGTGTCACATCTCACTTACCTCTTTTCTTGCAGACGTAGCCTCTCTTCTTGGCGCACTTGGCGCGCTTCCAGTCGCCGCTGCCAGTGAGCAAGGAAAGACATTTCCCCCCTTCAGTGACACCTGGAGGGAGGGAGACAAGATCTGAGCGCTCATCCGTTCCTCCAAAGTGCAGCTGACAACCGTCTCAGCCCGACCTGCACTCGAGTGGGGGTAAGAGAAGGGGGATCCGTCAGTCCACTTGTCGCCGTCACGCTTGACGGAGGCGTCGGCGCCCAACCACAGGGAGGCGTCATCACCCATCAGAACCTTGGCGATACCTTTGGATCCCAAGGAGAACATGCAAGATTCCAAAACGACTCACAGTTGACTCTGCACTACAACTTGATGGGTGCGGCACAGCCGTGACAAAGCGCTAACAATACTACAACAAAGAGTGAAACAACAAAAAACAAAAAAACAACCAAGCAACGCTGGCCATATCTCAGGTTTATCAGGTTTTGAGTTGGAAAGGAAGGCGTAGCAGGAAAAAAAGGTTTTTATCAAAGACTTAGCAAATTCATGGCCATCCTACCGCGTATGAAGACCGTGTACGAAGACATGACGCCTTTTTTGATTTACTTTAGCTTCCATTTCTTGTTTGCTTCATGTTGGAAAAGAAGAATTGATCCACTTGTTTATGGCCAATATATTTTAATTCATGGCCTCCTACCGTGTACGAAGCGCTGCTCGTGCGAGTCGGCGATGCTGAGCAGGTTCCCTTGGCGGCCTTTGCAGTCCGCTTGCGCCTCCTGCCAGGTCTTGGTGGGCTGGCGGATCATCAGGTAGCAGAAGTCGTCGGTGGGGTCGTCCAGCCACCAGCCGCATTTGTCAGTCCAGCCTGCGAGACAGACGGCGCAGGAAGGCAAAACAGCATAAGACAGCGTAGAAGACGGCGGCAGTGCGAGACACCTACCCTGTTGGCTGACTAACGGTGGCAGCTGTCGAAGCCCTCCACGCTTGGCTGCATGGTAAAGGAGGGCGAATGAGCAAGTGCATGAAGGAACGCTCAGGGGGGACATTTTTTGCACCTGTTTTGCAGACAAATGGCCGCTTTGTTGTGCAGGGGCTGGCGCCGATCTTCCCAACAGAATCTGGGAATGCGCAGTCCTCCGTGGTGTCCTTTTGCCACTCGGCATAGTCCTGCGGACGACATGAGGGTGTTGGACTCTCGGCTTCCCAACGCCCTTTCTCCGCACAATTGTTGCGCTCAAATTTCAACTTTCCCAACCTAGCTCGTGCAGAATGACTTTTCCAAAGTCCTTCAGCAATTTACTTACAAAAGCTGTTCCGTCACTATACTCATAGTTATTGCTTTTCTTCTTCAGTCCCAGCCAAGAATACCAAACGCTTTGAGAGTGATCTTGAGGAAAAGAAGGACAACAAGAGCTTCAGGGCAAGAAGAGCTTCAGCTAAATGACGGCAGCTTTGTGGGACCGACGACTGCGGCGGTTCGTCTGAGCGCTCACCAAACACGAATTGAGCCTCTTCCCATGAGTGGACGCTAGCCAGGTGGCCACTCTGGGCAACACAGAACTTCTCGGCATCCTCCCAATCTTTGTAAAGCTTCGAATAAAAGTAGCAATAATCGCCATACAGTAGGTTGCCATTGTCGCAGGTGGAAGCTGAGGCCACAATGGAGAACATTGAGGAGGAAACCATGACCACGTGGTTAAAGTGCAAATAAGCGTGCTGCAACTCACTCTTCACGACAGCGAGACCACTTTTGGGGGAACACGTCCGTCCCTTCGGGCAGCCTGCAAAAAAAAAAAAGGACCGTTTGCGCCTTTCAACGGCAACGTGACCGCAGACGTGCAGGCTTACTCAGCGGCCGTTTGCACAAGTAGGCCAACGAGGAATCACAGGAGCCAGACCTCCACTTGCCAGGCTGACCCCTTCCCCCTTGGTTGACGTAGGCGCAGGACGCAACGTTGGCGCTGTCGGTAGATTAAAAAAAATGAACATTTTCCTATTTTTTCTTGAGTGCTCCTTCTCAAAATTGGTTCCAGAACCTTTACGCGTCTCCACCTGACAACAGCATGCAAAGTTGTTACGTCTTACCTTTCGAGTTGATTTGAGGCCCAGTTGCGGTGTGTTGTTGTCTGGCCATCGGACCAGGTCAGCTTCTGGCTCCCGCCTTCAAAGCGACACCAGAACTCGTCGCATTTCTGGGAAGCAAAAAAAAACAAACAAAAAAAACAGTCCCACTTGTCGCTGCAGAGTCCACGACTGCTTGCGCTTCCGTCTCACCTGGTTGGAGAGTCCCAGCCAGAAGCGGGTGTCCTTGCCCATGGTCTCCTTCACAAAATCCTCCTCGGCCGAGGTGGTGATGGAGAGCAGGTCGCCGCCCTGCCAGACGCAGTGGTGCCAGGCCCCCAGCCAACCGTTGGGCTCCATCTCCTTCTTGTAGCAGCTGGAGTCGTGTTCGAGCCACCCGGGATCACACCTGCTGGCTGAGGGCACAATTTGGGGAACAGATCAGAGCACACTCCTGTTTTAGCTCCTCAGTCCACCATTTTGAGAAAAGGAAAGTTTGCAAGTCACGGTTGGCCAAAACTTGTCTTGCACATGTTCTCAGGCAAATTGGAAGATCCGGTACTCAACTTGTTAGGTTAGCCCTATGGCATCAGAGACGTTTACAATTTGAAATGATCCCTAAAAAAATATATCACCTTTCTAAAGCACGCTTGTGAAACAAACATCGCCACATGCAAGTCAACGCGAAAAACATTCAAGTACATTTGCGCACTTAATAAAATAAGGAAAATTGCTTACCGTCAGAAGACAGCGGAAGTTCTGCCACTCCTGCAAGAGGAAGGACAAAGACGGACGTCAGGGCAAAGACGGACGTCAGGGCAAAGACGGACGTCAGGGCACAGACAGACGTCAATGCGCGATGACGGCCAGCGGAGCATCACAACTTACCTTTTTTCTTCTTCTTGCAGACGTAGCTTCTCTTCTCGTCACACGTGTCGCGCTTCCAGTCGCCACTGTCAGTGATTAAGGAAAGACACTTCCCACCTTCGGCGTCACCTAGAGGGAGGGAGACAAAATCTCAGCGCTCCGCTGTTCCACCAAAGTACAGCCGACAAGCATCAGACATGCTTTCAGACCGACCGGCACTCGAGTGGATGTAAGTGAACGGGGATCCGTCACCCCATTGGGCGTCATCTTCCGTGGTGGAGACATCGGCGCCCAACCACAGAGAGGGCAGAGACATGGCATAACCTGTGGACCCAAGGCAAAGGTGGAACAGGATCTAATAATAAATAATAATAATAAATTATATTTCTAACACACTTTCCATTCGGAGGAATCTCAAAGTGCTACATGGCAAGTAAAAACAAGAAAACAAAGCAAGGACAAGTATAAAACAACTGGACGACAACTAGGATATGAGAACAGGAATTCCGAGGTAAAGAGGTGAGTTTTAAGTCCGGTTTTGAAAGAGTCAGTGGATTGGGGTGCTCTTAGGTGGATCATCCAGAGATACGCTTTACGGACCCGCTCATTGAGCCCATGAGGTGCATTTTGGAACGACTCCATTCATTCATTTGTTCGATTAATTCATTCATTCATCCGTTCATTTATTCGTGACGCCAACAAATGGCCGCCTACCATGTACAAAGCGCTGCTCTTCATAGTTGGTGATGCTGATCAGGTTCCCGTGGAGGCGTTGGCAGTTATCTTGCGCATCCTGCCAGGTCTTGGTGGGCTGGCGGATCATCAGGTAGCAGTTGTTGTTGGTTGGGTCGTTCAACCACCAGCCGCATGTGTCAGTCCATCCTATGAGCCAGACGGCGTAAGATGGCGCAAGACAGCGGAAGACGGCGGCAGTGCGGGACACCTACTCGGTTGGCCGACTAGTGATGGCAGCTGTGGAAGCCCTCCGTGCTGGGCTGTAGGGGAATGGGGGGGGTTGCAAATATGAGCAAATGCTTGATATGTGCAGAAGGAGCGCTCGGGAGGGGCGCTTGCACCTCTTTTGCAGACAAACGGCCGCTCCGTTGTGCAGGAGCTGGCACTCAACTCCCCAACAGAATTTGGGAATGCGCAGTCACCCTTGGCGTCATCTTTCCAGTTGTCGTAGTCCTGCGGACGACATGAGCATGTTGGACTCTGCTCGGCTTCCCAACGCCCTTCCTCGGCAATCGCTCACTCGCGCTCAAGTTTTGCCCGAGCAGCATTTCTCCTATGTCCACTTTTATTTTTATCCTACTCGAATTTGCACTTTGCCAGCTCAGCTGTTGAAAAATGACTTTTTCAAAGGCATTTCACTTACATAAGTTGTTCCATCACTCCAGTTGTGGTCGTCGTCCTCCTTCTTGAGTCCCACGAAAACAGATTGTGAGGCTTGCGAGTGATCTTGAGGGAAAAGGAGAACACGAGCTTCAGGGCAAGAAGAGCTTCAGTCAAATGACGACTGCGGCGGTTCCTCTTGGTGCTCACCATGCACAAATTGGGCCTCTTCCTTGGAGTGGACGCTAGCCAGGTGGCCTTGCCGGGAACGGCAGAACTTCTCGGCATTGTCAAAGGTTTTTTCCGTCTTCTCGTAACGATAACAATAATCGCCATAGTGGAAGGTGTTGTCCTGGCAGTCGGAGGCTGGGGCCACAAAGAAAAACATAACCATGACAAGATGGTCAAGTGCAAATAAGTGTGCTGCAACTCACTCTTCACTACAGCAGGACCCCTTTTGGGGGAACACGTCTGTCCCTCCGGGCAGCCTGCAAAAAAAAAAAAAGGACCGTTTGCACCTTTCAACGGCAACGTGACCGCCGACGTGCAGGCTTACTCAGCGGCCGTTTGCACATGTAGGCCAACGAGGAACGACAGGAGCCAGATCTCCACTTGCCGGGGTCACCACTTCCCCCTTGGTTGACGTAGGCGCAGGACGCAACGTCGGCACTGTCGAGAGAAAAAAAAATCAAGGAATTATTTTCCCGTGTTTTTTTTTTTTTTTCTCCTTTCCCCAAGTGGCCGTTTTCAAAATTGGCTCCAGAACCTCCGGCTGACAACAGCATGCAAAGTTGTTACATCTTACCTTTCGACTTGATTTGAGGCCCAGTTGGTGTATGTCGTCATCTGGTTATCGGACCAGGTCAGGTTCTGGCTCCCGCCTTCAAAGCGACACCAGACCTTGCCGCATTTCTGGGGGGAAAAGAACAACAGTCCCAGTTGTCGCTGCAGAGTCCACTGCCGCTTCCGTCTCACCTGGTTGGAGAGTCCCAGCCAGAAGGGGGTGTCCTTGCCCATGGTGCGCTTCACAAAGTCTTCCTCGGCCGAGGAGGTGATGGAGAGCAGGTTGCCGCCCACCCAGACGCAGTGGTGCCAGGCCCCCAGCCAACCGTTGGGAATCATCTCCTTCTTGTAGCAGCTGGAGTCGTGCTCGAGCCACCCGGAAAGACACTTCTTGGCTGAAGGCACAATTTGGGGATCAGGCGGACAGATCAGAGCACACTTCTGTTTTTGCCCTTCAGTGCACCATTTTGGGCAAAGGGCAATTTGCGGGTCACGGTTGGCCAAATCTACATTTTCTCGGGCAAATTGGAAGATCCGGGACTTGACTTGGTTAGCTTAGCCCAGTGCTTCTCAATTATTTTCTGTTACGCCCCCCCCTAGCAAGAAGAAATCTATTCGCGCCCCCCCCTCCCCACCGTGACTATCCTAACTTGTCTTGTAAGTCGTAAAATGTTGCACTGTCGCAAACGTGACAGAGGTAACAATGAGAGCGCCACTGCCCCCTGCTGTTGTAAACGCGTAATTACACTTTATTCTAGTACTGCAAAAAAAAAAGCCTGTTCCCCAGGGTCACACGCGCCCCCCCAGGAATAGCATCGCGCCCCCCAAGGGGGGCGCGCCCCACTATTTGAGAAGCACTGGCTTAGCCCAATGGCATCAGAGACGTTTACATTTTGAAAGGATCCCGCAAAATACACCTTCACGCTTGAGAAACAACCACGGCCGCATACAAAGTGCCGCTGTACAAGTTAAGACGATGCAAAAAAAAAACATTCAACACGTGGCTGAGTACTTCATAAAAATGAAAAAGCACACAATTTGTTGGTTGGCATGGTGTGACTCCAGGATCATTGTTTTCGACGCAGTCAAAGGCGACTTACAATCAGGAGCCGGCGTAGCCTTTACTGCAAGAGGAAAGGAAAAGAGACATCAAGGCACAGACAGACGTCAAGGGGCGACGACAGTCGGTGGGGCGTTGCCTCTCACCATTTCCTCTTTTCTTGCAGACGTAAGCTCTCTCGTTGCTGCATGAGTCGTACTTCCAGTCGCCGTTGCCAGTGAGGAAGGAAAGACAATTATCATCGAAGGTACCTGGGGGGGCAGAAGAGAAGATCTCAGTGCTCCTACGTTCCTCCAAAATGCAGCAGACAACCGTCTCCGACAAACCTAAAGTCGGGTAGACGTATTCGATCGGGGATCCGTCAGCCCACTTGCTGCCTACGGCACTGACGGAGACGTCGGCGCCCAACCACAGAGGGGATGCATTCCTCAAGACTCTGACGTAACCTGTACCGGAATGAACGACATCGTCAAGAGGAGCCGAGTGAGGAGGACGCATCATACGTTGAGCTCCGGGTGATCGACTTTCTCAGCTCAAAAGGAAGTGTATGTGTGTATGTGTGTATGTGTGTATGTGTGTATGTATATATATATATATATATATATATATATATATATATATATATATATATAAAAACACAACATGCCAAAGTTCTCGTCATCAAGTAGCTGAGCAAATGCCATAACACACAACTACAAATATTGAAGAGTCAAGTGTTGAAACAGGACTGGAATGTGCTTGACGAGGAAGGAGCGTGGATTTCTACCTTTCTTTCAAACATTATACCATAAAACCTGTCCTGTCAACAAATACTACAAAAAAAGAGGCAAAGAGCCCATGGGTCACTAAAGGATTAAAAAAGGCCTGCAAGGAGAAGAACATGCTGTGTAAACAAGTCATAAAAACACAAGAATAAATTAACCAGCATTATGAGGACACGTAAGAAGGAACGTTATCATAAAATGTTAGATTGTAGTAAAAATAATACAAAGGGGGCAATATTACAGTGCAACAGAGATAAAAACAAAAACACAGATATTTATTACATTGAAAGTGACCCATCAATACACGATGAAAGCGGGGGGGTAAATGGATTCAATCTCTTTTTTTTCATAAATGTGGGACCAGCCGGCAGGAAAAATACAGGATCCAGACAGACTCGGGCAAATGGAGCGAAAGGCTTAAATATTTCTTGGTGCAGTTGGCACAAAAGTAGTAGTAGAGATTGGAAAGAGAAGTGAAAGCAAAACCTCAACTGATAAGAAAAGTGAGTGGTGAAATTGCAAAAGCGTTTCATCTGGTCAATGACATGAAAATAGCTCAAGTAAATGTGGGGATGGAAGATGTCTGTGGAGTGAAATTGTGGAATGGTCTGGAAAATGAAAATCGTGCAAACATAAAAGTATTCCAAAAAAAGTGTCAAAAAACTGGTTTCTTAACATGTATGAGGGGGGGGAAAAAAGACAAAACTGACTACACACAGGCAAAAAGGAATCTGAAAGTGTATCTACTTTTGTTTTGATTTAGGTGTTGAATTATTGGTTGAACGGATTAGGGTGGGAATCTAAACAGCTCTGCTTCCTCCTACTCGAGCATTCTTTGTTGTTGGGGTTTTTGGGTTGTTTGTTTCAGTGACTTAGATATGGCACTTTAAAGTGGTGTTTTATTTTCCTCGTCAAGTTTTAAATGGGTTCAAATGAACATACAACAACAACACCAATATTTCAATTCATGGCCGCCTACCATAGACAAAGCGCTGCTCATCATCATCGGTGATGCTGAGCAGGTTCCCGTTGAGGCGTTGGCAGTCGTCTCGCGCCTCCTGCCAGGTCTTGATGGGCTGGCGGATCATCAGGTAGCAGAAGTCGTTGGTGGCGTCGTCCACCCACCAGCCGCATTTCTGAGTCCAGGCTGCGAACCAGACGGCGTAAGACGGCGCAAGACAGCGGAAGACGGCGGCAGTGCGGGACACCTACCCGGCTGGCCGACTAATGGTGGCAGCTGTGGAGGCCCTCCGCGCTTGGCTGCAGAAAAAGGGGAGCGAATATGAGCAAATCCTTCACGCATCCAAAAGGGGCGCTCGGGAGGGACGTTTGCACCTGTTTTGCAGACCATTGGGAATCCGTATGTGCATTCAAAGTTTCTGTACAGCATTTTGGTGAAATACAAATATGAACAGTCACCACCGGAGGAGTGGGAAATTTTTCCGTAGTCCTGCGGATGAGATTTTGGACAGAACTTTAGCGTGTTGCATTCGATGTGGTCATCTTCCCGCCGCATTTCCTCACTTGCAGCGTTTTCGTACCTTCTCTCATTAAAGTTTCACTTTGTCAGTCATAGTAGTACGAACATTGCAATAAAACATTGTGCCCACCCTGGCAACCCAAATAAATGTCTGGGGAAAAACATGCACAAAGCAACTAACCCTGTCAGTCAAAGTAGTATGAACATTGCAATAAAACATTGTGCCCGCCCTAGCAACCCAAATGTCTGGGGAAAACGTGCACAAAGCAACTAACCCTGAAGACAAACCCGAGCCACCGTCCAGGATATATCATCTTAACGGCCTCCTCTCTAAAATCAGAGGGCCAATACTTTGTAAGCGGCTGCCCGATGCCTTGAGACAAGACGGATGGATGCCTGCGACATGACTTTTCCAAAGGCCTTCAGCAATCCACTTACATTAGAAGCTGTTCCGTCAGTCCACTCGTAGTTGTTGCCCTTCTTCTTTTCTCCCACCCAAGTATGATAGTGTCTTGAATGATCTTGATGAAAGGAAGGAGAACAAGAGCTTCAGGGCAAGAAGAGCTTCAGCCAAATGACGACTGTGGCGGTTCTTCTTGGTGCTCACCCATAATGAATTCGGCCTCTTGCTCAGAGTGCATGCTAGTCAGGTGGCCTCGCCGGGCGACACAAAACTTCTCGGAAGCCTCCCAAGTTCTGCGCGTCGCGTCAAAAAAATAGCAATCATCGCCATAAAGGAAGTTGCCATCCTCGCAGTCGGAAGCTGAGGCCACAAAGAAAAACATTGAGGAGGAAAGCATGACAAGATGGTTAAAGCGCAATTAAGCGTGCTGGAACTCACTCTTCATTACAGCAGGACCACTATTGGAGGTACACGTCCGTCCCTCCGGGCATCCTGCAAAAAAAGACCCGTCTGGGTATCTTACCTTTCATCATCAACGTGACCACGGACGTGCAGACTTACTCTGCGGCCGTTTGCACATGTAGGCCAACGAGGAAGCGCAGGAGCCAGACATCCACAACCCAGGCCGAACATAAGCTCCTTGGTTGACGTAGGCGCAAGACGCGACAACGGCGCTGTCGGTAGATTATAAAAAGGAACATTTTCCTATTTTTCCCTGAGTGCTCGTTCTCAAAAATTGGTTCCAGAACCTTTACGCGTGTCCCCCTGACAACAGCATGCGAAGATGTGACTTCTTACCTTTTATAGCGGTCTAAGGCCCAGTTGGTGTGTGTCGTTGTATCGCCATCAGACCAGATCAGGTCCTGGCTTCCGGCTACAAAGCTACACCAGACGTCGTCGCATTTCTGGGGGGGAAAAAGAAAACAGTTCCAGTTGGTGCTGCAGAGTCCACGACTGCTCCCGTCTCACCTGGTTGGAGAGTCCCAGCCAGAAGGGGGTGTCCTTGCCCATGGTGCGCTTCACAAAGTCCTCCTCGGCCGAGGAGGTGATGGAGAGCAGGTCGCCGCCCTGCCAGACGCAGTGGTGCCGGGCCCCCAGCCAACCGTTGGGAGTCATCTCCTTCTTGTAGCAGCTGGAGTCGTGCTCGAGCCACCCGGAAGGACACTTGTTGGCTGAAGGCACAATTTGGGCATCAGGCGGACAGATCAGAGCACACTGATGGAACACTTGCATGTTTTTACTCTGTGCTCTGTGTACAGTGGGGCAAAAAGTAGGTAGTCAGCCCACCAATGGTACAAGTTGTTCCACTTAAAAGATGCCATCATCCTCATCATCATCTTCACCCTCAGCAATTACCCCACCCAGCAGTTACGCACGTGTGGCAGATCGATGACCAATGACCTAAGCTCAAATCAGGTCATCACACATTTCACCACTGGAGGGTGCTAAAGCACAACGCAACTCAATCGAATGGAACACGTTGCAACAGTTGGACCGCTCCCCCCTTCTTAGCTCATGAAGAGCCCGTCCTTCCTTATATCAAAGTACAAAGCCAAGCAAGCCAGGCCTGACTGAGTGTTTCATGGAGAAGAAGGGCTTTTAAACTGCGGACTCACTCACTCACTCACTCACTCAAACCTAATAAGCATGGACTGTGAGGGGCAAATGCAATTAGAACACGCACTGAAATCAGAGTCTCATAAAAGTTCTACTCAATTTTGCAATCTTTGAAAACATGATGCCGACACATTTTGATGATGCACAGCGATATTATGAACTGCACAACTGTGTTGCAACTTTTTTGTGTGTGATGATAACAGACCAAACACGAAGGTGTATTATTAATAATATAATTACTACAATATAATTATTAATATAACATAATGATTATGATCTCGATTTAGATCAGAATAACCATGATTTTTTTTTACAACAGAGGTACTAAGAAATATTTATTGTATAAAGGGGCGGCTGTAAGAAATTATTGCTCATACTGTATCAAGGACTGTAAGAAACTATTAATAATAATGACTAATAATGATTGATTATTATTCATTATAATTAGCTCATATGAATCATGAAAATATTCTTATAATAGGGGCGCCAAGAAATATCTTGTCTATATACACATGTGCATAATATATTGTATAAGAAACGATTATTCGTATTTATTATTATTATCATTATTATTAATAATAAATGTATTACTTTTATTATTATCACTATCATTTATTAATATTCTTGTGTCTTGTTGTCATTCTCTGTCTTAAACCCTAACAGTGCAACTCATCTAAGTGTCACAAATCAGCCGCTCCTGAATTCCAAGTGTGTCCATGTTTGAGGAGCAAAAAAAATAAAAATAAAATAAAAAATACAGAGCGAAGGAAAATCAAAAGCAAACGCGGAAAAAGAGATGGAAGGAAAAGCCCAGTAACGCGACAGCACATATCAACACATTCGCTTTTCAAACTAAAAGAGCAATTTTAGATTGAATATTTTGAAGTTATATGCTCAACTTCAATACATCATACTGACAGCCAGTGCGCACTTAAAATTCACAAGCGGCTCGTTTGCCGCCGTAAAAAAAAAAAAAAAAAAAAAAAAGCCAAGACACTTGACTCAACGGCTTTCGCTCGTCATTTCAAAGTCAAATTGCTCATATGTTCGGACATTACAGCAGCCCGCATGAATGATGAAAATGATGATGAAGGCAAAGCTCGGTAACAAGAAAGGTCCGGTCCGGTCCGCGACAATAAGCAATTGGGCTCCTCTCAAACCAAGTTGTACACAGCAACTACATCAAAGTGTCCGAATAATGAGGATTCTTCATCAAAGTTGTTGTCGTCCAAATTTGTGACATTGCAATGATTTATTTTTTTTATCTCAGGCACCGTAATATGAGAATATAAGCAGATGCAGTCATGCTAACTCACAGTACAGTACATTCAATCGTTTCTCCAGCTCTTTACTGTTGTTTTAATGGACTAAAGATACAAATTGCTTACCTGAAGCACATGTCAAATATATGGCAATCAGGAGAAGTTGACACTTTCCTTTCCACATGTTGGAGGAAAATCCCCGCTCTCACTGAGGGTCGCAACGAATGCAGTCGGGAGAAAGTAAATGAGAATTCGCCTCACTGAAAATTGCCAGTGGATTTTAGTCAAGAGAAAAATGGAACTTTGATGCACCCTGCTCCGAGCCAGAGGCATGCCGCGCCCACACGCCGCCTACGTCATACACGTCACATTCAAAGGTAGTCATCTCAAAGCACTCTCAAGCTACGTGGGGGGGTGGCGCGCGCGTGTGCGTATGACCAAAAGTAAAAAAAAGGAAACGGCACTATCCCCTTTGATTCCTTTATTTTTTTGTAACTTTGTAAATGTTCTGGATGTGAACAACAGCGAAAAGCAGTCAACTCGTTTAACTGTAAATATAAATAATTCAATCCAAGTGTGAAAGTTGGAATTCTATGAGGTGTCACTCAATTTATGTTCAAGGATAGACAAGACTACAGAAGCTTTTCCATTCACGCCTCAGAATTTGTGTTGATATTCAGAGAACGCGAGAAAATACATTTAACCGACGTGCTTCTGAATGAAAATGAACGATGAGCAAATGAATCTGAGAGAAATGAGGGGAAAGCGTCTCCAATTGAGTCTTGCAAGCCTCGAGTGCAAAAGCACAAAACATATGTAGAATACTTTTGATTCATGATATCTATCATATAAATATGATCATAAAAAGTATCTTTTTATTCAATGTTTGTTTCAACTCCTCTGTGAACGTGCATTTTCCTTTCGGCATTGCTTGTAAACACTCGGTGTAGATTGGCTAGCCCATCCTACTTTGTAGCAAAGTGACTAGATTTGAGAAGGGCGTGACTTATTTGGCACCCATACAGAGAAAGCTGGAATTGAGTGAAATGTAACCGAGTGGCAATTCCATTGACAATCTACTCAATGAAGAATGCAAACTTTCAAAACAAACGTGAGATTTCCTTTCATTTTTACCGCAGGTCACAATGGGAAGCAATTGATCAGGATTAAGCAACAAAAGGAGAAAACGAAAATCCACTGATCGACCAGTAAGCCTGACTATTTTCATTATGATCTTGAGGTCGACTAAACCGGTCTAGAAAGGGGGCTCGGTTTTCGACAAGAGGGAGCAGACACACAAACGGCAACACTGCTTGTTCCTTATGTTGCGAGTCCAAGATGGCCTGAAACCGGAGGGCGGGCGGGGCCGAGTTGTTCCTTCCGACCGGCAGACACGTGACAGCACCACGGAGCAATGGCGAACAAATTGAAAAATGACTTTTTTCTCATCAGGCTACTTTGGCTTTGCTGCGGGGGAGTCGTCAGAACGTTCAAGGCTTCTTCCACAACGATACGTTTGTTTAACAAGAGCACAAAGACACATATTTGTTCACGGGCCAAATTGATGATAACAACTAAAAAGTATCCACTGAGGGACAAAATTCCCCACATGAGATGTCTTGGAAAGTCTCGAGTGGCATGGCTGTCCGCTAAATAAATGTCCATTAAAAAAACAGTTGAGTAAAGAATGCAAATTTTGAAAACAAACGTGACATTTTCTTTCATTTTCACTGCAGGTCACAATGGGGACCCAGTGTTGTTTTGGTGGACAATCAATATTCAGCTACAAAAGCAGAAAACAAAAATCCACGGATGGACCGATAAGCCTGACTATTTCCTGGACGACCTTGAGGTAGTCATACCGGTCCAGAAAGGGGGCTGAGTTGTCAACAAGAAGGAGCAGACAAATAAACGGCAACACTGCTTGTTACTTATGTGACAAGTCCATGGTTGGCTGCTACTCCAGGGTGGGGCAAAGTCGTTCCATCCGACCAGCAGACACGTGACAGTGCGGGTCGGCTCGCCTACCAAGTCCAGTTTTGGGGGAGCCGCTGATGGCGTAGAGGCCTGTCTTGTGTTGCGACACCGTGAGTTCGATTCCCAAATATGAAGGTGTGTGTGTGTGACAGACAGACAGACAAAAAAAAGAGTTCAGTTTCTTCCCAGCCACCACTTGCCCCCAGGCAGACTGACCCATATGCACACGTTGATGAAACCTGAGGAAAAGCGCACTCAGACCCACCTAAGTCATTTTTTTGTATGGCAATGGGCTGTGCACCTGACTCGCCTTATCCATGACATCACGCCTCGCAGGAATCCCTAAGAAAAATGATGTGCGTCTCGGATCAGTGGGGTCACGACAGGCACGGGCGGTGGGCCTTGCGAGCAAAGAGGAGGCAGGGAGTTAGTTTCAGTGGGCCACTTTCTTTTTTGTTTCCAAAAGTATCAAAACAAAACAAGCGCAAAGTGAAAAAAAGAAGAAGAAACGTTTTTTGATTGCAGTTTAGGATTGGCATTTGAGTGGCTTCTCGACTTAGGACAGAGGCCCAGAGAAAATGTGTCGAACGCAAGGCCCGAGCTGCCGACGTTAAAGCCACCCACCAGACTTCTGCATGTGGCGAGCCTTCCGAGCCCGGATTAGCCTCATCATTCGCCTACGGACCCACAATCTCGGCTAATCACTCTAGATCGCAAGTGTCAAACTCAAGGCCCGGGGGCCAGATGTGGCCCGCCAACTCATTTTATGTGGCCCGCAAAGACAAAATGTGCTTCAAATTGTCTTCACCTTTAAAACTCATCTTTTTAAAACGATTGAACAGTTTATTAGTCTGATTTGAAAAAGAGTTATTTGTCAGTTTGTTTTGTAGCTTACACTCCTTTATCATATGACGACTTCATAAATGTATTGAGGTTGACAGTAATAAAGAAACTATGACTACAATGTGGCCCGCGGCAAAAATGAGTTTGACACCCCTGCTCTAGATTGATCAACAGAAATCAGTACAGTCAATGTTCTCCATGGATCGCCACCTTGCCGTGGTGGAGAGCCTTGCGTGTTCCGATGAACCTAAGAGCGATGCCGTCCGGAGTCTCGGCTCCTGGTAGGTTCAACCATGGCGGTAAGGTCGAAGGGGAGGTTCTAGACAAAGTGCGATCCAAAGACCTCAACGGTGGGAGTGGCGGAGGATGACACTGTGAGTCACAACGGCACTGAAGGCGGACGAAGGCTGCAACAGAGGGTGGTCTCCAATCGTCATGGACTCATGCCATTGGATCCCGGCCCCTTTCTGCCAAGGACCGTGTGGTGGCTGCAGGCGCATCAGTCTCCCCACGTTAAAAGACGTCACGCGCAGGCATCCTCCTGAAGGGAACGTATTCCATTCTACATCCTGGACAACAAAGTCCTGTGGCGATCAGGAAGTGGTAACGGGGGCAGGACAGTGAGGTCTGGCAGCCCCTAGCCACAACCTGACACACAGGCGGTGGGTGTTAGATTCAGCCGTTAAGTTTTTGGACTGAGGCAGAAGAGCTTCTCGGCAGCTGCACCCATGACTGAGCAGCCCTATTTAGGATCCACTCTGCTCACCCCATTTAGGGGAGGGGGTTAGAAAAGGTACCCTAAATATAGCCTGCCTCACAAAATCCTGTCTGGAATACCGCATCCAGAGGGATCACCATCACGAGGTCAGAAACAAAAACAAAAACATGTACACATTGGAGCCTGGAACGTGCGGACCCTAACGGACAACCAAGCCAGTGATCGACCTGAAAGGCGAACTGCCATCATCTCCAGAGAGCTAAGGAAGTTCCAGATCGACGTCGCAGCACTCTCCGAGACCCGACTAGCAGATGAAGGGCAGCTGAAGGAGGAAAAAGGCGGATATACTTTCTTTTGGAAAGGAAAACCTGCAACTGAGCCAAGAATCCATGGTGTGGGTTTTGCTATCAAGAACCGCCTCATCAACTACCTCCATGAACTCCCTGTGGGCATTAACGAGCGCCTAATGACCATACGCCTGATGCTTGCCAACAATCAGATGGCCACGGTCATTAGTGCCTATGCACCGACACTTGATGCACAGGACGAAGATAAGGAGGCCTTCTACGCTGACCTAGACAAAGTCCTATCGGAAGTCCCCAAGGAGGATAAGCTAATCCTGCTTGGAGACTTCAACGCCAGAGTGGGACGAAACCACCACCTATGGAGGGGTACGCTGGGACGAGAAGGGGTTGGAAACACAAACTCTAATGGCACATTACTACTAACCAAGTGCTCAGAACACAACCTGGTCATCACCAACACACTTTTCCGTCAAAAAAACAAGTTCAAAACATCTTGGATGCATCCTCGCTCCAAACTGTGGCATCTCATCGACTATGTCATTGTCCGCTCTAAAGACCGCCACGATGTCCTAAACACCAGAGCAATGACCAGTGCAGACGACTGCTGGACCGACCATCGCCTCATTCGCTCCATCATGTCCATCCGCCTAATGCGGAAAAAACGGATGCAGAAAAGACAATGTCGGCCAAGAATAAACATCGAGCTGTTGAATGACACCGCCTACCAACAACAGCTGCAGGAGGCTCTTAGTGCAGCGCTGCCCAACCACTACCCAGAGGATACTGAAACACACTGGAGCACACTTTCGACTACCATAATGAACACCTGCAAAAAAATCCTCGGGCACAAAAAGCGGACGCATCAAGACTGGTTTGATGAGAATGACACTGAGATCCAGCAGCTAATTAACAACAAGCGGCAAGCTTTCATCACCTGGCAAAATGACATCCACTGCAAGGTGAAAAGAGTAGCCCATGCCAAAGCGAAGGCAGCCGTCCAAACACAGGTTAGGAAACTGAAGAACCAATGGTGGACAAAGAAGGCTCTGGAGATCGAGCAGCTTGCTGACTCTGGAAACATGAGAGGCTTCTTTGATGCCACAAGAGCGGTGTATGGTCCCAGCCACCGCTGCCTAACCCCCCTTCGCTCAAAGGATGGCCTGCTGCTGAAGGACAAGGAGGCAATTGCAAACAGGTGGAAAGAACACTACGAGGACCTCTTAAACAGGGACACTACACCTGAGATGGAGGCTCTTGATCAACTACCACAACAGCCCACAGCTGAAAGCATGGGAGAGCCACCCAGCCTGAACGAGCTGCAGGATGCCATTGGGAAGATGAGGAACAACAAGGCTGCTGGGCCCGATGGAATTCCAGCAGAGGTCTTGAAGAAAGGCGGACCCGACCTTCTCAGGCACATCCATGCCCTGCTTCTTAAGATCTGGGAAGAAGAGGAAATCCCTGCGCAGCTCAGAGATGCCTTAATCGTCCCCGTATTCAAGAAAGGAGACAAGGCAGACTGCGGGAATTACCGTGGCATTTCTCTCCTCTCCACCATAGGGAAAGCCCTCGCTCGGGTTCTGGCCAACAGACTCACCCCCCTGTCAGAAATCATCCTTCCTGAGTCTCAGAGTGGATTTCGCCCAAACAGAGGCACCACAGACATGGTTTTCATTGCTCGACAACTGCAAGAAAAATGCCGGGAACAAAATCAACCACTATACATGGCCTTTATAGACCTCACCAAAGCCTTCGATTCAGTTAACCGTCAGGCCCTTTGGCTGGTTCTATCCAAGATTGGCTGCCCAGACAAATACATCCGAGTACTGAGACTACTGCATGATAACATGTCAGCCACAGTGCTCAGCGGCAGTGGAGACGAGACGGAACCCTTCAGGGTTGACACAGGTGTCAAACAGGGATGTGTCATCGCTCCAACACTATTTTCCATCTTTATTGCTGCTATCCTCCGCCATACATGCAAGCATCTGCCCCACGGAGTCAAAATCATGTACAGAACTGACGGCCAACTCCTCAACATCAACCGACTCAGGGCTAAAGGTCAAACCACCACCATATCCATCATGGAGCTGCAGTATGCGGACGACAATGCCCTTGTGGCCCTGTCAGAAGTAGACCTACAGAGTATTCTGTCTGCCTTCACGAAGGCATACAAACAGCTTGGTCTGGCCATTAATATAAAAAAGACCCAAATCCTCCACCAACCACTACCAAACTGCAGTTTGCTTGTCCGCCCCCCAAACATCTCTATTGATAACATCCGACTGGAAAAGGTTGACCACTTCCCCTATCTTGGCAGCCTCCTGTCATCGAAAGCCACCATTGATGATGAAATTGACCATCGCCTCAGCTGTGCCAGTGGGGCTTTCTCAAGGCTACGGAAGCGAGTCTTTGAGAATCGTGACCTCCAAGCAAAGACCAAAATCCTGGTCTACAAAGCTGTGGTCCTCCCCACCCTTCTGTATGGGTCAGAAGCCTGGACCACATACAGCAGGCACTTAAGGGCACTGGAGACCTACCATCAGAGATGCCTCCGGAAAATCCTCAGGATCAGCTGGAAGGACCGACGCACCAACACCAGCGTCCTGGAGGAGGCTGGCTTGCCTACCATCACTGCCACCATTGCCCAAAACCAACTGAGATGGATTGGCCATGTAATCCGCATGCCTGACTCTCGCCTCCCAAAACAAGTTCTTTATTCCCAGCTCGCTGAAGGAAAGCGGGCCCCGGGAGGTCAGAAGAAGAGGTTCAAGGACAACATAAAAGCAAACCTGAAGAAGTGTCACATAAACCTTAAAACTTGGGAAGACAAGGCCGCAGACAGGACGACGTGGAGAATCCTTGTCCGTGACGGCGCCGCGCAATATAACGTTGACCTCCACCATGCCGCTCAAGACAAACGCAGACGCAGAAAGGAGAGAGCCCCCACCAAGCAGGCCCAACCCAAACCCACCACCATTAGATTCCCCTGTCCACACTGCACCAGAGTTATCGGGTCCAGGATCGGCCTCTTCAACCACCTGAAGACCCACAAAGACCAAGAAGGAGGACCGTCATACTCGACTACGAGTGACCGCCGATGATGATGAGATTGATCAACATTATCCTATGCTATGCTATGCTATGCTTTCTTTCTTTTTCTTTCTTTCTTTCTTTCTTTCTTTCTTTCTTTCTTTCTTTCTTTCTTTCTTTCTTTCTTTCTTTCTTTCTTTCTTTCTTTCTTTCTTTCTTTCTTTCTTTCTTTCTTTCTTTCTTTCTTTCTTTCTTTCTTTCTTTCTTTCTTTCTTTCTTTCTTTCTTTCGTCAGATTTCCAGCAGTGTAGACGCATCATGGCGTATTGCTGCCCTCTAGGGGGAGGAGGTATACCAAATCCTCGAATCCCGCAAAAATTCAGCTGTGCCAAATTTGACAGGATGTCTCCGTTCTTTTTTTTTTTTTTTTTTTTATGGTGAGAGGCTACCCACGACCCTCGTGAGGATAAGCGCTTTGGACAATGGATGTATTTGATTACGTTCATAGCAATATAAAAATTGTTACAAAGCAATATACAACGAGGAGACTCAATACAGGTTAAAGGTCGACCTTTTGACCACGTGGTGCAGGGACAACAACCTCCCGCTGAACGTCAGCAAGACCAAGGAGATTGTTGTTGACTTCCGGAAAGGTCACACCCAACACCTGCCACTGACCATTGACGGTGCTGTGGTGGAGAGAGTGAGCAGCACCAAATTCCTGCGGGTGCACATCAGTGAAGACCTCTCCTGGACCAGCAACACTGCATCACTAGCGATGAAAGCTCAGCGCCGCCTGTACTTCCCGCGGAAACTCAGGCGGGCAAGTGCTCCACCAGCCATCATGACCACATTCTACCGAGGCACCATTGAGAGCATCCTCTTCAGCTGTATCGCTGTGTGGAGTTAGCTGCACTGAATACAACAGGAAAGCCCTGCAGCGCATAGTGAACAAAGCTGGAAGGATTATTGGTGCTTCACTCCCCTCCCTGAAGGACATTTACACCTCCCACCTCACCTGCAAGGCGACCACAATTGTGAGTGATGTGAGTCACCCCGCTCACAATTTGTTTGATCTACTGCCCTCTGGGCAGAGGTACAGAAGCCTGCGCTCCCGCACCACCAAACTCACCAACAGCTTCATACACCAGGCTGTCAGGATCCTGAACTCTCTCTCCCCTCGGCTGCATAAAATTCCTGGCCTTTTGGACCATGATGGCTGCCTTGCACTACTCCACTTGTACTTTTGCGCTATTGTACTGCCCGTGTGCTGTATGCACAATTGCACCATTTCAACCAAGTTGCTCTTATTTACTCATTGTATCTGCCTTCTTATTTTTACTTTTTATATAGTTTACTTGAATGTTTTGTTTGTCTGTGGACCAATTGGGTCTAATGTCTTGTCTACACCGTGGGACAGTAGGAAACGCAATTTCAATCTCTTTGTATGTCTTGACATGTGAAGAAATTGACAATAAAGCAGACTTTGACAATCATTTTTTCAAATTGTTACAAAGAGCAATTCAAAATGCACCCAAATGGCGTCATGAGGAGGTCTGACTAATACTTGTACCTCGGGAGTAATAAATTATGATCAAATTGATCAGAGTATAAAATTCCCCTGTCCAAAAATCAGTAAACTATTAAATGAGTTAACAGGTGACACCAATTGTCTTTATTAATTTATTATTTTTTTGGGTCAAATAAACATGGTAAAACAAGAGATGGAATAATAATGCATGGTAAATTTAACAATAAGTAAATGAATGGTAAATCTAAGAGAATAATAACATGGTAAATTGAACAAAACAATAATAAATGCATGGTAACTTAAACAGAATAATAACACATGGTAAATCTAACAAAAAGACGTGGTTAATCAATCATAATAATGCATGGTGAATATAACAAAACAATACTATTGCATGGTAAATCATAATATCACATGTTAAGTCAAGAAGAAGAAGAATGCATGGTAACTTAAACAGGATGGTAAGTCTAACAAAAAGCCTACTGCATGGTTCATCAATCATAATAATGCATGGTAAATTGAACAAAATAATATGGTAAATCACAATATCGCATGTTAAGAAGAAGAAGAATGCATGGTAACTTAAACAGAATAACAACACATGGTAAATCTAACAAAAAGACTAATGCAGGGTTAATCAATCATAGTAATGCATGGTAAACTGAACAAAATAATAATGCATGGTAAATCATAATATCACATGTTAAGAAGAAGATGCTTAAACTGAATAATAACACTGTAAATCTAAGAAAAAAAATTCATGCATGGTTAATCAATCATAATAATGCATGCTAAATCAATCAGTCAATCAAAATGCATGGTAAACCAAGCAGAATGATCATGCAAGGTCAATTGCATTCATATGAATACTAGCAACTTGCATTGGCACTTTCCAAATCCAGCGGATAACGCGCTGTGGGCATCTTACACACGTAGCCGTTAAATTCCATGCAGGACATCTTCTTCCATTTGCCAGACTGAAAATCAAAATGAAATTGATTTTAAATCTAAACTTGTCTTCGGCGAGCGGGTCAATCTTTTCTGCACCTACCTGGCTCAAGGTGGCCACGCAATTCTCCATCAGGCCGGTAGGTTTTCCCGGAGGAGCCCAGTTGGTGAAGGTCGGCACCTTCAGGCGGTCCGACCACACGAATCTGCCGCGATTGACCTGGTCATTCAGTCCGGTCCACGTGTCTCCAGGGGCTGCAGAGGACAAACGGCAACAGAGCTCTCATTCGCTTTCCAGATATGGCAGATATCGAGCAGATGCGAGCGACGCTTAGCGCGCACGCACCAAGCTTCATGAGGTCCTGCAGCCAATCCCACTCAGCCTCAGAGCGAAAGGACACCAGATTGGCATCGAGACCCCAGCAGGAGTGTCGAGCGCCGTACCACGTCTTCTTAGTGTCAAAATGTTTGTAGCAGAAGTCCCCAAACTCCTCCCAGTCAGGCCCCGAGCATCTCGGCTCTGCGTGCAAGATGGCGTCACGTGAAGAAATGCTTTCTATTCTGGACATTCTACTCACCCATGTCAGCAAAAGTGAAGGACGGAGACGTAGCCAATTTGTCAGCATATCTGCAGACAGTAAAGTGAGAATGAGCCGGGCGTCTTTGAGTGGACTCGCCAGTGAAAGCGGAGCACGCACGTTGTTGAAGTGATTCCGTTACAGGTGGAGCCTTTGTAGGCTTTCTGTGGCCGGCTCTTCAGCAAAGTCACATCTCCTCCAATCTCAATGATGCCCGAGTGAATAGCAGCCGCACAGATGTTTGAGTCCTGCAGTAAGAGAACGTCTCAAACAAAGGCCAAGAACTCCGCCAGCAGTAATTAACATACTTGTTCGTAGATCCGTGTTCCGTAGACCTTGTAGTCAGCTTGGGCGCAGCCCAGTGGGCACCGGACCCTGCGGAAGACATTCGTTGAGTGGAGGAGGCCTTTTCTGCAAGAAACGTCATACCAAGTCTGACTCACGTCATTGAACCGTTGAGGCCGAGGTCGGTGGCTCTGTTGTTGCATAAGATGTCTGTGGGTCAGAAGGGAAAATCAAAGCCCGTTTCTTGCTAGTTTCTCACTGCACTCCAAACGTCGTACTCACTGCGAGGGGTGTCGTCAGACGTGCACCCTAAGACGTCAAAGCGTAGGCCCAAAAACATTGGCAGGAGGCGGACGTACTGGGCGAACACGGGCCTGGTTAGAATATACACCCCCAAGGCAGGCTGGAAACAAAACACGCGTGTTTGCAATGAATGACAACAGCCTGGACGACGAAACCATTCGATGACCGCTCACCTGTACTGGGTGGCGATGCCAAGTCACTCCGTCAGGACTGAACTGCATTGCAAATCTGTGCAATTGGTTTGTACAGCTCTGGGTCTCGACGCCTGTCACCTTGAAGTTCTGCCCGAGGTTCACCTGGATCCAGCTGCCGACTGAGGGCGGAAGGCGTTCCATTGCTCAGGATACCAAACTACGACGGACGAGGTGCGATTTGTTTTTTTACGTACACATTTCGGAGGGGCTCCAGCAACCACTGCCCCCCAGACGCGCTTTGTGAGGTTCGGCATTGATCGCAGAGGAAGAGGCTGAAAAAGAAGAGTCTGGGATTCTCCCGTCAGCGATGCCCAGACTATCAAGACACACTGAGGAAAGACAAAAAAAAAAAAAGACAATGTGGAAGGAACGCTCGCTCATTCATTCTCATGTCTGGTCACCCGTTCCTAGCCGACGCTCTATCTGGGGATCCGTTGGATTCTTTCCTTGGCACATCATCCATCGACAAGTGTCAGGATGTGAAGCCTACCTTTCTTCTCGCAGCTGTAGACGACGTGGAGGTATTTGGAGACACCAGGGCAGGAGTCCGTATCCATAAGGTAAATGGGGTAAATGGGGCAAATCTGATAGTTGTCACACAATCCTCTAAAGTACCGGAGAGCCCCTTCCACCCTGCAGTCATCTGCAAGTGACAACACACCACCATTTCACGCGCATTTTATTCGCACACTTACATACTGACTTCAACTTGTTACAAGACATAGGGAATTTTAATGGTTAATGACTATTAGAAAAGGGGGAATCATTTTCATTCAAAGAAAAGGTAAAAAAATATGAAAAAAAATGAAAAAATATGTTACATACGAGTGTGAAAACCTCGTGACAGAAAAGGCTCCAGGACAGCGAGCCAAAAACAACGATGCCACTGGAGGATTCTTACCGCGTGATCCGCTGCCGCCACTCGGACATACGTCGCTACGCTTCCGTCCATGGAAAGCCGACCGTATGCGGATGACTCTTTCATCGGGACAATTAAGGAATTTCCAATCGTCTTGGCAGAGAAGTTCCTCCTTGTAGCCTGTGAGAGCACAACCGTTGACTTCTCTCCGTCTTTTTTTACAGAGACGTTGAAGGCGACTTACCGTCATGTGGCAGGAGCTGATGTGTCTTTCCTAGAAGCGGGAACCAGAACGTGGATGTCGACACGTGATGACGGTCCACCGCGGGGCGTCACATCTCACTTACCTCTTTTCTTGCAGACGTAGCCTCTCTTCTCGTCGCACTTGTCGCGCTTCCAGTCGCCGGTGCCAGTGAGCAAGGAAAGGCATTTCCCCCCTTCAGCGACACCTGGAGGGAGGGAGACAAGATCTGAGCGCTCATCCGTTCCGCCAAAATGCAGCTGACAACCGCTTCAGCCCGACCTGCACTCGAGTGGAGGTAAGAGAAGGGGGATCCGTCAGTCCACTTGTCGCCGTCACGCTTGATGGAGGCGTCGGCGCCCAACCACAGTGATGCATCATCATTCATCCCCAGAAGCTTGGCGATACCTTTGGATCCCAAGGAGAACACGCAAGATGATTCCAAAACGACTCACTCTACTCAGCACTACAACTTGATGGGTACGGCACAGCCGTGACAAAGCGCTAACAATACTGCAACAAAGAGTGAAACAACAAAAAAACAACCAAGCAACGCTGGCCATATCTCGGGTTTATCAGGTTTTGAGTTGGAAAGGAAGGTGCAGCAGGAAGAAAAAGGTTTTTAATCAAAGAATTAGCAAATTCATGGCCAGCCTACCGCGGATGAAGACCGCGTACGAAGACATGACGCCTTTTTCGATTTACTTTAGCTTCTATTTCTCGTTTGCTTCATGTTGGACAATAACAATTGATGCACTTGTTTATGCCCAATATATTTTAATTCATGGCCTCCTACCGCGTACGAAGCCCTGCTCCTCCGAGTCGGCGATGCTGAGCAGGTTCCCCTGGCGGCCTTTGCAGTCGGCTTGCGCCTCCTGCCAGGTCTTGGTGGGCTGAAAGTTGAACAGGTAGCAGAAGTCCTCCGATGGGTTGTCCAGCCACCAGCCGCATTTGTCAGTCCAACCTGCGAGACAGACGGCGCAGGAAGGCAAAACAGCATAAGACAGCGTAGAAGACGGCGGCAGTGCGAGACACCTACCCTGTTGGCTGACTAATGGTGGCAGCTGTCGAGGCCCTCCACGCTTGGCTGCATGGTAAAGGAGGGCGAATGAGCAAGTACATGAAGGAGCGCTCGGGAGGGACATTTTTGCACCTGTTTTGCAGACAAATGGCCGCTTTGTTGTGCAGGGGCTGCCGCCGATCTCCCCAACAGAATTTGGGAATGCGCAGTCACCCGTGGTGTTATCTTGCCAGTTGGCATAGTCCTGCGGATGACATGAGTGTGTTGGACTCTCAGCTTCCCAACGCGCTTCCTCCGCGCAATTGTTGTGCTCAAATTTCCACTTTCCCAAACGAGCTTGCGCAGAATGACTTTTCCAAAGTCCTTCAACAATTTACTTACAAAAGCTGTTTCGTCGCTATACTCATAGTTGTTGCTTTTCTTCTTCAGTCCCAGCCAAGAATACCAAACGCTTTGCGAGTGATCTTGAGGAAAGGAAGGACAACAAGAGCTTCAGGGCAAGAAGAGCTTCAGCTAAATGACGGCAGCTTTGTGGGACCGACGACTGCGGCGGTTCGTCTGAGCGCTCACCAAACACGAATTGAGCCTCTTCCCATGAGTGGACGCTAGCCAGGTGGCCACTCTGGGCAACACAGAACTTCTCGGCATCCTCCCAATCTTTGTACAGCTTCGAGTAAAAGTAGCAATGATCGCCATACAGTAGGTTGCCATTGTCGCAGGTGGAAGCTGAGGCCACAATGGAGAACATTGAGGAGGAATCCATGACCACGTGGTTAAAGTGCAAATAAGCGTGCTGCAACTCACTCTTCACGACAGCGAGACCACTTTTGGGGGAACACGTCCGTCCCTTCGGGCAGCCTGCAAAAAAAAAAAAAGGACCGTTTGCGCCTTTCAACGGCAACGTGACCGCAGACGTGCAGGCATACTCAGCGGCCGTTTGCACAAGTAGGCCAACGAGGAATCACAGGAGCCAGACCTCCACTTGCCAGGCTGACCCCTTCCCCCTTGGTTGACGTAGGCGCAGGACGCAACGTTGGCGCTGTCGGTAGATTAAAAAAAAATGAACATTTTCCTATTTTTTCTTGAGTGCTCCTTCTCAAAATTGGTTCCAGAACCTTTACGCGTCTCCACCTGACAACAGCATGCAAAGTTGTTACGTCTTACCTTTCGAGTTGATTTGAGGCCCAGTTGCGGTGTGTTGTTGTCTGGCCATCGGACCAGGTCAGCTCCTGGCTCCCGCCTTCAAAGCGACACCAGAACTCGTCGCATTTCTGGGAAGCAAAAAAAACAAACAAAAAAAACAGTCCCACTTGTCGCTGCAGAGTCCACGACTGCTTGCGCTTCCGTCTCACCTGGTTGGAGAGTCCCAGCCAGAAGCGGGTGTCCTTGCCCATGGTGTCCTTCACAAAATCCTCCTCGGCCGAGGTGGTGATGGAGAGCAGGTCGCCGCCCTGCCAGACGCAGTGGTGCCAGGCCCCCAGCCAACCGTTGGGCTCCATCTCCTTCTTGTAGCAGCTGGAGTCGTGTTCGAGCCACCCGGGATCACACCTGCTGGCTGAGGGCACAATTTGGGGAACAGATCAGAGCACACTCCTGTTTTAGCTCCTCAGTCCACCATTTTGAGAAAAGGAAAGTTTGCAAGTCACGGTTGGCCAAAACTTGTCTTGCACATGTTCTCAGGCAAATTGGAAGATCCGGTACTCAACTTGTTAGGTTAGCCCTATGGCATCAGAGACGTTTACAATTTGAAATGATCCCTAAAAAAATATATCACCTTTCTAAAGCACGCTTGTGAAACAAACATCGCCACATGCAAGTCAACGCGAAAAACATTCAAGTACATTTGCGCACTTAATAAAATAAGGAAAATTGCTTACCGTCAGAAGACAGCGGAAGTTCTGCCACTCCTGCAAGAGGAAGGACAAAGACGGACGTCAGGGCAAAGACGGACGTCAGGGCAAAGACGGACGTCAGGGCACAGACAGACGTCAATGCGCGATGACGGCCAGCGGAGCATCACAACTTACCTTTTTTCTTCTTCTTGCAGACGTAGCTTCTCTTCTCGTCACACGTGTCGCGCTTCCAGTCGCCACTGTCAGTGATTAAGGAAAGACACTTCCCACCTTCGGCGTCACCTAGAGGGAGGGAGACAAAATCTCAGCGCTCCGCTGTTCCACCAAAGTACAGCCGACAAGCATCAGACATGCTTTCAGACCGACCGGCACTCGAGTGGATGTAAGTGAACGGGGATCCGTCACCCCATTGGGCGTCATCTTCCGTGGTGGAGACATCGGCGCCCAACCACAGAGAGGGCAGAGACATGGCATAACCTGTGGACCCAAGGCAAAGGTGGAACAGGATCTAATGATGATAATATAATAATAATAAATTATATTTCTAACACACTTTCCATTCGGAGGAATCTCAAAGTGCTACATGGCAAGTAAAAACAAGAAAACAAAGCAAGGACAAGTATAAAACAACTGGACGACAACTAGGATATGAGAACAGGAATTCCGAGGTAAAGAGGTGAGTTTTAACTCCGGTTTTGAAAGAGTCAGTGGATTGGGGTGCTCTTAGGTGGATCATCCAGAGATACGCTTTACGGACCCGCTCATTGAGCCCATGAGGTGCATTTTGGAACGACTCCATTCATTCATTTGTTCGATTAATTCATTCATTCATCCGTTCATTTATTCGTGACGCCAACAAATGGCCGCCTACCATGTACAAAGCGCTGCTCTTCATAGTTGGTGATGCTGATCAGGTTCCCGTGGAGGCGTTGGCAGTTATCTTGCGCATCCTGCCAGGTCTTGGTGGGCTGGCGGATCATCAGGTAGCAGTTGTTGTTGGTTGGGTCGTTCAACCACCAGCCGCATGTGTCAGTCCATCCTATGAGCCAGACGGCGTAAGATGGCGCAAGACAGCGGAAGATGGCGGCAGTGCGGGACACCTACTCGGTTGGCCGACTAGTGATGGCAGCTGTGGAAGCCCTCCGTGCTGGGCTGTAGGGGAATGGGGGGGGTTTGCAAATATGAGCAAATGCTTGATATGTGCAGAAGGAGCGCTCGGGAGGGGCGCTTGCACCTCTTTTGCAGACAAACGGCCGCTCCGTTGTGCAGGAGCTGGCACTCAACTCCCCAACAGAATTTGGGAATGCGCAGTCACCCTTGGCGTCATCTTTCCAGTTGTCGTAGTCCTGCGGACGACATGAGCATGTTGGACTCTGCTCGGCTTCCCAACGCCCTTCCTCGGCAATCGCTCACTCGCGCTCAAGTTTTGCCCGAGCAGCATTTCTCCTATGTCCACTTTTATTTTTATCCTACTCGAATTTGCACTTTGCCAGCTCAGCTGTTGAAAAATGACTTTTTCAAGGCATTTCACTTACATAAGTTGTTCCATCACTCCAGTTGTAGTCGTCGTCGTCCTCCTTCTTGAGTCCCACGAAAACAGATTGTGAGGCTTGCGAGTGATCTTGAGGGAAAAGGAGAACACGAGCTTCAGGGCAAGAAGAGCTTCAGTCAAATGACGACTGCGGCGGTTCCTCTTGGTGCTCACCATGCACAAATTGGGCCTCTTCCTTGGAGTGGACGCTAGCCAGGTGGCCTTGCCGGGAACGGCAGAACTTCTCGGCATTGTCAAAGTTTTTTTCCGTCTTCTCGTAACGATAACAATAATCGCCATAGTGGAAGGTGTTGTCCTGGCAGTCGGAGGCTGGGGCCACAAAGAAAAACATGACCATGACAAGATGGTCAAGTGCAAATAAGTGTGCTGCAACTCACTCTTCACTACAGCAGGACCCCTTTTGGGGGAACACGTCTGTCCCTTCGGGCAGCCTACAAAACAAAAAAAAAAAGGACCGTTTGCGCCTTTCAACGGCAACGTGACCGCCGACGTGCAGGCTTACTCAGCGGCCGTTTGCACATGTAGGCCAACGAGGAACGACAGGAGCCAGATCTCCACTTGCCGGGGTCACCACTTCCCCCTTGGTTGACGTAGGCGCAGGACGCAACGTCGGCACTGTCGAGAGAAAAAAAATCAAGGAATTATTTTCCCGTGTTTTTTTTTTTTTTTTCTCCTTTCCCCAAGTGGCCGTTTTCAAAATTGGCTCCAGAACCTCCGGCTGACAACAGCATGCAAAGTTGTTACATCTTACCTTTCGACTTGATTTGAGGCCCAGTTGGTGTATGTCGTCATCTGGTTATCGGACCAGGTCAGGTTCTGGCTCCCGCCTTCAAAGCGACACCAGACCTTGCCGCATTTCTGGGGGGAAAAGAACAACAGTCCCAGTTGTCGCTGCAGAGTCCACTGCCGCTTCCGTCTCACCTGGTTGGAGAGTCCCAGCCAGAAGGGGGTGTCCTTGCCCATGGTGCGCTTCACAAAGTCTTCCTCGGCCGAGGAGGTGATGGAGAGCAGGTTGCCGCCCACCCAGACGCAGTGGTGCCAGGCCCCCAGCCAACCGTTGGGAATCATCTCCTTCTTGTAGCAGCTGGAGTCGTGCTCGAGCCACCCGGAAAGACACTTCTTGGCTGAAGGCACAATTTGGGGATCAGGCGGACAGATCAGAGCACACTTCTGTTTTTGCCCTTCAGTGCACCATTTTGGGCAAAGGGCAATTTGCGGGTCACGGTTGGCCAAATCTACATTTTCTCAGGCAAATTGGAAGATCCGGGACTTGACTTGGTTAGCTTAGCCCAATGGCATCAGAGACGTTTACATTTTGAAAGGATCCCGCAAAATACACCTTCACGCTTGAGAAACAACCACGGCCGCATACAAAGTGCCGCTGTACAAGTTAAGACGATGCAAAAAAAAAACATTCAACACGTGGCTGAGTACTTCATAAAAATGAAAAAGCACACAATTTGTTGGTTGGCATGGTGTGACTCCAGGATCATTGTTTTCGACGCAGTCAAAGGCGACTTACAATCAGGAGCCGGCGTAGCCTTTACTGCAAGAGGAAAGGAAAAGAGACATCAAGGCACAGACAGACGTCAAGGGGCGACGACAGTCGGTGGGGCGTTGCCTCTCACCATTTCCTCTTTTCTTGCAGACGTAAGCTCTCTCGTTGCTGCATGAGTCGTACTTCCAGTCGCCGTTGCCAGTGAGGAAGGAAAGACAATTATCATCGAAGGTACCTGGGGGGGCGGAAGAGAAGATCTCAGTGCTCCTACGTTCCTCCAAAATGCAGCAGACAACCGTCTCCGACAAACCTAAAGTCGGGTAGACGTATTCGATCGGGGATCCGTCAGCCCACTTGCTGCCTACGGCACTGACGGAGACGTCGGCGCCCAACCACAGAGGGGATGCATTCCTCAAGACTCTGACGTAACCTGTACCGGAATGAACGACATCGTCAAGAGGAGCCGAGTGAGGAGGACGCGTCGTGTGTGTGTATATATATATATATATATATATATATATATATATATATATATATATATATATATATAAATAAAAACACCACAACATGCCAAAGTTCTCGCCATCAAGTAGCTGAGCAAATGCCATAACACACGACACCAAGGTAAACACAATTTAGGACTAGAACCCTTTCCATTTGCAGAACATAAAAAAGTGGGCTTTTATATAGAGACCATTTGCCTGTATTTATTTTCTTTAACTACTGGAAACCCAAGGACACCAACCGGTTGAAATACAAACATACAACTATTGAAGAGTCAAGTGTTGAAACAGGACTGGAATGTGCTTGACGAGGAAGAAGTGTGGATTTCTACCTTTCTTTCAAACATTATACCATAAAACCTGTCCTGTCAACAAATACTACAAAAAAAGAGGCAAAGAGCCCATGGGTCACTAAAGGATTATAAAAGGCCTGCAAGGAGAAGAACATGCTGTGTAAACAAGTCATAAAAACACAAGAATAAATCAACCAGCATTATGAGGACACGTAAGAAGGAACGTTATCATAAAATGTTAGATTGTAGTAAAAATAATACATAGGGGGCAATATTACAGTGCAACAGAGATAAAAACAAAAACACAGATATTTATTACATTGAAAGTGACCCATCAATACACGATGAAGGCGGGGGGGTAAATGGATTCAATCTCTTTTTTTCATAAATGTGGGACCAGCCAGCAGGAAAAATACAAGATCCAGACAGACTCAGGCAAATGGAGCGAAAGGCTTAAATATTTCTTGGTGCAGTTGGCACAAAAGTAGTAGTAGAGATTGGAAAGAGAAGTGAAAGCAAAACCTCAACTGATAAGAAAAGTGAGTGGTGAAATTGCAAAAGCGTTTTATCTGGTCAATGACATGAAAATAGCTCAAGTAAATGTGGGGATGGAAGATGTCTGTGGAGTGAAATTGTGGAATGGTCTGGAAAATGAAAATCGTGCAAACATAAAAGTATTCCAAAAAAAGTGTCAAAAAACTGGTTTCTTAACATGTATGAGGGGGGGGGGGAGAGACAAAACTGACTACACACAGGCAAAAAGGAATCTGAAAGTGTATCTACTTTTGTTTTATTGATTTAGGTGTTGAATTATTGGTTGACCGGATTAGGGTGGGAATCTAAACAGCTCTGCTTCCTCCTACTCGAGCATTCTTTGTTGGGGTTTTTGGGTTGTTTGTTTCAGTGACTTAGATATGCCACTTTAAAGTGGTGTTTTATTTTCCTCTTGTCACGTTTTATATAGGTTCAAAATGAACATACAACAACAACACCAATATTTCAATTCATGGCCGCCTACCATATACAAAGGTCTGCTCATGGTCGTCGGTGATGCTGAGCAGGTTCCCTTGGAGGCGTTGGCAGTCAACTCTCGCCTCCTGCCAGGTCTTGATGGGCTGGCGGATCATCAGGTAGCAGAAGTCGTTGGTGGCGTCGTCCACCCACCAGCCGCATTTCTGAGTCCAGTCTGCGAGCCAGACGACGTAAGACGGCGCAAGACAGCGTAAGACGGCGGCAGTGCGGGACACCTACCCGGCTGGCCGACTAATGGTGGCAGCTGTGGAGGCCCTCCGCGCTTGGCTGCGGAAAAAGGGGAGCGAATATGAGCAAATGCTTCACGCATCCAAAAGGGGCGCTCGGGAGGGACGTTTGCACCTGTTTTGCAGATAGCTGAGATTTTGTAGCTGCAGTCACAGCTTCTTAACAGCTGTTTGTTGTAACGCAATAATGAACAGTCACCACGGCCGTTGCAGAGGGCAACGTTTCCGTAGTCCTGCGGAGGAGATTTTGGACAGAACTTTAGCGTGTTGCATTCGATGTGGTCATCTTCCCGCCGCATTTCCTCACTTGCAGCGTTTTCGTACCTTCTCTCATTAAAGTTTCACTTTGTCAGTCATAGTAGTACGAACATTGCAATAAAACATTGTGCCCACCCTGGCAACCGAAATAAATGTCTGGGGAAAACGTGCACAAAGCAACTAACCCTGAAGACAAACCCGAGCCACCGTCCAGGATATATCATCTTAACGGCCTCCTCTCTAAAATCAGAGGGCCAGTACTTTGTAAGCGGCTGCCCGATGCCTCGAGACAAGACGGATGGATGCCTGCAACATGACTTTTCCAAAGGCCTTCAGCAATCCACTTACATAAGAAGCTGTTCCGTCAGTCCACTCGTAGTTGTTGCCCTTCTTCTTTTCTCCCACCCAAGTATTATAGTCATACACGTGAGCTTGATGAAAGGAAGGAGAACAAGAGCTTCAGGGCAAGAAGAGATTCAGCCAAATGACGACTGTGGCGGTTCTTCTTGGTGCTCACCACTAAGGAATATGGCCTCTAGCTCAGAGTGCATGCTAGTCAGGTGGCCTCGCCGGGCGACACAAAACTTCTCGGAAGCCTCCCAAGTTCTGAGCGTCGCGTCAAAAAAATAGCAATCATCGCCATAAAGGAAGTTGCCATCCTCGCAGTCGGAAGCTGAGGCCACAAAGAAAAACATTGAGGAGGAAAGCATGACAAGATGGTTAACGCGCAATTAAGCGTGCTGGATCTCACTCTTCATTACAGCAGGACCACTATTGGAGGTACACGTCCGTCCCTCCGGGCATCCTGCAAAAAAAGACCCGTCTGGGTATCTTACCTTTCATCATCAACGTGACCACGGACGTGCAGACTTACTCTGCGGCCGTTTGCACATGTAGGCCAACGAGGAAGCGCAGGAGCCAGACATCCACAACCCAGGCCGAACATAAGCTCCTTGGTTGACGTAGGCGCAAGACGCGACAACGGCGCTGTCGGTAGATTATAAAAAGGAACATTATCCTATTTTTCCCTGAGTGCTCGTTCTCAAAAATTGGTTCCAGAACCTTTACGCGTGTCCCCCTGACAACAGCATGCGAAGATGTGACTTCTTACCTTTTATAGCGGTCTAAGGCCCAGTTGGTGTGTGTCGTTGTATCGCCATCAGACCAGATCAGGTCCTGGCTTCCGGCTACAAAGCTACACCAGACGTCGTCGCATTTCTGGGGGGAAAAAGAAAACAGTTCCAGTTGGTGCTGCAGAGTCCACGACTGCTCCCGTCTCACCTGGTTGGAGAGTCCCAGCCAGAAGCGGGTGTTCTCGCCCATGGTGCGCTTCACAAAGTCCTCCTCGGCCGAGGAGGTGATGGAGAGCAGGTCGCCGCCCTGCCAGACGCAGTGGTGCCGGGCCCCCAGCCAACCGTTGGGAGTCATCTCCTTCTTGTAGCAGCTGGAGTCGCTCTCGAGCCACCCGGAAGGACACTTGTTGGCTGAAGGCACAATTTGGGCATCAGGCGGACAGATCAGAGCACACTGATGGAACACTTGCATGTTTTTACTCTGCGCTCTTCATTGGGGGCATCTCAACCAAATGCATGAGGATTCTGTCAGGGGTGGGGTGGGGGATGGAGGGGCCAACGGCCATTGTCACTTTGGCCCCTTCCAAAAACCTGCCTGTCCTTCATTTTTGGGTCCAGCCAGCGCCATGCAGCAAAGTGGAGCTGCTGACTGTTCACATAAAAGCATCACTTACGCCTGCCAAGGGTTGCACACAATTGCTCCAAAGTGATGATACTAAGCTTCAGATGTACAGTGGGGCAAAAAGTAGGTAGTCAGCCCACCAATGGTGCAAGTTGTTCCACTTAAAAGATGCCATCATCATCATCTTCACCCTCAGCAATTACCCCACCCAGCAGTTACGCACGTGTGGCAGATCGATGACCAATGACCTAAGCTCAAATCAGGTCATCACACATTTCACCACTGGAGGGTGCTAAAGCACAACGCAACTCAATCGAATGGAACACGTTGCAACAGTTGGACCGCTCCCCCCTTCTTAGCTCATGAAGAGCCCGTCCTTCCTTATATCAAAGTACAAAGCCAAGCAAGCCAGGCCTGACTGAGTGTTTCATGGAGAAGAAGGGCTTTTAAACTGCGGACTCACTCACTCACTCACTCAAACCTAATAAGCATGGACTGTGAGGGGCAAATGCAATTAGAACACGCACTGAAATCAGAGTCTCATAAAAGTTCTACTCAATTTTGCAATCTTTGAAAACATGATGCCGACACATTTTGATGATGCACAGCGATATTATGAACTGCACAACTGTGTTGCAACTTTTTTGTGTGTGATGATAACAGACCAAACACGAAGGTGTATTATTAATAATATAATTACTACAATATAATTATTAATATAACATAATGATTGATTATGATCTCGATTTAGATCAGAATAACCATGATTTTTTTTATAACAGAGGTTCTAAGAAATATTTATTGTATAAAGGGGCGGCTGTAAGAAATTATTGCTCATACTGTATCAAGGACTGTAAGAAACTATTAATAATAATGACTAATAATGATTGATTATTATTCATTATAATTAGCTCATATAAATCATGAAAATATTCTTATAATAGGGGCGCCAAGAAATATCTTGTCTATATACACATGTGCATAATATATTGTATAAGAAACGATTATTCGTATTTATTATTATTATCATTATTATTAATAATAAATGTATTACTTTTATTATTATCACTATCATTTATTAATATTCTTGTGTCTTGTTGTCATTCTCTGTCTTAAACCCTAACGGTGCAACTCATCTAAGTGTCACAAATCAGCCGCTCCTGAATTCCAAATGTGTCCATGTTTGAGGAGCAAATAAATAAATAAAAATAAAATAAAAAAATACAGAGCGAAGGAAAATCAAAAGCAAACGCGGAAAAGAGAGATGGAAGGAAAAGCCCAGTAACGCGACAGCACATATCAACACATTCGCTTTTCAAACTAAAAGAGCAATTTTAGATTGAATATTTTGAAGTTATATGCTCAACTTCAATACATCATACTGACATGACAGCCAGTGCGCACTTAAAATTCACAAGCGGCTCGTTTGCCGCCGTAGGAAAAAAAAAAAAAGCCAAGACACTTGACTCAACGGCTTTCGCTCGTCATTTCAAAGTCAAATTGCTCATATGTTCGGACATTACAGCAGCCCGCATGAATGATGAAAATGATGATAAAGGCAAACCTCGGTAACAAGAAAGGTCCGGTCCGGTCCGGGACAATAAGCAATTGGGCTCCTCTCAAACCAAGTTGTACAAAGCAACTACATCAAAGTGTCCGAATAATGAGGATTCTTCATCAAAGTTGTTGTCGTCCAAATTTGTGACATTGCAATGATTTTTTTTTTTTTTTTATCTCAGGCACCGTAATGTGAGAATATAAGCAGATGCAGTCATGCTAACTCACAGTACAGTACATTCAATCGTTTCTCCAGCTCTTTACTGTTGTTTTAATGGACTAAAGATACCAATTGCTTACCTGAAGCACATGTCAAATATATGGCAATCAGGAGAAGTTGACACTTTCCTTTCCACATGTTGGAGGAAAATCCCCCTCTCACTGAGGGTCGCAACGAATGCAGTCGGGAGAAAATAAATGGTAAGTCGCCTCACTGAAAATTGCCAGTGGAGTTTAGTCAAGAGAAAAATGGAACTTTGATGCACCCTGCTCCGAGCCAGAGGCATGCCGCGCCCACACGCCGCCTACGTCATACACGTCACATTCAAAGGTAGTCATCTCAAAGCACTCTCAAGCTACGTGGGGGGGGGGGGGGGGGGGGGGGGGGGGGGCGCGCGCGTGTGCGTATGACCAAAAGTAAAAAAAAGGAAACGGCACTATCCCCTTTGATTCCTTTATTTTTTTGTAACTTTGTAAATGTTCTGGACGTGAACAACAGCGAAAAGCAGTCATCTCGTTTAACTGTAAATATAAATAATTCAATCCAAGTGTGAAAGTTGGAATTCTATGAGGTGTCACTCAATTTATGTTCAAGGATAGACAAGACTACAGAAGCTTTTCCATTCACACCTCAGAATTCGTGTTGATATTCAGAGAATGTGAGAAAATACATTTAGCCGACGTGCTTTTGAATGAAAATGAACGATGAGCAAATGAGTCTTGAGAGAAATGAGGGGAAAGCGTCTCCAATTGAGCCTCTCAAGCCTCGAGTGCAAAAGCACAAAACATATGTAGAATACTTTTTAGTCATGATATCTATAATATAAATATGATCGTAAAAAGTATCTTTTTATTGAATCTTTGTTTCAACTCCTCTGTGAACGTGCATTTTCCTTTGGGCGTTGCTTGTAAACACTCGGTGTAGACTGGCCAGGTTAAGCATGTACTTATCCCTTGATGTTATTGTTATGCAAATGAAGTGCAGGTGTCACGAGGGGGAGGGGCTGCAAGTGTCATGGGGGAAGGGGGTGCAGGTGTTTAGGGGGGAGGGGCTGTAAGTGTTGTGGGGGAGGTGCTGCAGTGTCACTAAGATAACACTAGAGGGCGGCATTCGCATAGGAAAAAAAATTGAGATGGAGAGGTGCAGTGTCACTAAGATAACACTAGAGGGCAACATTCGCATAGGGAGGAAAAAAAATTGAGATGGAGAGGTGCAGTGTCACTAAGATAACACTAGAGGGCGGCATTCGCATAGGGAGGAAAAAGAAAACGAGGTGGAGAGGTGCAGTGTCACTAAGATAACACTAGAGGACAGTATTCGTAAGGGGAGAAAAACTGACTGCAGTTGTGAGGGGAGGCTTAGGTGTGGTTTTTTTGTTTGTTTGTTTTTTTGGAGACAGAATGTCTGAAGAAAGGTGTTATGTTGGGACATGTTTGAAATCTAGTATCCTATTTATTTTCTTTATTTTATTTATTTTATCTTATTTCACATTTATATAGAATAAAGTTTGTCTAAGATTTAAGTTGAAGTAAAGTATACTTTAGTATTTTGGTATACTGAGATTTAAATTGAACTATTCACAAAGGCAGCGACTTTGAACTTGCAGATTATAGGGGTTATGTTGGGACATGTTTGAAATTAGTATCTTATTTAACTTCTTTATCTTATTTCACATTTATATAGAAATATCACTTTTTATTTAGTTGAAATAACGTAATTTCGTTTTTGTGTGCAGCGTGTGTTTACAAAATGACAATAAAGTCTGTCTAAGATTTAAGTTGAAGTAAAGGGGAGACATTTAGATTTAGGTTGAACTATTTACAAAGGCAGCGACTCTGAACTTGCAGATTATAAGGGTTTTTTTGGAAACAAAATGTCTGAAGAAAGGTGTTATGTTGGGACATGTTTGAAATTAGTATCTCAAGATTTGAAGCATTTACAAAAGGGGAGAAAAACTGTAAGAAATGTAGCTTTTTAGAGAGAGATGTCAGGACAAAGGAAGAAAACTTGGGTCAACGACTCTGAAGAATGCGGACAGCTGTAAGTTTTTAGAGAGATGTTACGACAAAGGAAGGAAAATTAGGGCCAACGACTCTGAAACATTCCGACAGGTGTGGGTGTCAGGACAATGGAAGGACAGTTTGGGGTAACGACTCTGTACGATTCTGAACTATTCACAAAGGCAACGACTCTGAACTGACTAGAAAATACCGGTTTTTACTGGACTCAACTGTGCTGTGCTATGTCAGAGGTCATTTCTGAGAAAACAGTTGAAGGCTTTATATTTTAGTATATTTGCTGTACTTTTAACATATTACATTCTGTTTAGATAGTTTTAGGAGTAGTCTAACATGTCTCGAGTAAAACACGTGACAAAGGTGTGGTTTTAAGGAGACGGGGGGTGGACCTATGCAAGTATATTTAAGGTCAGGGTTGGTGAGCGCTGAGTTTAAAGCGACGGTGCTAAACTTGAAGCTTAAATCATGATCGCTGAAACGCCTGTTACTATTCATTTATGTCATAAAAATGGCGATGGATTGTTAAATGCTCCTAGGAAAAAACATATGTACCTCAAGCGTATGCAGCAGCCTTCTACGGAGAAACTTGAACAGAGCTGGGACCTGACAACAGAGACTCGATGGGGGTTTAAATTTTTTTATGAAGTCGGGGAGCTATTTTTCTTCATGAAAAGCCGAGGAGATTCTGACGGTAACAGTACTTTTGGCTTATTTTCTTCGAACGACTGGGGTGTGCTAAATCAGCTCCTGCCCCAGGTTTTGACTGATTTTTTAAACGATTACGGTGTACAAGGTGTACTGAACATGACTTGGGTTTCAAGAATTACGGCGAGCGGAAAATGTTTTTTGCGGGTTAAAGTTTATCCACAAACTATTGAGGGAGAAGAAGAAGATGGGGAGTTAGGCAATCTGTTCTATCTAACATTAGAAGCGTTCAATAACGAATGTGGGGTTTTTCAAACATTACTTAATGTACCTTTAACTGAATGGCAAGAAAAGATGCAAGCCTCTGGTGACAGTATTTCGAGGCTCTTTGTCGCAAGCCGTGTCTGGACAAATATCATTGGAGCGAAACGTAAATTGAGTTTAGATTAACCTTACTAAAAAATAACTTTTAAACTCCTAAACTCCTTACACCACACACACACACACACACACACACACACACACACGCGCACACTTACATGCACGCGCACACTTACACGCACGCGCACATGCAAGCCTTATAGTGCGGAAAATACGGTAAATAAATAAAAATGAAAATCCCCCCAAAAATTATTTAACTGCAAGAAGAAAGACAAACTATAATGAAATTTAAATTTCAATCAATTTTAATCGATGGAGTTTCACCATTTATAATGTGAGGAGAGGAACGTGCAAATCATAACTGATTTGTTTTTTGTTTCATTTTAACGCAACCTTCCAATCAACCTTCTAACCTCGCCTTGCAGCCGCAACCCCTGTGGGGAGTCCGCTTCCTCGTGCTCGTCGGGACCAATGGCTTTCGCCATGCTAGCCCCGTGGTGACCATCTGCACGTGCCCCGGCTGGGTGCCCAGGACGCTGCTCACACGTTTGCCTGCTTTGTGATGTTTTTCACCGATTCACGACCACGGTCCATTGGGCGCCGTTGAACTGGACTGCCCTTACACCTGTCGATGGACCCCGTGGAGGCTATTTTGTGTGTTTTGGGGTGTTCTCTTGTATTGGGGGTGCTCGTTGGCCGCTGTTACTTTTTTTTTCCTTTGTCTTTTTAGCTTTGATTTGCTTTGCTGGCTTTTATCTTGAGCACTTTCTGACTTTCTTTGTGGCGTCGTTATGTGGCAGCCTTATGAGAGTTATTGAGTTTCGCTCATGCCATCCGTGTGTCTTTTGTATTATTAAGATTAAGATGGCGGCGCCCCAGTCAGCTGCGGCTGCTGCGGCTCTCGACGTTGCTTTCCTTTGTTGAGAGCCGTATGCGACGAAATTTCGTTTTGTGTGCACCGAGTGCTTACAAAATGACAATAAAGTCTGTCTAAGTCTAAGTCTAAGTCTAATCAACAAAAATGTCTCACTTTGTAAGATGTGCATCAAAAACCGTATTTCTGCTCAGTACAAAGAAACGTTGCCCCACATGCTTCTTGAGATCTCATGATAGGTGATACTGAATATGTCAGCAAAACACAAAGGACTGAGTGAAGGCTCACACAGAACCATAGGAAACATCAATCAGGCCTAGCATTCCACCTTCAGGAGATGTTAAGATCATTCATCATGGCAGGTTGATAAATGTTGAGAACAGCCGCAGGTGTCTTATCAAGAGTGCCAACATGAAGATGTTTTTAAGCAATGTCACCCTCATTAGCGGAATTTCCACAGCCACGGGCATTTAATTATTGAGATGGGTTAAGTGATGCAGTTTGATGGATGGCTCAGAGTCCTACCTTGATAAGGAACAAAATCACGGACTTCTTTTCATTTGTTTGAGTGTGTGTTAAAATAATATTGGTGCTCAGTGCCCATGTTTACTTAATAACCAAAGGTCATTTTTATACAATATGATCAATAACAGTAAAGACATATGCACTGAGTTTCCTTTAGAAAATCTATCAATTTACTGGGATAGGTATTTGAATTTTTGGCAGTTTTAGCATTCAAATGGTAGCAAGTATTTTTAACTTTCAAACTTTTTATACCAAAATGCCTTTTCCATGATGAGTCCTGAATGAAGCTTGCATCATATTTTCTGAAGATGCTAATTCCATTTTTAATAAATATGATTTTATCCTATTCCTTAATATTCCTTTTCCATGAAAACTAACACAAACCCATCTTAATTTTCTAGCACATCCACCTCACAGTGCAAAAGTTGTGGCTTTGATTCTGGCTTTGGCCTTTGTGTGTGGAGTTTGTATTTTCTGACCCTGCCTGCATGGGTTTCCTCCAAAGACATGTATGGTAGACCGATTGAGCACGGCAAAATGGCCGCATGTGTGCGTGTGAATGGTTGTTTCTCTGTGTTCTCTGCGATTAGCTGGCAACCAATTCATGGTGTCCCCCGCCTACTGCCCGATAACTTCTGGGATAGTCTCCAGCATGGCAGTGACCCCCGTCAATAAAAAAATTAAATAAATAAATAATAGACCACCTACACCGGGCATGTCCAAAGTCCGGCCCGCGGGCCAAATCCGGCCCCCCATCAGATTTCATACTGCCCGCAGCTTCGGTCTTATAATCTGCTATTTATGGCCTGCCTGCACTGTCAAACTGAATTTTAAAAAAATCACGAAACTTGAAATTGTAATTCTTCCTATTACCAACAGGTGGCAGCACCACCCCTCCACTCATTTCTGCCATGGTGACTGTAAAGAAAATGAGGAAAGTTGACATTGCTTTCAAGAGAAATGGGAATTACAATAATTATTCACTGAAAATCAAGATAATTGTGTTTGTCTAATTTCTAAAGAGACGGCTGCCTTGTTTAAGGATTTCAACCTAAAGAGACACTATCAGACTAAACATGCTAACACATACGACAAGCTAAAAGGGAGTGACCGTGCCGATAAAGTAAAGCAGCTCCAAGCTGAACTGGCATCACATCAGTGATTCTCCACGTGGGGCTGTGAGTCAAAAGTAAATCAAAAGTAAATATTACTTAATATTAAATATTACAAAGTGGCCATGTTAATACTGATGATGTTATGAACCTGTAGACGTGACACAAACTATTACTTTCTGAAAGATATGTAAATTCACTTGTTTTCAGTTTTAATAATAACAGACAACTTTGCATTACTTGTAACTTCTGTTTAAAATGTTCATGAGGCGAAAATAATTTGAAACTCATAAATTTAAGGAATTTCATAAAGTTTGTTCAATGTTGCTTGACTCTTCTGAGATGAATAAAAGCATTTGCATGAAAGCATTTGCATGAAATTTTTGTAGTTAAAAAATGTCCGAAAAAACGATTGGCCCCTAGCCCCCTTCACTTTATCAAATCTAGCGCTCCATGCAAAAGGTTTGGACACCTCTGACTTATACAGTCAGACCAACTTGGAGAGGAAAGGATGGCGACGCTGGCATGTTCCCTCTCCCATCTGCTTGTCAGCGCATCTTCTTCTTGCCCAGCCACCAGCAATGCTTGAGGTCCAGTCATCTCTCCATCGATGCCGCCTAACTGCTACAGCACACTTGTCAAAGGGCCACCTCTCCACTTTCCCCTCTCCTTCATTTCAATAAACATGGAGCTGCAAATGGTTGTCCCCGACTGATTCGTTACATCGACTGCCTCAAAGAAGCCCAAATTCAACTGCCACAGACATCAAGCTGGAATTAAAACCATCCATTCTTCTCAATCTTCATTAATAACAGTTAAGAACATAAACAATTCTCCCGAATGTGAAAATGATTGGCGTCACTTTCATTTCTGGTTGCATCTCTCTGGTACTTTGCATACTTGAGTAACTTCTTTATTCTAGCATCACAACTTTCTGTGTGCAATGAACACGATATTTTGAGCTGCTTATGCTCTTGGTATTAAAAACATTCAGGTTCCTGATTTTCTCAAAATTGACTGTTCTTGTAAACGACTTTATTTAATGTTCCTTCTTCTTTGTTTCACTTCGTAACTACATTTTGCCCAAAATTGTCATGAGCACAAGTAGGGAAAAAAATGCCCAGGGCTACAACACAGCAAAAATGGGGCGGGCTTCACCAAGATAAATCTTTGATATCATCATGTGGGCAGCGAGTTTGATACGCCATATCAATACGTGATATTGCAATACTCCATATACGTGCACAAATTGCAAAGGACCCTAATTTGCCTCCGTATATTGGGTCTGTAAGAGGATGCAGTCAGGTTCCATGGGTGAAGGCCCCGCCTCCAGGCATTCACCTGCAGCCACTGCCCCAAGTCTGGCTCGAGGCTGGGGCCCCAGTATCCCACATTCAGGCGCTACAAACTTTTTGTTTATGTCCATTCTAGTGTGCACACCTACAACAGGAGTAGTAAATATTCTCTGTTGTTTTTGTACTTAACTATTTTCCTGTATATTTATAGCTGAAAATATGCAAATACTGACTGTGCATTACCATGGTTTAGCAATTAGTAGACTATGGTGTGTTCTGGGTTCCATACTGAAGGTTCAGCACTCTGTCCCAGAGAACCTACTGCGATTATCCAAGGGAATTGCGAAAATAATTCTAGAAAGGCGGCGGCTCGGTGGCGCACTTGAGTAGCACGTCCGCCTCACAGTTAGGAGGGTGCGGGTTCGATTCCACCTCCAGCCCTCCCTGTGTGGAGTTTGCATGTTCTCCCCGGGCCTGCGTGGGTTTTCTCCGGGCACTCCGGTTTCCTCCCACATCCCCAAAACATGCTTGATAGGCCTATTGAACACTCCAAATTGTCCCTAGGTGTAAGTGCGAGGGAAAATGGTTGTTTGTCTCTGTGTGCCCTGCGATTGGCTGGCAACCGGTTCGGGGTGTCCCCCGCCTACTGCCTTATGACGGCTGGGATAGGCTCCAGCGCGCCCGCGAACCCCGTGGGGACTAAGCGGTTCAGCAATTATCCAAGGGAATTGCGAAAATAATTCTAGAAAGGCGACTTCACTTTATCAGCAAAGCAGCTGTGCCATCTCCATAAAAAAAGTTTGTGTGTGTGTGTGTGCGTGTGTATGTGTGTGTGCGTGCGTGCGTGTGTGTGTGTGTGTGACTCAGTAATTACGAATTAATTTGTTGTAACTACCTCTATTTGCATGTGAATCATCACAGTGTTCACTTATAATATATAGAGACTGAGGACCATAAAACAGAGTTAGGCAAAATACCCAGATGTGGAAAAGCACTCCGACTGATATTTTAACTCCTTCCAAACCTTTCTGGAAATAATTCCTCTTTCAAATTTGACTTTGTGTGAAAACATTCTTGAAAAGGAGAATGAGGACTCCAACAGGATATAGGCTGTTCTGGTGACTGTGATTACAGTTCTGAGAATATTACCTTGTAAAAATAATTAAAGACTGGTTTACAGTGGGTTATGGTTAGATAAGCACAACCCTTGTTTTCCAAGTGTATTTTGCCCCAATAATTTGAAAGTTATTGTACATGACTTATTCAGACACAATTCCAATGCTTAATGCTCGTGCCTTTTAGTTCTTCTTTACCTTTTGAACTTCTATGGGAAGCAATGCAGGGCTTGAGTCAAACAGCCATTATCCATCCATCCATCCATCCATCCATCCATCCATCCATCCATCCATCCATCCATCCATCCATCCATCCATCCATCCATCCATCCATCTTCTTCCGCTTATCCGGGGTCGGGTCGCGGGGGCAGCAGCTTCAGGAGGGACTCCCAGACTTCCCTCTCCCCAGCCACTTCATCTAGCTCATCCCGGGGGATCCCAAGGTGTTCCCAGGCCAGCTGAGAGACATAGTCTCTCCAGCGCATCCAGGGTCGTCCCCGGGGTCTCCTACCGGTGGGACATGCCCGGAACACCTCCCCAGGGAGGCGTCCAGGAGGCATCCTGATGAGATGCCCGAGCCACCTCATCTGGCTCCTCTCAACGTGGAGGAGCAGCGACTCTACTCCGAGTCTCTCCCGGATGACCGAACTTCTCACCCTATCTCTAAGGGAGAGCCCGGACATCCTGCGGAGAAAACAAATTTCGGCCGCTTGTATCCGGGATCTCGTTCTTTCGGTCACGACCCATAGGTCGTGACCATAGGTGAGGGTAGGAGCGTAAATCGACCGGTAAATTGAGAGCTTTGCCTTTTGGCTCAGCTCTCTCTTTACCACGACGGACCGGTACAAAGTAGGGGTGTAAATCGCGGGTTTTGTCACGATACGATATAATATCGATATAAAGAACTACGATACGATATTTGCCGATATCTTAAAGCCTGCTGCGATTCATTCACGATATATTGCGATATAGTGCTCTACGATCGATTTTTTTTTTTTTTAAATAAAAAATATAGAACAATATCCTGATTTATAACAATTCATACGCAAAATCAACAAGGTACTGCAAACTCTTTATTAAGGAAATTACAAGACTATTGTAGTATACAAAGTGCTTATTTTAACACTGAACTTTGATGTCGTGTTTTTTCTTTAAATGTGCGGCGAGATTTGTGCTCCCCGAATATTTGATCACCGCATGGCAGGATTTACAAACTGCACGTGTCTTGTCCGTTGAGTCATCTTTCCTTTAGAATCCAAAGTGCTTCCAAAGAATGACTTGAAGCCTAAAGCAGAGCCAATTTCCTCGTCTTTTTGGACAGTAGCCATAGCACCAGCCCAGGAGCCGTGTACGAGTTGTCGACTCCCCTTTCACGTGCCTGCTCTGCTCACAACACAACAACGCCGGGCGCACTGCTCCCGGAAAGAGGAAGCAAGCAACAATGAACTGGATTTCAAAATAAAGTCGCGTCTAATGTCCGAGGTCAAACACGGCGATATAAATCGATGTTTACGTTTAGCATCGATGCCAATAAATCGTAGAGCATTATATCGATTCATCGATGTGTATCGATGTATCGTTACACCCCTAGTACAAAGTCCGCATTACTGCCGACGCTGCACCGATCCGCCTGTCGATCTCGCGCTCCATCCTCCCCTCACTCGTGAACAAGACCCCAAGATACTTAAACTCCTCCACTTGGGCAGGATCTCATCCCCGATCCGGAGAGGGCATTCCACCCTTTTCTGATCGAGGACCATGGACTCGGATTTGGAGGTGCTGACCCTCATCCCGACCGCTTCACACTCGGCTGCGAACCGCTCCAGTGAGAGCTGGAGATCACGGCCTGAAGAAGCCAACAGCACCACGTCGTCTGCAAAAAGCAGAGACGCGATGCTGAGGTCCCCAAACCGGACACCCTCAACGCCTCGGCTGCGCCTAGAAATTCTGTCCATAAAAACTATGAACAGAATCGGTGACAAAGGGCAGCCTTGGCGGAGTCCAACCCTCACTGAGAACAAATCCGACTTACTGCCGGAAATGCGGACCAAACTCTGGCATCGGTGATACAGGGACCGAACCGCCCTTATCAGTTGGCTCGGTACCCCGTACTCCCGAAGCACCCCCCACAGGACCTCCCGAGGGACACGGTCGAACGCCTTCTCCAAGTCCACAAAACACATGTGGACTGGTTGGGCGAACTCCCGTGCACCCTCGAGGATCCTGCTGAGGGTGAAGAGCTGGTCCACTGTTCCACGGCCAGGACGAAAGCCACACTGTTTCTCCTGAATCCGAGGTTCGACCTCCCGACGGACCCTCCTCTCCAGCACCCCTGAATGGACCTTACCAGGGAGGCTGAGGAGTGTAATTCCCCTGTAATTGGAACACACCCTCCGGTCCCCCTTCTTAAAGAGGGGAGCCACCACCCCAGTCTGCCAATCCAGAGGCACTGTCCCCGATGTCCACGCGATGTTGTAGAGACGTGTCAGCCATGACAGCCCCACAACGTCCAGAGCCCTTAAGAAATCCGGGCGGATCTCATCCACCCCCGGGGCCCTGCCACCGAGGAGTTTTTTAACTACCTCGGTAACTTCGACCCCAGAGATTGGAGAGTCCGCCTCAGAGTCCCCAGGCCCCGCTTCCACAATGGAAGGCGTGTCGGTGGAATTGAGGAGGTCTTCGAAATATTCTGCCCACCGACACACGACGTCCCGAGTCGAGGTCAGCAGCACGCCATCTCCACTGTAAACAGTGTTGACGTTGCACTGCTTCCCCTTCCTGAGACGCCGGATGGTGGACCAGAATTTCCTCGAAGCCGTCCGGAAGTCATTCTCCATGGCCTCGCCAAACTCCTCCCACGTCCGGGTTTTTGCCTCAGCAACCGCCGAAGCCGCGTTCCGCTTGGCCATCCGGTACCTGTCAGCTGCCTCCGGAGTCCCGCACGCCAAAACGGCCCGATAGGACTCCTTCTTCAGCTTGACGGCATCCCTTACCGCCGGTGTCCACCAGCGGGTTCGGGGATTGCCGCCACGACAGGCACCAATGACCTTACGGCCACAGCTCCGGTCGGCCGCTTCAACAATGGAGGTGCGGAACAAGGTCCACCGCCTCCCCCGGGACGTGTGAATAGCTCTGCCGGAGGTGGGAGTTGAAGCTCTTCCTGACAGGGGATTCCACCAGACGTTCCCAGCAGACCCTCACAGAGCGTTTGGGTCTGCCAGGTCGGACCGGCATCTTCCCCCACCATCGGAGCCAACCCACCACCAGGTGGTGATCATTTGACAGCTCCGCCCCTCTCTTCGCCCGAGTGTCCAAAACATGCGGCCGCAAATCCGATGACACGACTACAAAGTCGATCATCGAACTGCGGCCTAGGGTGTCCTGGTGCCAAGTGCACACATGGACACCCTTATGTTTGAACATGGTGTTCATTATAGAAAATCCGTGTCGAGCACAGAAGTCCAACAATAGAACACCGCTCGGGTTCAGATCGGGGGGGCCGTTCCTCCCAATGACGCCCTTCCAGGTCTCACTGTCATTGCCCACATGAGCATTGAAGTCACCCAGTAGAACGATGGAGTCCCCAGAAGGAGCGCTCTCCTGCACTTCCTCCAGGGACTCCAAGAAGGGTGGGTACTCTGAGCTGCCGTTTGGTGCATAGACACAAACAACAGTCAGGACCCGTCCCCCCACCCGAAGGCGGAGGGAGGCTACCCTCTCGTTCACCGGGGTGAACCCCAATGTGCAGGCGCCCAGCCGGGGGGCAATAAGTATACCCACACCTGCTCGACGCCTCTCACCGTGGGCAACTCCAGAGTGGAAGAGAGTCCAGCCCCTCTCGAGAGGGCTTGAACCGGAACCCAAACTGTGCGTGGAGGCAAGTCCGACTATATCTAGTCGGAACTTTTCTGCCTCGCACACCAGCTCGGGCTCCTTTCCAGCCAGAGAGGTGACATTCCATGTCCCTAGAGCCAGCTTCTGCAGCCGGGGATCAGACCGCCAAGGTCCCTGCCTTTGGCCGCCGCCCAGCTCGCACTGCACCCGACCCCTTTGGCCCCTCCCACAGGTGGTGAGCCCATGGGAAGGGGGACCCACATTTCCTTTTCGGGCTTTGCCCGGCCGGGCCCCATGGGCGAAGGCCCGGCCACCAGACGCTCGCCTTCGAGCCCCGCCTCCAGGCCTGGCTCCAGAGGGGGGCCCCGGTGACCCGCGTCCGGGCGAGGGAAATCTGTTTCCATATATATTTATCATCATAAGGGGCTTTTTGAGCCGTGCTTTGTCTGGCTCTCACCTAGGACCCGTTTGCCATGGGTGACCCTACCAGGAGCATGAAGCCCCAGACAACATGGCTCCTAGGAACATAGGGGCACGCAAACCCCTCCACCACGATAAGGTGACGACTCATGGATGGCCATTTATTAGAATTCAAATTAAAATCAATCCGGTAAATTGACATAATTGTTTATTTCAGCTAAAGTCTGTGAATATCAGAGCTGAGATAAGTTGTAATTGTAACAGTACGCATAAATGGCCCAGTCCGGTGGTGAATTATGGAACCTTGATTAGCATAGAAGCTTCTTTATTGGGGGTAAACCAATCAATTCTTACAACATTCAATAACAGATGAACAATTTTGTGGAAATATACAATCTAATAAAGAAAGTTATTTTGAAATGTATAATAAAAATAAAAAGTATCAGAAGGAAACATTTGCAAGAACTAATGTGGACAAAGCTTGAGCAACTGCGACTACTTCTTGAGGCATTTAGCAAAGACCAACACGTTAAATACTGATAAGTCGTTGAGAAATCATTGTGACTTTGGCAATGCGTCCTTTTCACAAGTAGCCCAGCCCATTTCGACCAAAGTGACAAAACAGTGGGATGGTAAAACACAGACAAAGGAACTGCAAGCAGAATGAAACATGACATAAAATTAACAAAATAATCAATGACATTCAAAACCACATTGAGATGAAAACAAAACACATGTTTGTAGTACCACATAACTAACTAGTATTATGCACCCTGTCCATGCACCCTACCTACTGCCTGTCTGTCCATTAAGTAAAGTGTTTCAACATTTTAACATATTGCAGCAAATTATAATTACGCAGTTCAATCATTAAAATTTCTAGCTGTGAATAAAAACCTGAAGTTACTTCACCTGGATGATAAAGAGAGTGACAACGCCTGCTCCGGTGCTCCGATAGTTTCCTGCAAACCAGTCTCTCAGTTTAATGAGACAACCCTGAAATAAGAGAATGAAATTGAACTCCAAAATTCAAAGAATAGAAGGACTCAAAGCAACAAGATATACAATGAATAGACACTTACCGTAATTTTCGGACTATAAGTCGCTCCTGAGTATAAGTCGCCCCCCCACCCAAACTATGAAAAAAAAACGCGACTTATAGTCCGAAAATTACGGTACTTATACATCACATATACTGTACATGCTGTATATATATCATACATCATACATCTTCTTAATCAAACATTAACAGTTAATTTACATGTGGGGATGAATGTTTAACAGTAACACTTTGAAAAAAGAACAGTAAATTACCGGGGTGCCGGAATCTGATACACGTCTTGGGAGGCAACACCTTGGCTCCATTTTTAATGTGAGCAAAAATCAAAAATATGCAAGAATACTTGTAGAATGAAAAATAAATCCGAGACTGTACAGATCCGTGGTTGCCGAACTGTGACTATGTGACTGATAGTAATCAGTCTGATTTTAAGTTGTAATATCAGCAATTGCCACTTGTGGGCAGACATGCCTTAGTTCTGCTTACAGGTCTTACAGGTCTTAGTTGAGTTTACACAATAACAATGTAAAAGAGAGCTATTTCTAAACAATAGCTATCCTTTCGTTCAAATTGATAGGCTTTATTATTTCCGAGAGTTTGGCTATTCTGCTGTGGTTAAGTACGTTTCGTGTTTATATAGTGTTGTTTTGTCGTATTTAAATTTATTCCGAGCTTGTTTTTTGCTTTTTAAATGTCCGAGCTAGTTGCTTAGGTGAAATGGAAGGTTTGCAGGTTGTAGACGTTTTCATGAATTAAAAAAAAAAGAAAAAAAAGAAATATACTTGTTTAGAAATATACTTACTGGATCTTCTCGTTCCGGAGAAGACCACAACGCAGCCGTTCCGCAGTTGATGTGAATTATACCGCCCTAAATTTTTATGCCTCATCTTTTTTCTCAGATTTGAAGTGATATACAGGGCAGACATAGTACTTTAATATTAGTTTTCAATGTTTTTTTGCCAGTACAAATTGCAGATAACTTATTCAGTAGTTTTGAGCTGTCCTTGTATTGTAATTTTTTGAGAGCTTTTTGCACTGGAAAAACAAAATTATATTGTGGTGTTTTTTTTTTTTTTTGCTTCAAGCACACATTTTGCATGCATGTATTTTTGTTATGTTTAAAATAGCATTTTTCCCAAACATGTTTGGTCCCCCACTATGGCGCAAATAAAAAAATGTGGCTCACACCAGGATTTAAGTTGCCTATCCCTGATTTAACTCATCATAATTTTATTTACTGTTCAGGAATTTGTAGATGAGCTTAACAGTGTATCATTATTCACCAAATAAGTGGACATTTTTTTTCAGACAATCAAAACAGTCCAATTGCAATCTCATCATTACCCCTGAAAAAATGACCAAGGTGAACGAGAATATTCACAGGCCTAAATTTGGCACAAACATGTACTTCAATAAAAGTTGATGTAACATCTCAGTTTCTAATAACATTCTTGAACATAGTTTGTGATGTTTTACCAGTGTAAACTGCAAATAGCACATTGCCCAAATTATTGTGTGACTCGTGTCAAAATTACTCATTCATGCACTGACTAATGACATTATTGAAGTGTATTTGACAAACTCACACTGATGAGCAGCCAGCGATTCTCCTTCATGGCACCAAGCACACCCAGATAACACACGCAGGTAACAATAGTACCAGTGACCACCAGCGTGTTGGCGGGGAAGATGGGCCAGAAAGTTGTGACCAGAGATGCGAACTTGGAGTGTATGCTTTGAAATATCCCGAAAGCAACAACAAATGCACCACATAGCTGCAGAACAGACAGAAAACAACACCTTATGTTACAAATGTGACGATCCCATTCGGGGTTTGAATTCACTTTGATGTAACGTAATATTATTGCGCTAAAGCGCATGGCACATAAACAAGAAAATGTAAATTCATGACTTGAATAACATTTTTTCATGTTTTATGTTAACTGTCACCATTCTGTTGAAAACTGACAAGACTTGTAAGTGGAGCAACGTTTAGAATAACACTGGAAGGGGAAACATTCATAAAACGGTTTTATTTTGTTCAAGCAATACCCAAATTAAAAGTGATCTTGCTTTATAAAGTTCAAGGTTAGCAGCCCCCACTTAGCCTGATTTGATGCTTAATTGCGCAGTTGCATCATTCAGATGCAACTGTTAACCAATAAAGACAAATAAACATACAATGAGCATCATTAAAAAAAAAATTATTCCAAAATACTTAGACCCACATGTGTACAGAACTCAGTGATGTTGCTTTTCATTGTTGACAAGCAGAGGGCTGCATCTGGTGGAAAATACGTCCATCCAGAGCCAGAACTCTGCAGTTCAAAAGTATCACACCACACACGAAAATTCACTGGTAGTTTTTACAAACAAATGTATCGCGATGGAATGACTTTTAAGGATTATTGATTAGTGAATTGGTGCAATTGCTACAATTACTGTGTATTTATTCCAGCATGTTGGTTGAATCATATGCCCCTGTACCACAGCAAAAGGGTAATGTGCATTCAGAATACATATATGGCTGCCTCAAAAAGCTTTTACGACTTCAAGTAAAAAAAAAAGTCTTAGAAATTCAAAAGTATTCTGTTTTCAAAGTAATTAGCGGTACAACATAGAAAGAAAACAGGTTAAGACAGGTTGCAAAAAAAGTCAATGAATCAGGATCTCAAGAACTGTCATGATTTCCTTGCAGTAAAAGTGTTCAATGTTACAAAAGTTTGATGCTGGCGGCACCCGGTGGTTAGCGGTAGTAAACAGAATGTAAAATAAAATCATGCTACACAGTATCACAGATTCTGATTCAAGGGTAGGTTTGGACTGCCTTGTGCATTTCGGCAGGTGGAGATTCTGAAAGCAGGTACGTACAAATCAACATCTTACAATGTATTTGGAACAGACCAGTGCTTTTTAGGTAATCTACAAGAGCAACAGCCTTGTCTCATTTCAGATTTTAATTTTACCGTTGCCCATTATTAGTGATGGTGGTCATTATAGCTTGTACGGTCTTGTATGACTTTTGTATTGTGGGCTCCATCAATCCATTGGATTTATTTTCCATCAATAGAACCGTTTGCGTTTCTTTTCCTCTCAGCGCCTGTAGAATCTTGACCCACCCACTACGAGTGCACACAGGCCCAGGATGATGAAGAACAAGGCCAAGAGTTGGATTCCACTTATCTGCTTCTCTTTGAAGTCATCTGCAAAGAAAATTAGGCATCGCTTATCACAGTGCAAGTAACTGACTGCTGCATGATGTTCTGAGCTTAGAGACAGTGGCATTGAAGAAAAAACAAGAATCAAAATGAATTAATAAATTAAAAAAACAAAGCATTCACAGAACGGTTTTATTTTGAAATACTACACCTGCTCTACCTATTTGCCAATGCCCGATTTCCTGTATGAGCCGTGTACCGTAATCTCTGCACCATAAGGCACACTTAAAAGCCTTTAATTTTCTCAAATGCCGAAGGTGGGCCTTTTAATAAGGTGCACCTTTTGTGTGGAACGACTTCCAAAATCTATAAATGTTGTGTGGCGGCAAGGACGTAATATGCAGACCCGATGAAGCAATCAGAGGACATCACGTTGTACGTAAAATATGTAGACCAGTGGGGGGTAAATCGATCAGAAGACTGTACGTAACACGTAGAGTACATACCTCCGCCGCCATTGATAAATAAATACTATTGTTTCCTGCAAAGCAAACAGCATTAGGACCCTCTAAAATGGTATCAACAAAGACACATGCTTAAAAGGCACAATTCAAGCTTTCTGGAAAGCTGGGATCAGAGCAATGGCGAGAAAATGACAAGCGGGAACTTGTCATGTTCAATGGCAAACTTGCCTAACTGTTTAATTCGGTTACAGAAAGTGAGGACTTTGGTGGATTTGCATATGAATATCGTAAGAATGTGAGTCCAGCAGAGTACAAACTACAAACTAGATTCGGTTGAAGTTGGGAAATTGTGTAAAATGTAAATAAAAACAAAATACAATGGATCTGAAAATCCTTTTCAACCTATATTCAATTGAATACACTACAAAAACAATATATTTAATGCTCAAACTCAAACTTTATTTTATTTTTCAAATAATATTAAACTTAGAATTTCATGGCTGCAACACGCGCAGTAGAAGTTGGGAAAGGGCATGTTTACCACTTTGTTGCAACACCTTTCTTTTTAATAACACTCAATAAACATTTTGGAAGAGAGGAGACTAATTCTCTTAGCTTCTCATGTGGAATTCTTTCCCATTTTTGCTTGATGAACCGTTTCAGTTGGTCAACAGTCCGGGGTCTTCCCTGTCGCATTTTACGCTTCATAATGCACCACACATTTTCAATGGGAGACAGGTCTGAACTGCAAGCGGGCCAGGGAAGAACCTGGACCCTTTTACTTTGAAGCCACCCTGTTGTAACACGTGCAGAATGTGGCTTGGCATTATCTTGCTGAAATAAGCAGCGGCGTCCATATCAATTGGATATGGGTTGAGAAGGGTTTTCAAATCATTGTTTTTTATTTACATTTTACACAATTTCCCAACTTCAACCGAATCCGGTTTGTATGATTTAAAAGCTCTCAGAGAACAGAGGGTAATAGAAGCCTGTTTCTTCTACCTTGTAATTCGCTCTTGTCGTCACTCCTCTGGGTGTGTAGATTCTCCTTTGGGCCGCTGTCAACTGTCAGCTCATACAACTTCATGGAGATAATGTCATGGTAATCTATATCAACATGCATATACCAATAATGAACACTAACCTGGTCCTCCAGCATATCATTACCGGAATTTATCTTTCATACCTGAGAGTTCACCGGTAGCAGCGGAAGCCCCAAGGTAATTGCCAGCAGGTAAATGAACAAGTGCGATGTTGATGCAGTCTTCCCAAATCCAATCACCACCATCAAAAGCTCTCATAGCTGTCATGATCTACAAAGGCGAAAAGGAATTATACATGCATAAAGTGACAGCAACAAAAGCGCCCAAACCTCTAACACGTATTGTATAACAAAATGGATGTTTCAGCCAAAACCTCTGAGACCAACACATGTATTGTATAATTGATCCGATGTTTATTGTAACAGATCAATTTATTGCTTGTGTATGTTTAAAAAATATATATTGGAAGAATAATAACTCTCCACAACCTACGCTGACCGATTCGGCTGAAGCCGTGTTCTCTGTACTGACCCCGAGAGGGCTAGGTGACACACAAACTGAAAATGGCATTCAGGATTCCATAACTGCCATGACGACTGAGGGCATCTTTCTGCAGCGCTTCATCAGACTACGGACATCTACATTACCGTTTTTTTCCGTGTATAGTGCGCAATATTTTACTAATTTATTGTCCTAAAATCTGGGGTGCGTATTATACATGGGTACAAAGAAAAAAAAAATTATTTTTTTTTTTTTAAATATTTTTTTTTTTTTTTTTTTTTTTAAATAAAGTCATGGTACAACAAAACCAACAACAGGACTGACCGACAAAGTCGTGGAACAAAAAGACAGGGTGACATTACCAAAGACAGGAACAGAATGACAGTAACACATGCAATGATCCAACGGTGAGCGAGGGGCAGACAGGACTTAAATACAAAACACGTTACATCGATTGAGGTGACACAGGAAGAGCGGGGTGACACGAACAGAAACTATGGCAACCTAGACACATAGCAAAACTGGGGACGAGACATGACAAATCTCCCCCGAAATAAAACTCACCTTTCTTCTTGTTTGTTGTCAATCGCGCATCGCATTCAGCCATCCTGCCCAACACACTTAGTAAAATTCATAATTGACGACACATCGTTTGATGCGATGGTGCAATCCTCGATGGTGTGTTATTGTCAAATATTGTTTGTTTTTTAATCTCCATCGCGGACCGGACGTCATACGGAGGCCGCCATTACAGATGCGCAGAACGGTTGCGCAAGACACGTCAGCTATATAAAGAGCGAGAGTTCAGTTCTCCACCTATTAGTTTCAATTCACAGTTTAATTAGCAGTTTCAATCAGCAAATAACAAAATGCGTATTACAGGTAATATTTTATTTCACAACACTTTGCCTTGTTCCTTTCGTCTCTGCTGTTCATTTCAAACACGCTCCATACGACCGCAATGCTCTTGTATCAGACGCTCGCTCGATCACCTGCTAGTTTGCCGTCTGTCACAATGTACCCTACACAAATCCGAAACATTTGTTGCGGCTCCGAGTCACGACGAGGGGCAAGTTTTGGTTTCCAAGGGTGTTTTTATTCCTCTTCAACGTCTCTCCCATACAGAGCCGCCGTGTGCGCACGGAGCGTGGTGGTGCGTTTAGGGGCAGTCGGAGAAATCAACGCCAACAAAAAAAATGACATCCAGCCTAGTTAAGACCATACCAAAGACTTTAAAAATGGGACCTATTGCCTCCCTGCGTGTGTGACGGTCTTTGGGACTTAAAAAAAAAAAAAAAAAAATTAAAATTTTTTTTTTAAAAAATTCATAAAAATTGGGTGCGTATTATACATGGGTACAAGCTTTTTTCCAGCATCAGCATGCCATTGTTAGGGGTGCGTACTATACATGGGGGCGCACTATACACGGAAAAAAACGGTACTTTTTCTTTCGATTGTTTTTATGTTGTGTTTAATGTTGCCCACTCTGCATCCAATCCAACCTGGTCATCCTGGAAGTTCTTTCTCATGGTTTCTCATTTTCCCCCAGTTGTGATTTTGTGTTTTTTTTTCTTGCCCTCCTGGGAGTTAAGATCAGGGGATGTTGTCAACTGTGGCCATATGTATTTGTGATTAAGGGCTATACAAATTAATTCAACTTGACACGAAAGAAAAAAACCAAAGACATTTACATTACTTTGCCAAATCAATCAGACTGAGTAGAATACCAGAGAGGTAAGCTCATAGTTATCATCCCAAACGTGCCCTTAAATTTTACTAACAGACTGACAAGAAAAGGGAAGGGGGATATAAGCTGGTCACAAGACTGCAATTACCAGAAAAAATACAATGCAAGTTAGGGAGAAAGTACTATGTGACATGAATGACTACAGTGACCATTTCCTCCCAACAACATTGGCTATCCACTTCCACTTTTCTTTTCGATCTGAGAAGCGTGAATGTGATGAGCATACGGTACATAGGAAAAAATATAAAAACCTTTCTTTGAATTGAGTTTCATACCTTCAATCTGTTTTGGGTGTATCTAATGAGGATAAATGCACCATCTCTTGAATTGCGAACCTTAGCCGAGCAGCTTTCGAGCTCAGTGTCTCGTCCGTCACTATCGTGGTCATAAGACAGGATCCCGTTCCCCAACATCACTGACACACGAGGGTAATCCCACTGTAAATGAGGAAGTGATGAGTTACTAACATTATCTTGAGATCAAAAACACACAACTGAAAGATTTAACATAAGGCAGTTTCCACATATAATAGAGAATGCTTAGTCCAAAAAATAGAACTTTGACTTCAGGTCATGATGCAAATGTCCTCTTTGGTATACGTAAGCACCTCAGGGTCATACGAATAAATGTATCCTAAAATGAGATCACTCTTTACTTTTAGGCCAAATCAACCCGGACCTTGGTGATACCCATAAAAAAGAAAGAAAATGCAAGCACTTACATCATCCATCCATCCATATTTATAATTGGGAAACGTGTCCACAAATACTCCGAGACCAGTGAAATTGTTTCTGCTGCCAAAAACAAGCCCTGAAAGCGCATAACAATGTTCAATATTATAGTTATGTAATAAACATTCTCATCTCGTCCTCTGGTGCCGTTTCGGAAAATTCTGCTGCTCTACAACTGTCAATTCATTCAAATGAGTTTTTCACATCCATTCCTGCGTAAACATTTTGTTGAAAATGTTGTCAAGCAAACACGCTAGGTCTTTTTGCCTTCAGCTATGCCACGGCAACAAAATGACGACACATTGTTTACAAACTCTTAAGGGGTCCATATACTGATAACCCATTGATAATAGTTGAAAATAGTTGCATCAAAGCGTAGCATGAAAATTGTTCAATTTTGCCACGTGATACTGACACTAGCAAGTGATCTAAGTCTCCTACCATCCTCCATGCGCTCTTTGGTTAACCAGATGGCAAAACCATCTCCAGCCATATTCGTCTTTCCCCGCCCGTGGATTTTAAAGTGCACCTCGAGCTCCCAGTCGTATAACAGTAAAGGCTAAAAGACAACAAGATAAAGACCAAAAGGTTATTTAAGGATTTTGTGACAGAACATAGGAGATTTGTTCCAACTGTGTTTCAATTCAAGCATGGACAGAACTTGTATTTGCTCTTGATAAACAGGTTTGAGAATTAAGAAATGATTTGGCTTCCAGTGCATGCTCAGAATGGTAGGGTGGATTCGGCAGACTTACATTTTGACTCCAGATAGCTCCATGTCTGTGCGGCTGGTCCGGGGTGAGCCTCACATATTCAGCTGTTACTAAAGCAGTACCCTTCAGATCCCACGGTGAATAATAGCTTGAGAAGCCTAACACGACATCACAAAGGGATTTTTTTCTCAGCCTTCAAAAACAAAGAGCTTATGTGCTGCCATGTTTGCAAAATCACACCAATCAAAGTCAAATTAAGTAAAACCACATTCGCTTACATGAACTCATCATGGGACGCACTCTTAATGGGCATGATTGTCATTTTAATTTTGAACTGTATTAATTTGACTTTCCCTATTCCGATTTTTAAACCAACTTTGATGTTGAGACTGAGTAATTAATTAATAATAAATAAATAATAATTAAATTGGGGACCACTGCTCTAAGGTAATTACTACCAATCAAATATGAAATAATTCATACTGATATTGACTGTATTGACCGAATGTTTTGAATACCGATGCAGATAACGACAAGTACACTCGTTATCTTATTTATTCAAAGTGAAACTCACCATTATAAGGCTGTACAAGAGAATAGTCCCGCTTTAAAAACCTCTCCATCAAAGGGCCGTCTGTAGCCATCGACAGCCGTAAAGTATAAAGTACTGCTAACAAACGTGTTAAATCGCGCATGTTTTTCAAATAAAACATTGAAAACATTGTGTGGGAAAAGAAATAAAAGGTCAAGGCTTGATGCAGTCAACTGGCTGACTGACTCGTTAACGACGCGCGTCTTCTCATTCTAGTTCCTAACCAGCTTTGAAGTGCCACCTAGCGGACAGTGAAGACATGTCATTTGAGTTACGTCACGAATTCTTCAATCGGAAATGAAGTGGTCCACGGACCGGTTACGTGTCAGAAATATTTTCGCGGACAGGCTTTTATATAGATAAATAAATAATACATTTATATAAATAGATAATACATTTATAATAAATATATAAATACGATGAAAAGAAGGATACCACTGGCATAAAACAAGTATAAACAACATAAAAATAAAACTCACCATTACGTTGAATTAGTGGGAGCACTGAGCTTGTTTCTCAGAAACGAGCCGGTCCCATCTAGGCGTAATCGGAGACAATGACACCCGAAGTGGTTAAGGTTTGTTTTTAAATGAAGGATGCTTGGTCTCCAGGTGCCAAAGCAGTTTTGAAGGCTTCATTGCCTCGTTAGCTAGCCTGTCGCCACATATTATGGCGGGTCAGAGTCACCTGTGGCGATAAATCCATATTTTAAGTAGGACTCCAGAAATGTTCTTTTAAATGCAGCTTTCCTTTTCTTAGAACTCGTAGCCTCTTCTTCCGTCTCCTCATTGTGCTTTTTTCCCTTTCCGAAGAAGCTTTCCAAACATCTGTTTCTTGCTAATTTTTGCTTGCTTTGCGGGCTCGACTGAGGTGACATGTCACGTGACCGAGACGAGCGTCTTGACCTGAACCGACGGATGTAATTGGGAGAGAATTGCAATTTTTTTTTAATTTTTCAAAATAAATTCTTACTCATTTTTGCTAGCTTTGCGGGCTCGACTGGGGAAACAATGTCACGTGACCGGGTCAAACGTCTTGACCTGAATTAATTGATCGTCGATACATTTTTTTTTTCCTGTGCGGCTTGGCGGCCCGGTACCAAGTGACCCACGGTCCGCGGCCCGGTGGTTAGGGACCACTGCTGTACTGAATTCAGTCATTTTTACATTAATTCCTATGGGAAAAATTGCTTCTTCTTACAAACGTTTCAACCTTCAAACGTGATCACAGAACAAATTAAGTTCATAAGTAGAAGTTTCACTGTAATATCATATAATAACACCCAAACTCCCCACAAGAAGACCAGAACTCAGAATCTAACCCATGACCTCTGCACTTTGAGGCGGCCGGGCTAGCCAGTCAACCACCATGCTGCCAACGTATTTTATTTTAAACATACATCATTTGTACAAATTGTTATTTGGCCACAGGAAAAACAATTTCAGAAGCAGTAACTGTGATAAAAAGCAGTTATCTGGAAGAATCTGTTTCCGTAATCCCCCTGCCTCTTTGTGCCTCATAAAACAGTGATCCAAGGTTCGATTAATGGACAGTGAAAAGTCCTGAAACAATTGACGCCAGTTTTGTGTCAAGATCCCGTGAGGAATTAAGGTAATACAGTTTCATTCTATCGTTTACATAAGAGACAAGTGGGAACAGGAGAGATGTTTGTGTCCAACAGTGACTCTGGACATGTTGTATTTCTTGTATGAATCCCCTGGGGAGATTTATTATTCACTTGCATTGGAGAATTCTAGCCGAAACTTGAAACATCAGATATCAACTGTCAGCTGTCATGTTACTGATAACAATTGGTCCCTATCGGATTAAAGTGACCCATATCTGTTCCATGTTTGTTACATAGCATTTATATTTTTCAACTAACGTGTTGTGTTCAGAAGATCTAATGGTTTCGCTGGCACAATATTCGTCTTAGTTACTATGTGAGCACTTAGAGTTACCAATTCAGTCCATCTGCTTAAATGGTGCAGACACAGAGGACAAGCAAATACTTCTAAACATAAATATTCACACTGTTCAAATCAACAGGATTGAGTCAATATTGTCAGACCAGTCAGCAGAGTGAACTATTGTCACTTTTCAATTCGGATGCACTTTAATGGACTTTTCATTCCCTAACTCATTGTGCTGACAAGCCCATTGTCTTAATTGAAATGCCCCCCCCCCCCCACACACACACGCACACACACGCGCACACACTTCTGAATGAATCACTCGCTCATTGTTCATGTTGCACACCAGCAACTGTGGAGACATTTCATCAAAACATTGTTTTATATTTGACAAACAAATTTGTTTATTATTATTAATGTCCAGAACAATTAACAAGGATATTAACTTGAAAATGTTTTTCTGATGGGAAGGAAGACAACTGACTTGCCAGTTGTCAATTTTATTCCTTTGAGAGTCAATATGCTAGAAGTGCACTTCGGCAGCGCCGCCGCCAGCAGTAGCCAATCTATGATACTGCTGAAGAAGAGATAGACTTGCTGGATTTCATGCAGAAGATCAAAGTGTGCAAAGCGGACAGTGAACGATGTAATGTTGGCCAGGGCAGATGCAGTGAAGTGGAGCAAGGACATTTCCACGCAGGGGAATTTAAGAATGACTCTTCTCTCTTAAGTGGGATGCCAGTGACAGAGATTCTATTTAAAAGCAACTATTATTCATCTTCTGTCCTTGTATAATCTGTTAGATATATGCAATTTGGAATTACCATAAAATCACACTGATCAAGCCAAAAGAAAGTTCAGCATCATCATTTAATTAAGTGCGACACATGGGAAACCCCTCCCACTGGGTGTCTTCTGCAGTCCAAACGTCAGACAGATTTTTTCTTCTTCTGAATTTCTGGAGGACTCAAATTTAGGAGCCGATCGAATACCTCGCGGACACAACAACAAATTCTGCCGTTATTGCTCAAAAACAACTATGCAGTTGCTTTATTTACATAAAGGCGCACTTTTTATTTGTACTTTTTGAGACCATGCAAAATCTCGAAACTCTTTGTCCGACAACGCAGCACCTTACCGGAGATTCCCGAGCGGATCGTCGCTGTTCCCCGCCGTCGTATAGAATAATCGGAACCTACTCCAGTTGATGAAGTGATTCAAGCGCAGTTCACCAGCACGCCAGATTTTTGCACAGGCCTCGCGAAATGGAGACGGGAGCGGAGACAGAAGACGTGCCCAAATTACATTTGGAGGCCAGCGAACTTTGGAGACAGTTCCATCAATGTTGCACTGAAATGGTCATCACAAAATCTGGAAGGTAATTCCGTCAATTTAATCCAGATTCGTTACATGTAATTAAAATCTGACTACCTTTCCCCCCCAGGCGCATGTTCCCACCTTTACGGTTAAGATGCACTGGTATGGAAACAAAAACTAAATACATCCTAATGATGGACGTCGTGGCGGCGGATGAACGCAGATATAAATTTCATCATTCCCGCTGGATGGTGGCGGGGAAGGCGGATCCAGAGTTGCCCAAGCGCGTGTACATTCACCCGGACAGCCCTGCCGCAGGCGAGCAGTGGATGTCCAAAGTGGTCACGTTCCACAAAGTGAAACTTACTAACAATAAATCTGACACGCATGGATTTGTAAGTGCATGCCTTGAGAATTAAGCAATGTGCAGTACAATAGTACATCAGTTTCGAGCAGTCGCGATCATTTGAACTAGTTGTCAATCAAAACTGAACTTTCTCTCTGTCTCTCGCTCTCCCTCTCTCTTAGCATTTTTCTAGCCTATTATACATCAGTAGCACCTCCGTCTCGTCTGTGGGATGGCAGCTGCCACCTCCAACAAATAAATGCCTTTCTGCCCCCCATAATGAATGAATGAATCTTTATTTCGAACATGATTTAAAGAGTAAAAAACAATAAAAACAAACAACAAAAAATAATCACCGTCTGAAATTGATTGAAATACATTTATGAATATACCGTATTGGCCCGAATAAAAGGACGACCCTGATTATAAGACGACCCCCTCTTTTTCAACACTCAAGTTTGAAAAAATATTTTTTGAACACCAAGTCTAATTTTTATACAGAAAATAATTACAGTAAATCTGAAACAAATGATTATAAGAATATATTCGAGAGAAAAAGCATGTTATTTTGCCTCAATCAAATCATGCATAAAAAAACACATCCTAATATCTGAACATTTAAATATGTAAACTAAAGTGCAATCACATTTGTAAATGAATGGCTTCTGGTTTTTGAAATGTAAATAAAGCAATCGACTGTGATAAAACAACAAAATTGCAATAACTGCATTAACCATTAAAATGAAGTCTAACTGTAACTGTAGTCTAGAAACAAATCTGAATAAGGAAAAACATTGCAATAAAATAATGCAAACTGCTACCGCTATTGTTGAGGTGCCTGAGGACTGTTGGCTCGGATGGTTATGCTCTTTTGGCCCCCGGGTGTCGGTCAGAACACAGGAGGGAAGACGTGGTTCAGTTTTGATTGCTTTACTGAATTATTGGCAAAAACGTAACAGGCACTGTGGCTCATAGAGACATACAGGTAAACTGGCAAAAGGGTATAGGCACATGTTTGGTCGTAAAGATGTGAGAGCAGGTGTGTGTGCAGTGTACATGGGTGAGTCTTTGGGTGTATGAATGTGATTCTTGTGTGCGTGATTATTGTATGAAGCGTGTGAAGGGTGTGTGTGCGTTGTGTGTGTGTGGTGTGTGGTTCTGCAATAGACAGAAATACAGCACGTAAGTCAATGCTCAACTTCTGACGTCACACAAGACTAGTAGACGGCGCACATTACATAACTAACTGCGCGTAATGGTTCCGCTATACTAAATAACCATAAATGAAATACTCTCGGCAACACACCAACCACAAGTTATCGAGACAACAAAATACATTTGCTGGCGACCGTTAGTCGCCGTACTGCTGCCACCCCTTTGCCATCCCATGTAAAAGTATATAGAGCTACTATTTCGATTGTAAAAGTACGGCCGCTGGGTCTTTTCCCTCCATTTGAAAACAGAAGTAAATTTGTCTATTTCATTTGTAGACCATCCTCAACTCGATGCACAAATATCAACCAAGATTTCACATCGTAGAGGCAAACAATATCCTGAAGCTGTCTTGCAGCAGCACCTTTCAAACTTACGTCTTCCCTGAGACAGAGTTCATTGCAGTTACAGCTTATCAGAATGACAAGGTGAGGTCTGTTAAAAAAAAATCTTCTTATGGTGATTTATTTATTACCGACCAGATGACATCGTAAGTGTGACTATTTTTTCTTGCCAACCATTCAGATCACTCAGCTGAAAATAGACAACAATCCTTTCGCAAAGGGGTTTCGCGACACAGGAAATGGCAAAAGAGAAAAGAGGCAGGTTATTTTTCCTTTATATTATGAAGGTGAAAAGTCCACCAACTCTTCAGATGGACTGTCATATATGCTTGTGCATTCTTTCTTGATTGATTGATTGATTGGTTGGTTGGTTGATTTGATGTCAATAATGTCATAATACTGTTCTGAAATAGTTCAAATTGTTGCAATTATGTACTGCTTTGAAGATGAAGTCAAACACCAAACTTATATTGATATGTTCTGTGCAGCCCAACTAGTCGAAACATATTCTTCTGATTAATATTTGTTTGTAGAATATGAGTTAAAGAGGCAAAATTGACCTGTTTTCATCCATCTCAGGGAGTGGCTATTTTGACAATTGCCGTTGACTGAAAATGACATCAGAGCAATTGGGATGTCATTTTCAGTCGACCGCGAGCGGCAAAACGGCCGCCCCCTGAGATGGATGGAAGTGGGTAATTTTTGCTGCTTAACTCATATTCCACAAATGTGTTAAGACTAGTAGGGGCAAAGACACCATATTACTGTAAAGATAAAGGGTTGACTTCCCTTTGAAAGTTTTCTGCTTGACCCTGCATTTGACTTTGCATTCGACTTTACGTTTTTCATTATTATTCTACAGGAAGCTACCAGATTCATCAACAAAGTCAAATAAGGTGCGAATGACTGTTGTGAACGGTCAACCTGCGAAAGATTGTTTTTTCCAGTATTCCCCCAACTCAAAATCATCAGGTGCTGCTGCTTTTTGTGTTGTGTTTTTATGAGTCTCTATAGCATAAATATTCTATTAATTCTACTCTTCATTTTTGTTCCTACAAGATGCCCAGGACAGTGACGATGAAAAAGAACATGGAACCCGCAAAAAAACTGAACTGAGGATTTCTCCAGGAAGGAGACCAAGTCTGATTGATTGTTCTGTTCGGCAAGACTCTGAGCAAAATGAGATTCGTCGCAGTTCTCATTCAGAATTAGAGAGACATCTTCAGGACTCAACAACTGGACGGAATTCTCTCCACTCTTCCAAGTTAAACAGCTGGTACAGTGGCATCCAAATGGACAGAGTAGCGTGTTCTGGGCAGACCTTGGTGACGCCCGTCTGGGGTCCAACGTCACTTGGATGTCCTCAACAGAATACATTTCTTTTGCAGGTATGGTCACATGCTTGAGATTGGACAGACTGCACTGTACTGTGACTTCAATCAGATAGCTCAGAAAATAAGCATTGCAAATTGGTTTAGTCGTTATCAAAAGACATTCATTCTACATAACCAATCTATGGAAAACATTCAATGGGGTTAACATGTAGTACATACAGTATAGTGACTTCTTTATCAACATAATTAGATGGAGACTGCTGTTAAGCTGAGAAAGAAAGAAATTACGTATACCATTGCATTATTACATCATCCTTCTTGCATCATTGTCATTGTCCATATTCTATGTTTTATTTGTTTACAGAACTTGATGAGTCTGTCGTACTTGGGTGGCTTTCTGTTCTATCCCTACTCCACCTTCAATTCATCCTCAGCCCATTACCCGGTCCCACCAGGGCAGCCCAGAATGGACCTTCCCCACTCAAGTATGACAAACTGGGACTATTTGTCTTCTCCAATAACATGGCCACCTATTCCGCCTGTGGCTGATGGGTTCCAATATTTGGAAACCGACTGGCTAACCCTAAAACAAAAAGACACTGGATGAAGGGGAGACTGTAAACCAGGAGACAACCTGTGCACAAGCAGAAAGACAGTTGTAAACACTGACGACAAATGCATGCAGCCAACCTATTTCCAAACCATTATTCAAGTTTTATTTCACTTCCGATTCTTCATATTGGCTTAGTTGGTTTATGATGACTCTTTTTCCCCTTTGGTTGGCGAAATAAAAATTGGTCTGCCTGCCTCCTGCCATTTATAGTGTGAGTCTAAAAAAACTCTTTGTGACAACTTAAGTGTAGTAAACATGGTAAAAACATGGCAATGTGTTTTTAGAACAAATTAATGGTGGCTGATTTAAAGACAGAAAAATGGAAAACCTCTACAAGTTCATGGAAATGGGAGAGATTTGTGTACTCAATTAAACAATTATGTACACACAGATCATCTTTTCAACATAATGTGGTTTTTAGGGACAGACAGTATATCTCTGGCTTTCTGGACTAGTACTGTATGCTTTGGTGTTTTCCAAACATACCTCAGCTCTCTCAAGGATAATGCTTTTGACCTTTTTTTTCCTTTGTCTTTTTAGCTTTGATTTGCTTTGATGGCTTTTATCTTGAGCACTTTCTGACTTTCTTTGTGGCGCCGTTATGTCGCAGCCTTATGAGAGGTATTGAGTTGCGCTCATGCCATCCATGTGTCTTTTGTATTATTAAGATTAAGATGGCGGCGCCCCAGTCGGCTGCGGCTGCTGCGGCCCTCGACGTTCCTTTCCTTTGTTGAGAGCCGTATGCGACAAAATTTCGTTTTGTGTGCACCGAGTGCTTACAAAATGACAATAAAGTCTGTCTAAGTCTAAGTCTAAGCTGTACCAAATCAAATGATATTCCTTGTAAGTGAAAAGTCCAGGCATATGTTGCATAAAACTACATTGTATAAAATACCTGCACACATTTTTTGTTCAATTAAATAGCAGCTGAGTGAAAATAGGATAGACAGACACATTACAATAATCTGCTTCAATTTTCACTTATAGCATGTAAACTGTATTCATTTAAAAACGTGCTTGTCTTTTGAGGGGCTTGGGATCCAGAAATCGTCTCAAACTGCATAGTAACATACTTGCATGGGGTTTCTAATATTATAACCCTGCCCGTCGTATTACCAAATTTGTTAAAAGAAAAGAAAAACAGAAACTGGACCGAGAGTGTAGTGGACAATTTATTTCAGCAGGGGGCAGTAATGAAGTTAAAATGCACCACTAGGCCCCGTTTGATTCCAAAGAAGAAGAAGAGGTACACAAACAGTCGATGGACATCGATTTAGCTCATGATGGTGGCTTTTGATGCGTATGACAATTTATTCGCTGTTCATGTTCTTCTTTGACGGCGATGATGATTTCAGTAAGCTACATCTTGCTGTGTGGACAACTACTCCTGTTACTTACAGTAATTCTTTTGCAATGTTTGGAAGGGATCCATTCCCAAAACTCGTCGACCACAGACGCAGCTACCGGTTCATCTGTTCCTGGTTCGACAGTACTTCCTTTCTCCGACCAGACCCCAGAAACTGTCAAATATGATGTACCAGTTGAACGTACGAATTACACAGATGCATTTGAGTACACGGCTCAGTCACCCGTCGTCCTCTGCAGTTATTTGTAAGTAGCCTCGCTAATGCTCACATGCTAACACAAGCGCTGAAGTGCTTCCTCGGCAAACTTAAAGCAGTCGGATGATTACAGAAGATTCATTAAATACTCTGATTTTTTAATATTGTATCGAACTGTACTTCTTTTGTGTTTATCACTGCAGCTACACAGTGCAAAACACACAAACGTTCATGAAAGTGTCTATCAAAAATGCTATCCAGAATTATTGTTTGGTCAACATTGATTGTCACCTTTCATTGCTCACAATCTCACCACTGATGTGTTTCTTGATAAAGGCCGGAGGAGTTCATCTACTGTCAGGACCCTGTAGATCATGCTGGGAATCTTAGCGCATATCTGGAGATGGGCCACGGGTGTGTAGGGGTGAGTACAATATATTGCCCAAAGTTGTGGTCATTAATTAAACATACTCTTATACTACTCTCATTTTCATTTTATTTTTAAAGAACTGTTTCTTGGATGGAATTGTACCATACTGTACTAAATACATTTGTTTGTTCTCACACATTGTCAATGAGTAAAGGATAAAATAATCGATGAATGCAGCATGTCCACGTTTGTTGTAGTGTAAAGTAGTGTGATCAATTTGTTAATTTTGTTTGAAATTCATTTTTATAATTACATACTTCATTTATTTATATGTATGTAGGCTCTCTTGTTAATCTCAAATGATGTTTGATTAGCACATGTACATCTGAGGACAACTTTAACATGGGTTTAGATGTTATCACATTAACATGACCTGATTCACTGGTTTTATTGATAGTGGGGAGGCCAGACTAAGAAAGAAGTGAACCACACACCGGTTGTCTGCACTGCACTTGATGATATTGAATGTGCCGGGCCCAGAGAATTCCTCAGAGGGAACGTACCATGCATCAAGTAAGATTGTGGATACGTTTCTTCATTGCACCTTTACAGACTCCAGTTTTTTAGATTTGTGTTTGACAAACCCTGTCTAAACCCTTTTTCTTTATCGTCAAAACTATACTATTCACACTTTCGTATATTATTTATTGCATCGTAACATCTTTTTAATTACAGGGATGAGAGTTTTACGCAGCTGGCCGGGCAACGTTAGCCTTGGCGACTCGCGAGCATTCGCCCGACAGCATCTTTAGGCACATCTCAAGGCAAAATTAGTTAACCTGTGAGTAAGGAAATTGGCTTGCCTCTGTAAACCTAACTCACTGGCAGCAGTGATGCGACAACATCCGCCTTATTTTCGGCAGCATTTTGGCGCTACTTTCGTCACATAATTTCCACTTGTTAACTTAACTTAGGCGGAGAACTAGTGTTTTTACCGCCACAATGTAAATTTGCGATTGGGGTTTCCATCACTTGGAGATGAGTTATTTAGTTAGATAGATCTAGGGCCTACTCAGCAAAAGTTTTTGCCAGCATGAGGATCGTGCCAGAGAAATAGACAAGCTGAACGGGAAGAAAGATAAAAAAAAAAAAAATGAAACAGAATCTTCTTCGATGAGAAGTTGTTGTTGCGAGACTCTTTCCCCTCTTTGTATCTAATCTCTTAATTTGCTATTGATGATTTCTCTGCCTTTTGTATTTCAAACTCTAAAATAAATCATTAGGTCATAGCCATGCCATAAGGTGTTTCCACGAGAGGGCAATGTTTGCAAATGACAAATCATGAGGTGATTGCCATGCAATCAGGTGTTTCCACTAGAGGGCAATGTTTCCACTAGAGGGCAATGTTTCCAAATAGATCAGTGGTTCCCAAACTTTTGCAGGCTGGCGCCCCCTTTGGCTCCCCAGTGAATTCCTAGCGCCCCCCTCCTAGATTGTTGTGAAATGCTGTCAAACATATTTCCGATGGTTTTCCGTTTCTGAACATTGTCTCGGAGTGACTGAAAATATGCCAAGTTTTTGTCTGCTTTATCAGAGTGCATTTTCTTCAAATGTTCCAAAAGCCTCGAAGGTTTCATAGCTTCATTTGAAAACACTCTATCACACAGTAGACACATTGGTTGCTGTTGGTTGTGTGGTGCTGCGACAAATCCATATTTCAGATATTCCACACTATATTGCCGACACTTCTTTTTTGTTTGCTGTACCAAGGCCATACTTTATTCTGGAACAAAAAAATAAAACCATGTAAAATACAGCATTTTATCGCATTTCATAAATAGGCCTACTTAAAGACAAAAATGACAACATTGAAGGTATGAAAAGCAAGTTTACCCTCTCATGTATTCATTTTCTTAATTTATTCACAGAAAATGGTGGCGGACGTGATCTAAGGCAGTGGTCCCCAACCTTTTTTGCGCCACGGACCGGTTACATGTCAGAAATATTTTCGCGGACCGGCATTTATATAAATAAATAAATAATACATTTATAATATCATTACCATTACGTTGAATTAGTGGGAGCACTGAGTTTGTTTCTCAGAAACGAGCCGGTCCCATCTAGACGTAATCGGAGACAATGACACCCGAAGTGATTTAAGGTTTGTCTTTTATTGCAGGATGCTTGGTCTCCATGTGTTGAAGCAGTTTTGAATGCTTCACTGCCTGGTTAGTTAGCCTGTCGCCACATATTAGCTTTGCGGGCTCGACTGGGGAAACATGTCACGTGACCGGGACGAGCGTCTTGACCTGAATTAATTGATCGTCGATAAAAAAAAAATTCTGTGCGGCTTGGCGGCCCGGTACCAAGTGACCCACGGACCGGTACCGGGCCGCGGCCCGGTGGTTGGGAACCATTGCCCTAACCAGCTCAACACAACACAACACGGCGCGTTCTGGCGAGTCCCCAATTTCATGTTGACTTGAACTCAAGATGATGTTGACCGCCAGAATGCGGTTTTTATTATAAGATAAAATTCTGAACATTACAAGCTTGAAATTACAAACCTGAGCTTTTGCTTTTGTAGCTATGCTGTCGTATCTGACTGGGCCAGAGCGGCGTGCGTGTTGTGTACAAATCGACTGCCGCCCCCCTACCGCCCCTTTCTTCCTCACCGCCCCCCCAGAGCTTTCCACCGCCCCCAGGGGGGCGGTACCGCCCACTTTGGGAACCACTGAAATAGATCATGCATTTAACCCATTGTTCCCTTCATCTTTTCTTTTCTCCTGTGTTATGTGTTCATCAGCAGGATTTGATCATATTCACGCCAAAAAAACCATAATAGCTCATTTTATACATAAGAATTTGATTTCATTTTATCCATGACAAATGTGTAAATGTTTAAACAGTGTAGGAGAAAGATACACAGATGTAAGTAACATCAAATGTTTAAAAAAAAAAATAAAAATTGTGTCCAACTGTCCATAATCTCCTTTATGTTGGTAGTTGAATAAGGAGTGATAAATTTAATAGTTCATTTATCTACACATTTTTAAAAAAGTGAATGGCTTTGCACTAAACCAATTGGAAATTAATACATTCAATGATGCTGCTCACTCTATACTAAGTGGTCTTTTCAAGTAAAGTTTTTATTGTTATTATTATTATTATTTTATTATTTTTAATAGTAAATGTATTGTTGTCTTTGTGGTACCTTGATTTTAAAAAATGTAGTTAAGACAGAATGAGATGATGTAATGTTGCAATGATGAGTTTTGCTTTAACAAAAACAATATATAACAGTTTTTCACTGGCCAATTTAGAAACTGGTGAATATAAATGTTGAACTACACAAAACAAGGTGACAGAGTATTTAATTTTCGGAATTGAAGTTCGCGGTTTTTTTTTTGTTTCTTTTACTTGACTTCCCTTTAAGCCAACTGAACATGTGAAGAGAAACTTTCTGTCAGCATACATTTACTCTAGAAACCAAAATGTTATACACTACACTAGCATAACACATCTTTTGGAATATGGTTTGAAATAATGTTTTCACCAGAGCTCAGATTTAGCTGTGCTTTTAATCCACCACACTGACGTCTGGCCAGTCAAATTAAATTTTTTGAAGTTGCGTGTTTTTTTTCTTTTCGCAGATACACAGGCCACTATTTCATCACCACTCTGCTGTACTCGTTCTTCCTTGGTTGCTTCGGTGTTGACCGCTTTTGCCTGGGCCACACGGGGACAGCGGTGGGGAAGCTGCTTACACTGGGAGGTTTAGGAATCTGGTGGTTTGTGGATCTGATTCTGCTTATTACAGGTGGTTTGATGCCTAGTGATTATAGCAACTGGTGCACTTACTACTGATCAGAAGAGCAATGCCCCAAATTGGACATTCCCAGTTCTATATACCACATGCTTCAGAGAACAGCAATGTGTTTTCAGGCTGCTTCCATACTACCCAGCTGCAGTCCTGTAAGCTTACCTGGGGAAACATCACGATACCGTTGTACCACTTGTGGTTTCCTCATGAGAAAAAGATGCAGTCATATGTATACGTAAGTCAGTCAAAAGACAAGGAAAGAACTACCATTGAATCTTCCGTCCATAATTTCTGCGATGCTGAACTACTTGAATGCATTTTAAAGTCGCAAAGTGCAGATGTTAGCATAACATAAATTTTGTAACAATTTGATGGAATATATGCACTTTATTCCAAAGTCAACCGATGTTGGCCTTCACCTGTGTTGGCTGCAACAAGTAAATTGATTCGCATTGCTGCAAGATGCACGTCAGTTGGGTTTTTAACTTCAGCTTGACATCAAATGAAAACATAATATTGCTCGCAGAGATGAAATTTCCATCTGTGGCAACATCCGTCAAGTAACATCATTTACAACTTCTAATGACTTGAGACCGACGGTTGCGAGCTTCTTCCCTTGCGGGCAGATTGCGTTGCCTCACTATTTTTCCTCATACATTTCACCAAACATGCGGGAAGTACAACTGCAGGGGAAGATGGCTAAAGTGGTTTCCTCATCTCCTTTTCTGGTTGTCTGTAAATTGGTGGCGTTTGAAAATAATGTGTTAAATGTGTCCAACTGAGTTGAGGTGAAGAAAATGATATTCAAGTTCCACTTTCTCTTTTAAGTCATGTATTTCTTTCATGGAACGTAACAAAACGTGATTGCACATGTCTTTAGTAGAAAACATGTTCTAAACTATCCTATCCCAGTTAAAAGGGTAAATTCGTAGCCCTGCATAATTTTGGAATTGTCGTTTGTTACACATTCAATCAAGTTGATGTGATTGAATCTGCTTAAGTATTGGTTTAACAATGTTTATTTCTCAAATACAGTAATATATGTTGGCTAATTTATCTAGTATGAAATAATGTAAATATATTGTTGCTGACTATGTAAATATAAAAATAACTACCCAACTGTTTTATGTTGGATTTTTCTCTGTTCTCTACAATATTAAAATAAAGATTCTTGTACTTCTGTGAATTTTTTTTCTCTTTTGTGAATTAATAAGATAACCGGAATGTATTGTCTTCACTCTTGACACATGATCTGATACATTATGTGCTCATCACAGCTCACCTTGTGTGTGTTCCCAGAAGGTGCTCCAGTTTCCCCTCAGTGTAAAACCATGCATGGAATGACAAAAACACGTTCAGAAGACACTGCTTAGAGTATATTTTCATTCAATTACTACTATTCATGAAGTTGGAACCCCAGATCCAATCGTGCAGATGCGTCCATCCATCTTCTACCGCTTATCCGGAGTCGGGTCGAGAGGGCAGCAAGCTTCACTGTTGAAGCCCAGTCACTTCATCCAGCTCATCCCGGAGGATCCCAAGGCATACCAAGAAAATACCTTCCAACAACTCAAATCCTGGTGCTAACTTCATTAAGAACACAAATAATCTGAGCACTATTGTCTCAGTATTAACTCAATTGCAAAAAGCAAATAAAATATTTTGGTAAGATAAACAACTTTTATTTTAAAAATGGGGGATATTTTCTTTTCAAACAGTTCATAAATCTAGCCAGTATTTTCACATATTTGCTAAATTTGGTAATTTAATCTGCTGTATTTGAGACTTTTCACATTTATTAAGCAGTCACAGATACAATGTTTTGCTCAAAGGCATGTTGACTGTGTTCTAAAAAAAAATTATGGGAGTGATCTTAATAGTGGAATTTGCACTTAACAAAACACACTTTTGTCATCTGTTAAACCGCTATATGACAACTGTCCAGCACTGTTCTAGACATTTTTACCTGGGGTCATGAGGGGGCGCCAGGAGGTTATAACCCCCACGCCCCCCACCCTTGCACACACAAATGCACACGCAAACTCACCCACACATTTCTAATTCAGGTTTCATTTTCTGCATTCCCTGGCAAGTTTCTTGTCTTGTGAATAACAGCTCAATGTTGAGCACTAACCCAGTCCGTGTAGGTCAGGAGTTAGTAACCCTAGTGCTACCGGAGCCATATGCTGCCTGTTTTCCTGTCTGCCTGCTGATCAGGATGGTTTCAGGTTCCTACAGAGCTTGCTGATGAGCTGATCATTGGAGGTGTGTTGCAGATGAAGGAAAACAGGCAGGATACGGCTCTCATAGGAACAGGCTTTCCCTACCCTGGTGTAGGGAATGCAATTATAATTTCCTCCTATGGCTGAAACAATTGATTATTTTACCGGTCGAAAGTCACAGATAGCTATTGCAAATAGTCGACTAATCAGATAATGTGTAATTGATGTAAATTGCAGTGTATCGCACCAGTAAGTAACTTTGTTAACAAAATGATTTAACAGCAAAAATGATATAAAAAAAACAAACACAACTTTTACATTTGCAAAACTAACTCAGGGTTCCCACTTATTTCTTGAAATCATTGAATTCATTTTTCAGGACTTTTTCAGGACTACAGCTACAGTACCATTGCCACATCCAGTACAAGTCAAGATATCACAGCATAATCAATTTTCATCCGTCACCCCAAAAGACCCATTCAAAAGAACGATTTGTTTGCGAACGTCAAAACACCTCATCTGGATGTTGACATTTAAATTACTATCATCACTAAGTAAATCAAGAGAACGGAATGCAACTGATGAGTTGCTTAAGGGTTGGAGGGAGTCCAAATCCCTTGCTTAGCACTCATGGCACTGCCACAGCCAGGTTGACTAGCCTGAGGGCATAACACTACCTCAAAACTGCATTAAAAGTCAAAACTCTGCTCTATGTGCATAATACAGCTTATTTACAAATGAAGTTTTTCTCATTGGCATGTTTTTTTTTCAAAATGCAATGCTTGGTAAGAAATTATTTCCTTTTTGGCTCACAACAGATACAAACTATATTTTTGCTGTTCATTAATACTGCACTGGACTGTACATTTCTCAACAATAATTTAAGCCACAAATACACTATAACTAACTAACTGACTAACTAACTAACTAACTAACTAACTAACTAACTAACTGACTGACTGACTGACTGACTGACTGACTGACTGACTGACTGACTGACTGACTGACTCACTCACTCACTCACTCACTCACTCACTCACTCACTCACTCACTCACTCACTCACTCACTCACTCACTCACTCACTCACTCACTCACTCACTCACTCACTACCGATCCGCAATGTAATGCAGTTGCATGATGTGTTGCTGTCACCTGTTAACAGATAAATGTTTTCCCTTTTCGCCGGAAATAACGTTTCTCGTTTGCCTCACATGATGTGAAGTAGTCGCATTCAGATACAAACAGCTGGTTTAAGTTCATGTGTGAAAAATAATTTTATTAGGAAGAACTCCCGCGAGTGCTTCCAACAAAAATGAACTAACTCGGCCTTTGATTTTCACTCTTCAGGACCAAATTTCTCTCAAGTGGATGGGAATCAACAAATTGACCATGTAAGCCATGCTCTAAATTTGGTGGCCTCTAAATGTCTTTCTCCATGGAATATATGCCCCACTTTTTGTGCCTGATTAAAAGACTTTGATGGTAGCAGCTGGCGGCAAGCAGCCAAGAGGGAAGAACACACGCTATAATTTAGTACAATACTGTGTTATGTGAGAGAAAGGTCTATGCTAGGATGAAGAGGAACGTTTAACAGTCGTGAGGCTGGCCATGATGTACGGATTGCAGAGAGTGGTCCTGAAGAAATTACAGGAAGAACAGCAGGTGGGGGTGGAAAAGAAGGTGTTGAGGGTATTTTTAATTTTTTATTTTTTTTTAGGATGAACATATCGTAGGGACAAACAAGGTTAGAGAGCGGATACTTTGGACAAAATCAGAAGAGAGATCTCAAATCTCACTTGCTAAAGGGATTACTGTTCAGTTACGAAGAACTGAACAGCAAAGGATGAGCGGCGAGAAGCTGCTGACGATAGTAATGATTTAGGATTCATCATTATTTTTCAGCCGTTTGTAAAATAAATTTATCTTAGAAATGTATGCATCGTGGTAAGGTTTAGATCCATTAATGGGGCAGCAGATACTGCCTGGTAGATGATATACATATATCATCCATTTCAATTAGTTATTTTACAAATTAGTATGCTGGACAGTCGGTATGGAGCTCTTAATGGTGTTCATAACCATGTTTTAGTGTTAGTATGAGTATGTCAGAATTTTTTTAATTAATTGTGCCACAGGGGCAAGATTCTTCATCCTTTTATAGGCGTGTATGGGAGGGAAGCTCTTCTAGTGTCAAGGCTGCATCAAAAGACGCTGCGTCTCCGAGCAACTGGAGGTTCGATGCATTCTATTCTTGCACAACTAATACAACAGTTGGTGTGCTTAGGAGGCAAGTTCCACCCCAGCAACCAGTATCCGGTGTCACATCAAAGCAAAATCAGTTTAAAAATTCCTCACATGTTTTTGCGCTCATCATTATATCAGGGCTGGAGCAAGACAAATTGGTCTAAATCAGACAAAGCATATTGTAGTCCTAGAATACGACCTTGGGATGATGCACAGCAGGGGTGTCCAAACTTTTTGCAAAGTGGGCCACATTATGTTAGATGAAAATGTATAGGGGCCGACCATTCGCACCAACATTCCTCGAACCATTACCATTGTAAATGAAATTGTAAATATATTACTTTATCCTTTGCCCTTCTGCAGATAGGTTGATATTGCAAATGAGAATCGGTTGTCAATTGCACTACCAGAAAAGTTAAAGATTAAAATAATAATAAATTTAATACAAATGACCAATTTCATGAAAGCTGATGGAATTTTTTATTAGATGTATTAAGTTTGTTTTATTATTGTTATTGTTGTATAAAGAAGGGTGATATTGGTATTTGTGACTGCAGTAAACAGGCCAGCTTGCATCATGTCAGATTTTTAATCCAAATTAAGTCATTCTCCATTTTATCGTTTTAATTTCAACTTCATACGCATCAATCAATCAATCAATCAATCAATCAATCAATCAATCAATCAATCAATCAATCAACCGATCGATCGATCGATCGATCGATCGATCAATCAATCAATCGATCGATCAATCGATCAATCGATCGATCAAGCAGTCTCTGATTTTAGCGTTGCCTTCGTCCTTGGTGTGTGGAAATTTGAATGAGGAAGTGTATCTTGCAAACGGACACTTGTGTGCGCGTGAACTGGCAAGGGACGGAGGAGACAAGCTCGCAACCGATCATAAGCGCTGGCTCATGTGCGCGTTCCCGTTAGGACGAGTTTCATTTCTGTGGCTCGCTCTGGTGCACGCAAGTCGCCGCGACAGTGCCACCGGGCCACTTATTATTGGTTTTATGACACAATGCTTCGGGCCAGTTTAAATTTAGACATTTGGCTCGCGGGCCGGACTTTGGATTGCAGCACAGGTGTCAAACTCAAGGCCCGGGGGCCAGATACGGCCCGCCACATCATTGTGGCCCGCGAAGACAAATTGTGCATAAAATTTGTGTCATTAGTAGAATTGCAAATTGTCTTCACTTTTAATAATATCTTTTGTTTAGATATTTGACCTGTTTTTACTCGTCTGATTTGAAAACGAGTTATTTGTCAGTTTGTTTTGTAGCTTTTACTGTATATCATATGAGGTGCTCATACATTTATTTGGGTTGACAGTCATAATGGCCCTCCGAAAGAAGCTATGACTACAATGTGGCCCATGAAAAAAATGAGTTTGACACCCCTACTGTAGATTCTACAGTATTTAATGAATGAATCTTTATTTCGAACAGGACTTAAAGAATAAAAACAATAAAAAACAAACAACAGAAAACAAACAACAAACAATAGATATATCACTGTTCAAAAAGGAGTAGGAAGAAGCCTAGGCTTATCATGTCCTACCCCTATCCATCACTTAGTTCCAAGTGAGAACATTAAAACTACAAAAGAACAAAAGAAAAACAACAAAAACATTTAGTTTTTTTGGGTTATTGAAGTTTAACAGTAGTCACCTTCATTTTCCTCTTTTTGGTAATTTGCAAATAGCTTTCCTTTATTCATTTTTTAAAATAGAACTATATTTCTGCTTTCCTTTATTTTATCTTCTAGTCCAGGGATCGACAACCCGCGCCACCAGAGCCGCATGCGGCTCTTTTGCACGCCCCTAGCGGCTCCCTAGAGTTTTTGCAAAAATGCGTGAAAATGGAAAAATGTTTTTTGGGGGGGTTATTGTTGGTTTTGTAAATATGGGTTTTAGATGGTAATCACGACACAGCCATGCTTGAGCTGTAAAAATGTATGTAGCTCTAAATATATTAAAAATACCGAATTTAAGAATGACGCCAAATAGCAAAATTGCGTCATAGCCTGCGAGACAGCACAGGTGAGTTGTAAACAAACAGTGAGTGATGGGCCATGGATTCAAAAGGCAAAAAGAGAAAGATTGCTGATGAGAACAGATGGTTTAAGAAAGAATGGACTGAACGATTTGCTTCCATTGCCAATGCTGAAGCATTGCCTGCATGTTTGATTTGCAATGACAATAATGTAGTGATAGGCGGGGTAGGAACCGTTGTGAGGGTTGTATGTTGCTGGGGGGAGAGCACAATAAAGTATGTTCCGTCTTGACATGAACGAGCGTGTGTCCCGTCTCTGCCTTAAGGGTTTCTATGTACCTATTAAACAATAGAACATGGTGTCAGAAGTGGGATCCAAAAGTGTCGAAGCGAAGAGACTACTGGACTAGAGTAAGTCCCAAGCAAGACAGGACGTTGAAAGTGATAAAAGTAACTTCAGTCCGCTAGCACGGCTAGGCAGGAGCTAACGCTAAGGGAGACGAGGAAGAAAACAACGAGGCTCGAAAAGATGGCGCAATATCAAGTAATGCCACCGGAAAAATTCACGTTCAAGGCAGAAGACTGGCCCAAATGGATAAAACGTTTTGAGAGGTTTCGCATCGCATCAGGTTTGGAAACTCAAGCGGAGGAGAACCAAGTGAATGCACTAATCTACAGTATGGGAGAAGAAGCGGAGGACATTTTGGTTTCCCTCCACCTCACCCCAGAACAAATGAGTGAGTACGGCAGAGTCACGCAGAGACTGGATGCTCACTTTGTAGCTCGGAGAAATATAATTTTTGAAAGAGCTAAGTTTAATCAGCGGCAGCAAGAGATAGGCGAGTCGGCAGACAGCTTTATCACCGCGCTTCATTGTTTAGCTGAACACTGTGGATATGGACAACTACACGATGAGATGGTCAGAGATAGGCTTGTAGTTGGACTTCGAGACAAGCGTTTGTCAGAACTGTTGCAACTGGATCCAGAACTTACATTAGAAAAAGCAGTTACAAAAGCCAAACAGAGTGAAATGGTCAAGAAACAACAAGAAATGCTGAAAACGAACTTCAAGGGAGACGTCGTTAATACTCACCTTGATAGTGTACGCATCAAACCACAAGGGGGCGCCAGACCCAAACAAAACAAAATGCAGTGGAAACCAGGATTTTCCACCAAAGCCAAACCATGCACAAGATGTGGAGACACAAAAGGTCACGCTTATCAGCAATGCCCGGCTAAAGATGCCTCATGCAATAATTGCAAGAAGAAGGGACATTTTGCTAGAATGTGCAGGTCCACGAAAATGTATGAGGTCAATCTAGAAAGATTAGAGGATTTTTCTTCAGAGGATATTTCATTTTTGGGTTCATTGGCTTGTGAATCTTCAGATCCGTGGATGACAGAAATAGAAATGGACAAGTCTAACGCTGTGTTTAAAATTGACACAGGCGCGGATGTGACAGCAGTTCCAGCTGGCATGTATGTAAAAGGACAATTCAAAGAACTAAAGCAAACCAGAAAAGTGCTGATGGGGCCAGGCAGGTCGCAGTTAAAGGTTAAAGGCAAGTTTTCGGCGACTCTCAAAAGAAGAGACAAAAGCATAATGGAGGACATTTATGTGGTTGAAGGACTAAGTACAGCTTTACTGAGCAGACAAGCAGCCACTGCATTACAGCTAGTGGCTAGGCTTGATACAGCTACTTTGGACAATAAAGAGACAATCAAGCAGGAATTTCCAGAGCTATTCACAGGGCTTGGAATCATGAAAGGAGAATACCATATTGTACTTAAACCAGAAGCACAACCATTCTCCGTTTCAACTCCACGACGCATTTCTATCCCTTTACTGCCAAAGGTTAAAGAGGAACTTTCTCGTATGGAGCAACAAGGAGTCATCTCCAAGGTGGAGCAGCCTACAGAATGGTGTGCACCTATGGTGGTGGTTCCCAAGCCCGCACGTGACAGAGTGAGAATATGTTCAGACCTCACTCAACTAAATAAGTCTGTTTTGAGAGAAAGGCACCAGCTACCTTCAGTTGAAAACACGCTTGGACAGCTTTCAGGTGCCAAGGTCTTTTCAAAACTAGATGCCAATGCAGGTTTCTGGCAGATTCCTCTTTCAAAAGACTCATCACTGCTCACAACCTTTATCACTCCTTTCGGTCGCTATTGCTACAATCGACTGTGCTTTGGACTATCTTCAGCACCAGAACACTTTCAGAAACGCATGCAGCAAATCCTAGAAGGCCTGGAGGGAGTAGTGTGTCAGATGGATGACGTCCTCATCTGGGGAGTGGATCAGAAAGAGCACGACAAAAGACTAAGGGAAGCTCTCACACGTCTACGGGACGCGGGCATGACACTTAATGATAAGTGTGAATTTTCAAAGACTAAAATCAAGTTCCTGGGTCAGATCATTCAGGCAACTGGAGTTAGCCCCGACCCAGAGAAATTAAATGCAGTGAAAGCCATGAAGGAACCAACCAACATTTCCGAGGTGAGAAGATTTCTGGGAATGGCAAATCACTTGGGAAAGTTTTTGCCACACTTAGCAGAAAAGACACGTCCACTCAGAGATCTGTTAAGAAAAACAAACATGTGGTCATGGGGACCTCAGCAGATTCAGGCTTTTGAAAGCATAAAAATAGACTTGACAACACCTCCTGGGCTGGCATTGTATGATCCTTCAGCTGATACGCTAGTCTCAGCAGATTCATCTTCTTATGGACTGGGTGCTGTATTGTTGCAGAAAACAAGCAGTATGGACTGGAAACCAGTGGCGTATGCATCACGCGCATTGAGCACCACCGAGCAGCGCTACGCGCAAATTGAGAAGGAAGCGCTAGCCACAACGTGGGCATGTGAGAGGTTTGCAGAGTTTTTGATTGGAAAGGACTTTCACATTCAAACTGACCACAAACCTCTAGTCCCTCTGCTGGGCGCGAGAAATCTGGACGAACTACCTCCACGTATACAACGCCTGAAAATGCGTCTCATGAGATTTTCATTCACCATATCCCATGTGGCGGGCAAAGAAATCGCAACGGCTGATGTTCTATCAAGAGCACCGGTGACGTCTTCGGAGGACAGACTACGGGAGGAGGAGATCAACCTCTACGCCGACGCCGTAGTGGACAGCCTCCCTGCAACTGAGAAGAGACTTAAAGAGATTCAGTCTCATCAGGACAAAGATGACATTTTGCGACAGCTTAAGCAGTTCTGTGTAAGTGGTTGGCCAGACAAGTTTTCGATTGAAAAGACTTTTATGCCATATTTCCCTTTTGCAGGTGAACTGACTGTTCAGAATGGGTTGTTGTTATTAGGCTGTAGGGTGGTCATTCCAAAAACACTCAGAGATGACATGCTAAACAAACTTCACGAAGGCCACTTAGGAATTACTAAGTGCCGAGAACGTGCTAAACAATCTGTGTGGTGGCCAGGTCTTAGCAAAGATTTGAAGCAACTCATTGAGAAGTGTGACACATGTGCCCGTGAGCGAGTTAACAACAGAGAGACAATGTTAGGAACTGAGTTTCCTTCAAGACCATGGTGTACAGTCGGGGTAGATTTGTTTCAGTTCGGTAAAAACCAGTATCTTGCGGTTGTAGATTACTTTTCACGGTTTTGTGAGGTAGCCAAGCTTTCGTGTACAACTTCGGACGCTGTGATTACCCACTGTAAATCTATTTTTGCTCGACATGGTATCCCTGAGGTTGTACGCTCAGATAATGGTCCGCAATTTGCATCTGAAGAGTTCAGAAGGTTTGCACGGATGTGGGGGTTTTCACATGTCACATCCAGTCCACATTTCCCACAGAGTAATGGGGAGGTGGAGCGGGCAATAAGGACTGTCAAAAGTCTACTAAAAAAGTCCAGTGATCCCTACTTAGCTTTAATGGCTTACCGTGCCGCACCTTTAGCAAATGGTTGTAGTCCAACTGAACTGCTAATGGGGCGTAAAATACGTACTACTGTTCCGGTCATTCCCTCTCAGCTCGATCCAAAAGGAGCGGATTTGGAAGATGTGAAGAGGAAGGAGCAGAGCTACAGACAAAAACAAAAACGGAATTTTGACAAACGACACAGGGCTCACACATTGCCTGCCTTACAACCTGGAGACCATGTGTGGGTCAAGGACATGCAACAGAGAGGTACTGTGGTGTCCACAGCGAACACACCAAGATCCTACATCGTAGAAACATCTGGGGGAAATCTCCGGAGAAACAGGTATCATCTCTCACGCACACCTGTGGCTCCAGAACCACACATCACTGTCCCTGATATGGGGGAAAGCAACTCTACAGAGACTCTGAAAGGACCGGTCTCTCCTGTTGTACTCTCTGGTTCACCAGAATCTGAGAGACGCTATCCTTCTCGCGTCGGGAAGACCCCAGAGTACCTTAAAGATTATGTTACTTGAGTTCACATGTTTAACTTCAGGGTCTGGGCTGTCAGATTTGGTAATACCAATTGTTTAGTAGTTAAGTTGTTGCCACTGGGTTCATATATTGGGATGGTATTGAGTTGTAAAACATTTCACCTTTTTCAGCTTGTTGTTGAGGAAATAATCTGTTGTACTAATTTTCGACACAAAGTTTATTTCCCATTGAGAAAGGGGGATGTAGTGATAGGCGGGGTAGGAACCGTTGTGAGGGTTGTATGTTGCTGGGGGGAGAGCACAATAAAGTATGTTCCGTCTTGACATGAACGAGCGTGTGTCCCGTCTCTGCCTTAAGGGTTTCTATGTACCTATTAAACAATAGAACAAATAACAAGAAGAGGAATTTGGAGCGACATTTTCAGCTAAAGCATGCTAAATTTGTTCCGATCACCCAGTTGCAATTGAGGGGAAAGGTGCAATTGCAGTGCTGGTGGAGAAATTTGAGGACCGAAAAACCGGTTTCAAGAAGTGAATTGCATCTCCAAACTCTACTCCTGCTGCAAGTTTTGTTGCAGCCCCGGAGATAATAAAGCGCGAAAAACCCATTCACCGATGGCGAGTACATGAAGGATTCATTCATTAAATTCTAGAAGTGCCTATTTTCGGACTTCAAAAACAAAACCGAGATCATTCAGAAAATTAAAGACATGCCTCTCCGCACAAACAATATCACCGATCAGCTTGTTCTTAATTGCCTGTGATGGATGAGTCATGTGACGTGACCGATATCGATCAGACAGCTCTGCTATGCAGGTACGTGAACTCTAAAGAAATGATCAAATTGATACCACTATTTTAAAAAAATATATATTTTAATAGTAGGCATACAACTTATGTATTGACAGTCTGTTGCATTATAAAAGGCTTTTAGATTTTTGCGGCTCCAGATAGGTATTAAAGGCAAAGTCTTCTGTTGTTAAAATTACATCTGTTAGTTCTCTTTATTGTGACTATAATCAGTAATAAAATTATGTGCTAACTGTTATAGTAGCATAGTCAACAGTTTCAATACTGATAGTGAGCAACACAAAGGGTCTTGCCAATATGGTGCAATATACTGTCTGTTTCATGATAATAATAATTATGAAAATGATATATTTTTTGCTTTCTTTTCTTTTTCCTTTCCTCTTGCTATTGCCAAGTCAGTTCTCATACTGGTCTCTTCGTACATCTATCTCAGATACACCTCAAGGGGGCAACTTTATTAAAGTAATTGGATGAGCTGATTAAAACATATGGAGGAGCTTTGCGTTTAATGAGGTATTGATGATAAAGCTAAAATTCGCTTTAGAGTAACGATAATGGCATTACAAAAGGTTCGGAAGGGTCCAATTAAATGTTTTTAATATGTGTTAACTGCTTTCAAGGGTCTGTTTAAATACTGAGAGCGATCAGTTGAAGCAAAATTTTATCTTAGATTTTCCCATACAACGCAGAACATGTTTGCATCGTTTGGGGGAGTGATGATGAATTATGAAGCTATAATACACAATATTACACCCAGCTCTTGAAATGCTTTTACATGATTTAATGATGACAACTGTGGTAATTTGAACTGGACTGCATAGCCCAGGCAATGTTTTTCCCCTAGCTATCTGGTTGATAGCTAAAGTGAGGAAAAAAAGTCACTGACAGAATTCCATTTTCCAATGGTTTTGTTATGACTGTAATTACAGTATTGAGCATATAATGACTACTTACTTTGACAAAAAGTGTAGTTAAGAACCCTTATGTAACAGGAAAAAGAAATGTTCATTTTTTTAGTGCTGTCATTTTGCGTGCTCCTTCAGCGTACAAATCCATTACTTCCCCGAGAAAACTCATAATTCATAATCTCATTAGAGTGGGTGTGAATTAAAGAGGCTGTGCGCGTTCTTTGTGGAATTTCCTGATCAGCAAGTGGCCTAGTTTTAAAAGTCAAGAACTGTCTGTCTCAAAAGCAGTTCGCTCAACTTTGACAAACACACTTAGTGACTTTGAAAGCACTCTATATGTTCTCATAAGGGGGGGTGGGGGTGGGAGGGTGAGTCTGGTTGAGAGTTTTTGATGCTTCCCACTTAGCCACAATCATATGTCACATAGTTGTTGGGCTGGGCCATTGTGCACACCTTTTTCAAGAGTCATTTTCCTTCTCAGCATGAAGAGCTTAGGGTTGAGAATTTTGCCTTTCACCTTTCACCAGCAGGGGGCAGAAGTGATCTATGATGTGTCCCCTTTGTAATCTGGTGCCACCAATCTAAATTGGAGCAAGAGATGCAGCTGGGGAACACTATTTGTACCCTTCCCTTGTCGACCCTGATGCACACAGGGAAGGTCTGCTAATTCCAAGGTCAGCTATCTGAGGACCAGTCCTGACCGCAGTTGCTCTCCTCTTTCAATGATGACTGCTTGACTAATTGGCTATGGGTTGCCTCTGTGATGCTACAATTGAAAGTGAGGCAAAATGACAGCCCCTGAGGTCCATATGAGATTCAGCTTTTTAGCGGTCCGGTATGGCAACTGTCAGAGCTGGGGCTGTTTGAGGTAAACTCTCCATATCCTCTTTCATTAGCCTTGTCTGCTGTAATAGATAAAATGTAATGTGGTGGCAAAGTGCATATCAAAATCCCTTCTTTGTTGGTTACCATCACACAACATCAAGGGAAAATAAGCTTCATTTTGATATTGGGTTTAGGCTACATCTTTACTTTTTTATGTCCTCAGTCATGGCGAATAATCTATTAAGAGGATTTAGAGTTGTTTGAAATTGAGGTCAGATGTGTCTTGAGAATTAGTTTTCAAGGAATTCTTGAAAGCTATGTGCAGGAGGAAGTATTATCACTAGTGAGTTGAAAATGAATCTGCTCTCATGATGGTATGACAGTCTGCAGACCAGAAAAAAGCAAGAAGTAACGAGAAATCAACACACGTACGCATGCATGTATACCCTATCACCCCTCCCCCCCCTTCAAATATGATTTTTAACACAAATACATGCAGACTATTATACTGGATGCGGAAATCTTTCTGACCTTCTCTATTCTTCTTCTGCATGCTCCATTGGTTGTAATAACAGCTCATAAAGATCCACCTCGATTTTTTTCAGTGGCACCAAAGCTTTGCACCGGTGTTTTATTGTAAATTCAGTTGAGTGTAAGTTCAATCTAAAGTCGTTCATTGCCCTCCAGTACAACCGTATCTTATGTCTGCTAAATTAGAACTTAATTCCAGAGATTTCCATGTTATTGTGAGTGTGATGCATTACTATATTCTCGAATAGGTGGGGAATTTAATGTTGATTAAAACAATCCAGCATATCATAGCATTCCCCAGACTGAAAATATAATTTTAGTTGCAGTGTTTTTTTTTTTTTTTTTTTTTTTTTTTTTTAGCTTCGTCTCTTGATATATTGGAGTAACAAATCTGAGTAGTTTGGGCAACAAAATTAGACAAACGTGCTTGATATCAACTCACCTACTTGGTTAGTTTGCTTGCAGGTCTGTATTTTGTGGTATTCAGTATGTCTCGCCAAGGGAGCTATAACTTATGGTCAAAATAACCATAGCATGTACATATCTAATAGTAATATATGCATCTCACTGCTCAGGATCTTACAGTGGTGACAGGAAGGACACAGAAAACAAACTTTTATGTCTGTGAGGACCTTCAGAGCGCCTCCTTCAAAAACTCAAAGGGCTTCTCAAGCTTTTTTAGAGGCTGGACCTTTTGAAGACTGATTTAATGTGGGTCATGGAGGCTGTCAGAGCCAAAATGCTGTTCAGTGAAAGTTCACATGAGATTGCATTTGTCATCTGTTTTTAAACACTAATCCAATATCAGATCATAAAATCCTCAATGCTTAAATATAAACTTCATGTTACATTCTGACATTGTAATTGATTAATCATATCATTTTTTGATAACCTTGAGGTTATATTATCAGAATGATAACATGGGTGAATGTCCGGCTCATTAAAGCAGGGGTGGCCAATTAATTTTGCACTGGGCCCACATGAGAAGCTGGAACATCTGTCAAGGGTCAAGCCAGCACGCTAACCTCAACTTTGAGTTTGTATTTAGAGAAGAAAATATGTTGTAATGTCCGTCCGTCCATCCATCCATCCATCCATCCATCCATCCATCCATCCATCCATCCATCCATCCATCCATCCATCCATCCATCCATCCATCCATCCATCCATCCATCCATCCATCCATCCATCCATCCATCCATCCATCCATCCATCCATCCATCCATCCATCCATCCATCCATCCAAACTGCTTATCCTCACAAAGAGCACAGGCGTGCTGGAGCCTATCCCAACTGTCCTCAGGCGGTAGGCAGGGTACACCCTGAACTGGTTGCCAGCCAATCACATGGCACACATGGATGGACGAAGACTAGCACTCTCACTCACATCTATGTATATAGAAAAAATAAATGACACAACTCATTTTGACCATGTGATTATTTGTATAATGCTGACTGGAATCATTAATTTTGCTAATGCTTGATAAAAGATGGTCCACTCTTTGCTTATGTTCTGCACGCTTGCTTGGCTTGTTGTCCTAACATGCTACGCTAGTTTCTGTTTGCAAACTGTTGTAAAGATAAACCGATAAGACCCTCTGCAGCTGGCCTGAATCAGTTTGCAGAGGTGACCCCAAACCTGTTACCACTCAACCCCACCCCATTTCTGACAATAAAAGGCTCCTGCAAGAGGGGAAAGTTGGAGTTGCTTTCAACCACTGTGTTACGCAAAGTGATGCTGGCTCTCCCCGTTTGCAAAGGTAAAATGGGCATACTGACTTTATAGTGTGGTTCTTGCAAAAATGGTAAAGTGAGGAAAAACTATCATCTGCGAACCTAAGCGAGGGCTTCAATGGAAGGTTAGTCAGACATACCGTCATTTTCGGACTATAAGTCGCGTTATTTTTCGTAGTTTGGGTGGGGGGGCGACTTGTAATAAGGAGCACCTTATGTGTTTTTTTTCTAAAATTAAAAAAAAAAAAAAGTGAAACCGCGATGTAGCAAGGGATTACTGTAATTTGAATTTCAAGTGACGTCAGCAGCGCGGCGGTTGTTTACGAAAAGGATAAAGATTGATCACGGGATCACGAAGGGCCCCACGTACTACCGGTCGATAAAACATCTACTAACGTTTTACCTCGACAACCAGTGACCCAATAAAATGCACTGAAATGTACTTTATCAACGTTGGTAACCGGTAAGTTTTAATTGATACAGTACAGCAGTTGGAGTCAGTGTAACATTGTTTCCATATCAACAATGCTACATCATTACTTTTCTGTCAAAGATCCCATCTTTGCATCGAATTTCTAGTGGATAAACCCATACAGACAAGTAATGATGCACTCATCTCCACTGAGCTGCAAATATGTTTTATTATTATATACATTATATATTATAATTAATATTATTTTATTATTTTATTTATTTATTATTATATATATATATATATATATATTTTATATTATAATTAATATTATTTTATGTCTGATAACTTTAGCATCTGTCATCTGTTGATATGTAATTTCCCTTTAGGAGGGCAATTAAGCTGCTACTCCCTTTAGAATAAGAGAGAACAATTGTTTTTCACTGAGAGCGTGTCATAAAAAGATGATGCCAGGTGTGGAAACACCTTTAAGGTGTCCAGATGTCAGCTGTTTTCCAAGGCACCGAAAAGCAATTCACACAGTTTCATTCCCGACAAGTGACAGGCCTTTGACAAGCCTTCACAACAACTTCTAGCCTTGTAACTTGCTGCTCTGCTTTGTAAATTATCCAGAATAAGAGCTTCTTTCCAGATCATTTATATGCAAACTTATTTTTCAACAGCCAGGTCCACCATAAGATTCATCTAGGTAACTTTATTTATGGGTTTGTGGAATGTTTGATGTGAAGGAATGAAGGATGACCTCCATCACGGTGGAATGCACTTGATCAAGTAGTACAAGCAGTCAGCTCACCCATCAGCATTTTGCAGTGATGACAACAGACAGTGAAGACATGTTGAATGTCAGGGAGTAATAGTGAAAGCCCATTCAAGTAGCCCTGAATTATTATTGCCGCTTTCAAACCCCCTCTAAAATATTCTCAAAGGGCTTGTCAATGCTTTAAGCATATATTTTCAACAGAATTCATCATTCTATAGAATATACTAGACAAACGCTTCTCACAGAGCACATACAAATATCTTAACGCTGAACTCCACAGAAATTCGCCCCACAATAGATTAAGAATAGACTTTTCATTTCACTATTTATGACTCACATAATTTATGAATAGCAGATTAATACAACAGCTGTTCAAAATGGGTTTTCTTGCTAGTTTATAGATATATTCTCGCTCTCTTTCTTGCTATATCTCATCCATCCGTCTGCCCGCCCGTCTGTCCATCCATCCACTGAGTAAAATTGGTGTACCACTATAAAAAAAAACACATTCTAAAAAGCAATGAAGTGTTCAGACCTAGTTATGTTAGACTGATTATCAATTATACTTCATTTATCAGTATTAGTAGTGTGTAAATTAAAATTATTTATTGAACAAAATCCATCCGTTTTCCATACCGCTTGTCTTCCGGAGTATCCAGAGGAAACCCACGCAGTTATGGGGAGAACATGCAAACTTCACACAGGAAGGCCCAAGCCGGAATCAAACCCACTACCTCCACACTGTGAGATGAAAGTGCTAGCCAGTGCCCCACCGTGCACCAGTGCACCCCTGCAAGGGACTAGTACCGTATTTTCCGGATTATAAGGCGCACCTAAAAACCTAAAATTTTCTCAAAAGATGACCGTGCGCTTTATAGTCCGGTGCACTTTGTATATGGACCAAATTCCTAAATTTAAACTGGCCCGAAGCATTGTGTCATGAAATCAATCACAAGTGGCCCGCTGACTATAAATCATGAATCAAAAAGACTATGGATCATTATTTTGTGATTATAAAGTAATTTGTTGCGTCTGAAGTTGAAATAATTTGATTTATTTGGATTAAAAATCTACATGATACAATAATGATGCGCCTTATAGTCTGGTGCACCTTATATAAGGACAAAGTTTTAAAATGGGCCATTCATTAAAGGTGCGCCTTATAGTCCGGTGCACCTTATAGTCCGGAAAATACTGTAATGTGTAATACATTACATTTTGGAAGTAATTTGCCAAACCTTTAAGCAGAGGTCATCCATATCCCAGACAGTTATAAACAAATAGTAAACGAGAAATAATTCCCAAATCAGGGCAAGTGCTGCACTGAAGTGCATCATGTGACTATACTCTATTTTTTAGTTTTCACTGAGAATTGGAGATAACTGTAATCAGTAGAATAGAAAAGCATTTAAAATCTGAGAAATAAGTTAGTTTTCAGTGTCTGATTCCTCTGGTGTGTATCACAAGACCTGGGTATGGTTCTACACAAGGAGTATAACACACTGTGAGGGGCTCTGTTGGAAGCTTTGCTGTGGATATACGTTCATGAATATTTCATATTTCTACCTTTACTGTGGAACCAGCCTGTTACATTCCCCTTGCCAAATGCAAAGTGGAGATAAACAAGAGGGAGCTTTATGACAGTTGGTTTGTATAGGGACATCATAAGGACAATCCAGCTTGCCCCCAGCATGACTGTAATATTTGAAAACCATGGCAGTGGCATGGTGCAGAAATAGTGATTCCAGCTGGTTGGCATACTGTTTATCAGCAGTATAAAGGAAACTAGAAAGCTCCCAGCCAGCTAGTCAAAGGACACAAACAGATGCTGTACAGACAAAACATCCATTTATTCCTTACTTCAACCTCTCAAGCTTCCTCAGCACGTATGTGGGAAGGCAAAAAGAGAAAAAGTACATGCTGAGCTCAGTGAGGCTACTAGCAGAGCCTCATAGAAGGTGCTTGCCTCATTCAAAACAAACCTAGTAGTAAAAAAGGTCTTTGATTGACACATAACTTTACTTAAGTCTGGCGCGAGGCGCGAGGCGCAGTATGTATGAATCAGCACAGTGGCAGGCTAGACCAAGTTTTGGCATTGTGCAAGTTTGTGTAGGATTGAAAATAGCCAACCTGATTCGCTTCAACTTGAAGTGACCTCATTTTCTTTAAATCTGGCCTGCAAGACCAAAGCGTCTGGCCCACCAGACTAACCTCATGGCGACTCAGCGACACTTTTGTAACCAGGCTTGGCGAGTTGGATGAGTGGATCCCATGTCAGAAACAGCCAGTGTTGGGGAAAGTTCATTTTTTCCACAAACTAGTTCCAAGACCAGTTCACCAATTTTAAAATGTTCAGTTCATCATTGAATTTTCTTTTTTTTTAACTAAGTTCATCATTCCAAAAGTGAAAAGTTCATAGTTCTTTTCTTCACCCCATCAAAAAAAGGTTGTTGCGACCTGTTACCCTTTGGCAACTTGGCAGTTTCACCCATTCCATGTACACGAGTGTCCAGGTGCTGCTGTCACTTTACAATGTCAAATACAAGAGAAAATTGCTTGTATTGTTTTTTCTTTAATGAATTGAAAAACATGACTATGATCCAGAATGTGCAAACATGAACAATCTGCTGCAGGTGCCAGACTAAGGTTGGAAACAAGCGATGTACAAATGAAGTATTCAATGTGCAAAACATTTTAAGCAACATGAAAATGAAATGAAATGAAAACTAACTTTTAAAGTAACATGATATTTAAAAAAAATTAAAGACTAACTTTTAAAGTAACATAATATTTTAAAAAATGAACTCTAACGTACATTTTTTGTGAATGTGTTATTTCTTAACTTGTTTGCTCAAAGAAGCAGAAAATGTTTATGATTTGGGACATAAAAGGTCAACGGGTTTAAAGCCCCCAAAAATTACTAAGAGAACACAAAATAATCTCTTTAAGAGTAATTTGTGGTTCAACGCCATTGAGGGCTCTAAAACCTCTCATAAAATTCCTGAATACTATCCCAGGAAGATACCTTATCGTTGCCATTTGACAAATAAAAAAGGTGAATGGGGCTGATCGTTTATATCGACAGAAGCATCATCGCGCTTTTTTCCCGTCATCCAAGCACACGTGGCATTTTGATGATGCACACACCTTGCGACTGTTTGTGTCCGGGATTGTCAAAGCCTTTTTCTCCCGCCTAATTTACCCTGTGTATAGCGAAGTTTTATTTTGAAGTCTAAGGAAGAATGTGAACTGCTGTTCAAAACCATTCATTGGCCCCAGAAAGAGCGTTTACAAAAATGCGCTATGTTCAGTTTAGGTTTATCCAAAACGTGAAAGATTTCATGAACTTTTGTTCATTGAACGTGTTCGGGTACACTGTGGCTCAAGGAAATGAAAATTAAAAATATTATGTGTAACGTGTGTTCTGTTTAAATGTTAGTGTTCACGTGTAAAGCAAGTAAATAGAGGAATATTTGGCAAGTACACTCGTGAAATCAAGCTTAATGTGTTATAAATTGTGTGTGCTTTACCACTGGGGAGAGAGTATCTAATGAAGTCTGCAGATTTAATTTTGCTGGCTTTGTCTTGTAGTGCCTGCTAAGTTTTTTGCCCTAAAAGTCCCATTAAAACCTTGCCAAGTGAGAAATGAGCTGTGGGAGAAGAAGGAAGAAAAAAAAAAAAACACTTGTCATATCAAGTGGAAATAGCTTTTCTTGTAAAATGTGGCCAATTTACTAATGATTTCTTCTAAATCAAACTGACACATTCATAAGCGCACACACACATACAGCATGGCAAGCATTCACATCTCCAAGTACACTTGTGCTAACATTGCAAGTGGGTTAATGCAAATATAAAATGATTTAATTTCTGTAGACTTCGATATTTTATTAGGGCGTCTTAAAAGTTGTGTTGGTATTTCAGGGTCAGCACTAGGCTGGTTCCATTCCTATCTATCAAACAGGACGCACCGAGTGGTCCATGGCAATGCGTCCTCGGAGCTCTATAATGTTACATGTGGTGTCCCACAGGGATCGGTTCTCGGACCAATTCTTTTTAATATTTATATGATTCCGCTTGGGGACATAATACGTAAATATAATATTAGTTTTCAATGCTATGCGGATGACACCCAATTATATATGCCGTTATCGATGACAGATCCGCGGGATTGTTGTAATCTTGAGAAGTGCCTTGCGGAGATCAAGCAATGGATGTCTCTCAACTTCCTTCGTCTTAACCCAGATAAAACTGAGATGTTGATAATTGGTCCAGCTCGTTATCAACACTTATTCAAGGAAACCGCTATAACTATAGATAACCGTACTATCACTCAAAGCGATACTGTAACTAATCTCGGGGTAATATTTGACCAAACTCTCTCCTTTCAAAAGCACATTAAGAATATAACCAGAATTGCGTTTTTTCACCTTCGTAATATTGCAAAGATTCGTCCGATCCTCTCGACCGGTGATGCGGAAACTATTATACATGCGTTCGTCACGTCGCGCCTGGACTACTGTAATGTACTATTTTCGGGTCTTCCTAAGTCCCGCATCAAAAGTCTACAGTTAGTACAAAATGCCGCTGCAAGGCTGCTCTCTCGGACAAGAAAATTTGATCACATTACCCCAATACTAGCCAACTTACATTGGCTTCCGGTCCATTTAAGATGTGACTTCAAGGTTCTTCTATTAACCTATAAATCGCTGCATGGCTTAGCGCCTTCATATCTCGTCGACCTAGTTGTTCCTTATGTTCCGTCTCGTAACCTTCGTTCGCAAAACGCTACCCTTTTAGCGACACCGAGGGCTAAGAAAATGTCTGCAGGCTCTAGAGCATTTTCTATTCGGGCTCCAGAGCTTTGGAATGCCCTACCAATGGATATTAGGACTGCTACCTCAGTAGAAACATTTAAGACACGTTTAAAGACACATTTCTATGACATGGCCTTTAACTAACCTGTAGTGGCCGATTCGGCTGGAGTTTGTTTTCTCTCCCTCTACACCCCCTCCCTCCCCCCTCCCCGGCCGGGGAGGTGGTTAGGTGGTACCCATGCTGACAGCGGCTATCTGGATTCTCGTGGCCAATTCAGGATAGGGGAACTGCAGCTCAACCTCCTCGAAGAGCACTGCCAGGACAATTGAGGGCTCCTTTCGGCAGCCCTCTGCTGTGACATGGACATCCACTTTTTATTTAATTGATTTTCATGTTGTATCATTTGTGCCCTCTCTGCATCCATTTCAACCTGGTGATCCTGAAAGGGGGATCCTTCCATCTGTGGTCCCTTCTCAAGGTTTCTCATTTTCCCCCTGCTAGGGGTTTTTAAGTTTTTCCTTGCCCTTTTGGGAGCTTAAGATCAGGGGATGCTTTGAGAATAATTGTCAATTTCTGTCTATGTGAAGCCCTTTGAGACTGCTTGTGATTTAGGGCTATACAAATAAACTTGACTTGACTTGACTTGACTTGTGTGATGTCATGTGACCTAATTTAACTGGATTTCTGCTACTTTCTTGACCAATAAAATTTTCTTTTAAGGTAAAACAAACAAGCTAACTAACTAGAAGATGAATGGCTGCATCTATCTATCTGAATGATGACCTACTTTCATGAGTACAAGGATTTACATCTATCTATCTATCTATCTATCTATCTATCTATCTATCTATCTATCTATCTATCTATCTATCTATCTATCTATCTATCTATCTATCTATCTATCTATCTATCTATCTATCTATCTATCTATCTATCTATCTATCTATCTATCTATCTATCTATCTATCTATCTATCTATCTATCTATCTATCTATCTATCTATCTATCTATCTATCTATCTATCTATCTATCTATCTATCTATCTATCTATCTATCTATCTATCTATCTAGCTAGCTAGCTAGCTAGCTAGCTATCTATCTATCTATCTATCTATCTATCTATCTATCTATCTATCTATCTATCTATCTATCTATCTATCTATCTATCTAGCTAGCTAGCTAGCTAGCTAGCTAGCTAGCTAGCTAGCTAGCTAGCTAGCTATCTATCTATCTATCTATCTATCTATCTATCTATCTATCTATCTATCTATCTATCTATCTATCTATCTATCTATCTATCTGTCTGTCTGTCTGTCTGTCTGTCTGTCTGTCTGTCTGTCTGTCTGTCTGTCTGTCTGTCTGTCTGTCTGTCTGTCTGTCTGTCTGTCTGTCTGTCTGTCTGTCTGTCTGTCTGTCTGTCTGTCTGTCTGTCCGTCCGTCCGTCCGTCCGTCCGTCCGTCCGTCCGTCCGTCCGTCCGTCCGTCCGTCCGTCCGTCCGTCCGTCCGTCCGTCCGTCCGTCCGTCCGTCCGTCCGTCCGTCCGTCCGTCCGTCCGTCCGTCCGTCCGTCCGACCGACCGTCCGTCCGACCGACCGACCGACCGACCGACCGACCGACCGACCGACCGACCGACTTAACAAACTAAACTAACCCAACTAACCTAACTAAACTAACTAACTGATAATCAGTAGAATCGAACAAAAGCTGGATTGAAATAATACATTGCTCGTTTGTTTGTTTTGTTTTGGACTACATGATGAAGTAAACAACTCTGATCCTCTACTAAGGCAAAATGCTTGATTGGCAGAAATAGACTCCTCTGCCAGTTTACCTTGACACACTGTCTGAAATGGAGCGGAATAAAGTAAAGGGGGTATAGTACTAAACAAAAAGCATCATAACAAGAACAGTAGTAAGAAGTGGTCAATAAGATTTTGTTCTAGTTAAATGGGGAAAACATAATAAATTGATTGACAAAACTTAAAAAAAAACAGTTTGCCATTACTTAAATGTGTATAAACAAAAGGCCAAAACACTGACGGAATGATTTGTTAAAAATTAGCTGGAGTTGTGTGGTCATTTAAAAGATGCCCGCAAGTTTGAAAATCAATTGAGATTTGCGACTGGCCAAAAATGAAACCTCTGCGGATATCCAGGACTAAATACCACGTTGAACATTCACATTGCCAGCACTGTAATTACCTCACGAGATTTATGGGGATCGAACAATATAACATTTGCATATCATCCTCCTTGAGATTCATGAAATGTATTGGGGTAAATCAAAAAGCATGCCTCCAGGCAATCAAATGACTTTCGACACATTTATCAATGCTTTATTACATCATATTTAAATGTCCTATGTGTAGTTGAGATGTAAATTGTATTTTAACACACACTCTCACCAGCCAACTATTTGAGTTTTTAGATGAATAACGCTTACTTGATGAGATTCCGATACAAGATACATAATATTGCGAATGATTTTGTTTACTGTCTTAATCTGTTACATCTTCAGTTATGCCACTTTTATCATGTTTGTCGATACAGTATTTCATCAAAACGGGTTTTAGGAAACACAAGTTTTCTCCCTGTCAGTGGAAGGTTTTGGTTCAAATGTTGTCGGAATTGTTTTACTCTTAACCAGACTTGTTAAAATATAATTTATAAAATTATTTCTCGCAGGATGGTCCTATTTGCTATATTTCCCTCGGTCCAAACTATGGCCCAAAACAGCAGATGAACAGATGTTGTCGTTTTGTATGGTCCCCTCGTGAACGATTACACTGTGATTTTGAGCATGGCCTTCATCAGGAGAGGCATAGTCAGCTTGTGATTGATGGGTTCCATGTCTGCTGAAACGTGGGTGGAGGAGACAGTCACAGCAGATGGTCTGTAGTATCGAACTCAGAAAGGTTAATTAGCCTGATAAAGGAAAATGTGTCAGACTTGGCACCATTTCTACAACTAGTTGGGACGTCTTTTGGCTTTCCTTATGTCCGCAAACGACACTTTTGGGTACTTGAAGAAGACAGCTAAATAAACTAATTTCTTACTGGTTCACACAATAGAACTGGAACAATGTTTTGCCTATGGCTCGAAATACATGAAAAAAAAGATTCTGTCTTGAAAAGGGGGCTCAAATGTGTGGCCAGGGGCCATTTAAGGCTTTGCAGGATGATATTTTGCGACCCCGACCTGACATCAAAACTTAATGTTAGTGCGGCCCCCATTTTTTTGCTGAGTTATTGCCCTGGGCGCTTTGTTTTCTTTTTTCTTATCATTTTTGTGGCACCCTATCATATAACAATTTCCTCAAATGTAATAACAGGTCAGGTTTCTAAAACTTGACAGATAATGTAAAATATAACTCTATATTTTGTCTTACACTATCGCATTTGGGGACTCCAGCGGTCGCCACTGCGACTAGAACTGTGGTCTCCAAAGGAGGTAGTAAGTCCATCACCCTCTTGGTAGGACCCTGGGCATCTGCAAGCGCATGTGGCTTTATGGCACTCAAGGTCTGCACTTGAACCCTGTCGTCATCCAGGTGTTTCACATCTCAGCCAGCAAAAAGTTGGTTGTTAAAATGGCTCCCACAGACTCAATTTCAACACAGTTTTTCCAGATTCATAAAGCTCCACACTCTACAGAGTAGAATTAACACATTTTAATTGTTAACCATTTTACACTGTGTCAGTTACTTAGCAACACTGTGGTATTATTGAAGTAATAACAACACAGCACATACGTATGTTTCATCTCTCTCTCGCTCTCTCTCTAAATTGTATACTAGTCTCCGAAACAGTCAACTCGACTTGCTAGACGAAACAACAACAGCTAGAAATGAAACAGCACTGCATGAATCAGCGCCGGGCCCACTGGCAGCTGTCTACCAAAATAGACAACCAGGTCTTTTCGGAAGGTAATTTCACATTGCAGACATCTCTTTCAAGTCCAGAGAAATAAAATAATTGTCAATGTTAACCCCATTAGAGTCCCTTTAAATTACATTAAGATATAAATGACAGAAAGGTGAAATTTGGTCATGAAATGAATACAGTAATCCCTCGCTACATCGTGGTTCGTTTATTGCGGTTTCACTAAATCGGGGATTTTTCTTCCCAAATTAAAAAAAGTATATAATTCAAAATAAAACTTCTAATTAGTGGAATTATGGCACGTAAATTGCCCACACGCCAGCAGAAGTCAGGGAGTGCCCACACAATTGCAGTGCGTACACTTGTACCTTTTTATAAAACAAATGTTATAATAATGAGTTCTAAAATATATTTACAGTGTTGTACCTTGTTATAGAAAAAATATTATAATAATAAAAGAGTTTTAAAAACATATTTAGAGTATGTACAATTGTACCTTGTTATAAAAAAATGTATAATAATAAAAGCTGTTCTAAAAACATATTTACAGTATGTGCTAAGAATTCTCCATGTCATGTTATTCAGTTTTGCTTTGATTTGAGGTAGAGTGCTTTATTTTGAAGGCCGTTTTTAGTCGATACCACTTCCTGTTTCACGTTTGTGTACATACCGTATTTTTCGGACTATAAATTATATACAGGAAAAAAACCATATACATTTAATCTAAGGTCCAGTAATTTTATTAAATACACTATACCCAAATTACGTACAGTTTTTGGTCAAAACATTTCTCTGCAGTTTATGATTGGAATACTATGCAAAATACCCTTAAATTCACTGTCACCACATCATTTACAGTTTTCAAACAAAAATTGCAACAAGTTTTAGCCGACTCTTGCAGCTGTTAGTTTAAATATGTTATGTTGTATAGTTTTATTGTTCTTGGTTGTTGTTCTTTATTTTTGATTGTGTATGTATTTATATAACCTTGTTTTATGTATTTATTTATTTATTTATTTTTTAGCACTCCATCCCACCCCCCCCCCCCCCACAAAGAGCCATTGTTCTTTGGGTCAGGCTGCAGTTGTAAATAAGAACTTGTTCTTAATTGTTTGCCTGGGTAAATAAAGGTTAAATAAAATAAAAATAAAATTGACACACAAAAAATGTACAGATGTACGGAAGAAAAAAAATGAGGGGTGACAGGATTCTGACTTTTTTTCTCAGAATTCTGACTTTAAAGTCAGAAAGTGGGAATTCTGACTTTAAAGTCAGACAAGTCAGAATTCTGAGAATAAAGTCAGAATTGTGAGAAAAAAGTCAGAATCTTGTCAGATGAGTGCGTGACCCTACTTCGCGGATTTCACTTATCGTGGGTGGTTTTTGGAACCAATTATCCGCGATAAATGAGGGATTACTGTTCAGCAAAAGTGAAGATATATATTTTCCTAAGGATTCAAAACTTATTGACTATTGATTAGGACACACAAACATCCTAAATGTGCTTTACATATTTTTAAAACAATGTCATTAATGGGCCTCTGAGTGCACCAAGATTCATGCTCTATTTTTGCTATTTCTGGTTTTGTTGTGAATTCCTCCATGCCATCAACTCTAGCTATTGTCTGAGGCTTCTTTTTCATTTGATAAAAAAGAGCTTGCTCTTCTTTATTGAACGCATTTAGCAAAGGTGAGCAATCAACGCGAAAAGATGATTCGAGCCTCCTTGTTGGAATCATGAACAACTTTACGTAATGTACTGTGGCAACCAAGCAGAAGGTTTTTCCATTAAGATGTGCTTATTTCTTAATACCTGCTGGCTAAATGGTATCATCGGTTTCCAATTTGCATATAAATGTATTCTACTTTACTTGTGTATTTTGTAGAGGATTTATTTTAAGTGGTTCAGCATACATATTTAAACATTTTGACTTCATTACGGAATTGCTTTTATCAAAGATGGCTCTCTCAAGCACTAAAGCCCAAACATAGACCTAAATAACAGATTAAGCAACATGGTGTTGATGTCACAAGCAGGCATTTGCACATTTCAAATGGAAATGAAATGCTGTTGTTCATGAATCTTTTCATGAGGCAAAATAATGCAAGATGCTGAGGAAAATCACAAATTGTGTTTAAACTGAAACCTATTCTTCTGTATATACTGCTATATCTTCTCAGATGTGCGGTACATGTCCTGTTTTCAAAGTAGTTTTCTCGAGTCATCAATTGTGTTTTAGGCAGCAAAGAGGCTCACTTTGAATCTTGCTTTGGGACTTTTGTGTGAAAATGATATTATTCTCCATATGTATATGTTTAGTTAAAGTAATTCATACAGGTCTAAATAATGCAAAACCCCAGAAGCACAGTATATGTCATGTTGGAGACACTATGGGAAGCAGACATGGTGACACACGCTCAGAGGAAAACAAAAATGGATGACCGCCATTGACATTTTATCCTAAGATTTTCTTCTAATTTAAAGCAGACGTGTTCATAGTGTGGAAACACTTCTACAATGTTGACAGCGAATGCGAACAGGGCATGCCCCAAGTTGTACGTATGTATGTGAGTTGTCATTTTACATAAACATCCATCAATAATCGTGTTCTAAATCAACTATAGCCCCTACATCGGAATCAAATGGTGAGGCATCCACTGCGGTAGCCTGGACGAGGGTCTCTTTATTTGTGCTTGATTCACAAAATGTCTTACTTTTTAAAACCCAAGTGTTTGCTGCGAGCTTTTGGGTGGGGTTGGGTGAGTTAGTCTCGAGGGGATACCATCGATCTCTGAGAGCCATGGCCTGCAACTCTTTTGTGATTATGGCCTAGATAAATAAACTTGACTTGATGATAAAGATTTGCAAATGACCTGGCTTGTCAAGAAGCAGACAGTTTTATTTAATTTACTTTTTGTGAGCGTCATCTTTGTGTGTTGTCACTGAGTGCAACTGCATCGTTTTGTGAAAGGGACAAAAGAGCCAAACTCTACTTGACATATACAAGTTGTTGTGTTGTCTTGAACTCATAGCTCAAAGCATTCAGCTTCTGATCGTGCTTATGAGCAACTGAATTATTTATCCTGAAAGGCGATACAATATGCTCTCACATGATTCTGCTTGTGTTCAGTTTTTTTTCCCTCTTCTTTTTTTTAACAGTATACATAAAAAAAACAACAGTTTGCCGTAATCTTTTTTTGAAGGAAAAACACAAATGCTTGTACTACCTTTTAATCCCTCCAGCTCTTAAATCACAATAATGACCCTGAGGTCACACAATCCTTAATTTCTACCCAAACTGTTGAAAAAATATGCTTATATTTTATCTCAATACTTTACTGATGCTATTTGTTAGTGTGTCTGTGTGTTTTTATATTAAGCTTAATAGGCTTATCTGAAGCAATGTGTGTGCACATTTTGTTTCTTAAATTTATCTTAAGTTTCACAGTAAACCAGGGTATATTTTTTCCCATAACAATTAAAAAAATAAAATAAACAAATCAGCTGAAGAACAGCTTACTGTATATCGTGAACAACTTGGGTCACTCATATCCGCCGGGCATTATTGTGAAAAAATGTTCCTTCTTCTTTAGTTGCATATTAATCTGAATGTCAAACAACATAACATTGGAATGGAATCGAATGGTTTCTCAAGATGGAACCCAGGGCCTTTTGTACCAAATACAAGCAACAGCGCCCCGAAAGCATGACCCTACGGAAAGCATAAACTCTCAACCAACCCAGAGCGCTTTCACTAATGTCCACAAGATACGATAAACAATCCACTATTATACGATCTACAGTATTAAATGTTGCGATCTGGTCCAGCAGAACAAGACACATGTTCTATTGGAGCAACTGTGCGAAAGCATAAGAACAAAGCATCTTAATTTTTGTGCAGGTGCAAGCTTCGTTGCACCTTTTTGTGGATTTCGCCATGTGGGACAAATAAAGGAATATTTAATACCTCAAATTTACTCCTTATGGAGAGAGTCTTCTCCAAAACAACAGATAATTTACAGCAGCATAAACCAGACCAGCTCCTCAAAGTTTTTTTTTTTTTATATTTCTCAATGCCGGTGGTGTGCAGTGATGGCCTTCAAGGGCTTCTCTGCTGGCCCAAACACCAGAAGCACAGACATGGTAATCATTTATCTCCGGCAGGATTTTGTTTTGTATTTAATACTGTGTATGGTTTTGTCCAATCAGATTTCAGTTTTGACTGGTTGCAATTCAATTATTATTTGCTGTATCCTTCCAAAAATCTGAGAATTGTCATCAAACACGCGCACACGTACACACACGTACACACGTACACACACACGCACGCACGCACGCACACGCACACACTTTATTGTTTCTTTTTGAATCAATCCGTTTTTATAGTATTCACCGCTGTGCCTGAGTGATGTGTGGATTTTTTGGTCCTCCACAAAGACAAAGGACATATTTGCTGTAATATTAGGACTTGTTGGCTGTTTTCCTTGACAGAATGAAACATACCGTTTTTTCCCATCTATAATGCACCCCCATGTATAATACGCACCCTAAAAATGGCATGTTGATGCTGGAAAAAAGCCTGTACCCATGTATAATACGCACCCAAATTTTGACTCCTACTTAAGTTCGTAAACGTAAAATTATTTCAGAAAAAAGATCATCTTTGGGAACAACCGGATGCTATTCTGCCGGTCAGTGTCACTGCGCATGCGCTAGCAAACTCGATAGCAAAGAAATGTTTCGGATTTGCGTAGGGTACATTGTGACAGCAAACGAGCAGGTGATCGAGCAAGCGTCTGATACGAGATCATTGTGTTCGTATGGAGCGTGTTTGAAGTGAACAGCAGAGAAGAAAGCGCATCTGTAATGGCGGCCTCCGTATCATATCCGGATTAAAAAAATAATAATAATCATTGTACCCATGTATAATGCGCACCCCAGATTTTAGAACAATAAATTAGTTAGATTTTGCGCATCATACATGGAAAAAAACGGTAGTTTCATAAGCGTAAAATGCGGTTGCAGTTTTTCATTTTTGTAAAAGCATTTTCGTTTTCATGTTATTTGTTATTACAATTTTAGTTTGATTTTCTTTACTAAAATAACCTAGACCTGCACTTCAATCACACCCCCCAGAATTGCATCAGACCACCTGCACAGCATCTAAAATTTAGTCTACTTTCCGTCATCAAATTTGCAAATGTGCTGGGGAAACACACACAGTGAGGCATAGACTACCAAATTCACAAACACGCTGAACTAGACTATTACCCCTGCATGAACGGTGAGGCAATTTCATGCGGTGAGACGACCAGATGGGCACAACACGGCCCTAAAGATGCTCGACTTGCGCCGATACAAAAACAAGGTTACGCTCATTTTTATGTTTATCGTTACCAAAATAGGACCTTGCATGTTTAGGAGAGGCAGAATTCATAAAAACAGAAAACAAAACTGCGAACCTTACAGTAGGGCATAAATGGAAACCGCGCAAAGTAACACAAAACTGAAAAATGTGCTAGTGCCACTACAAAACACGAATAACAAAAATGATATATGACTTTTTTTGACATAATGAGAGTGTGTGCTTGAGTAGAGCAGATCTCTGAGCTTGGAGAGAAATCAGGCGTAAAAGGTTGTGATGAGGATACAAGAGTAAGAAATATGCAGTTGAAGAGTGGATCTCATGATATCTAGAAATCTGCATTACCTGTCTCCAAATAGCTACCTATGAAAAAAGAAGCACTGGAAACTGCTGATTTTAGGGATCACATATCATCCAAAAAAGGGAATGTTGTTCTCAATGTTTGAGTGAAATTCAGTGAAATGCATTTTGCTCTGATCATTTTAAACGTCACCCTCATTCTCTTTACACTGCTGCTGAGACAGGTCCTGTCGTCTGAATGTCACCCGGTGGGGAAATGATATTCTTGGGCACAAGGCTGGGTAATAGATCAATACCTTCACCCAGTGCTTGTCCTTCGATGAATCAGCAGCAGCTCTCTGCAATGCATTTCTTTGCCCAGCGTGGGCATTCGTGATGCTGATGTATACTACATGGACACAATACTATTTTGGGTCATCAGCCACGGGAGGTAAAGGCCAGCCTCGGGTGCAAGGTGAGAATCCCACTATAAAAGATGAGGAATGTACCATCCCCTCCTTTTTGATATACCACAGTGACACGAATGGTGTGGGTGTTTATAAGTGCTTTATTAACCGGCATTGTGTACTGATGTTTTATACCAGTTAGAGCACCATGTTCGGTAACTCAGCTCACAATATTTGCAATGCCAAATACTAAGATAAGTGCACAGGATTTTTCATCAAAACAAATGTACTGACAGAATAGCAAATAGATACTCAAATTCTAACATGGTTTTGTAGTCACAGCATATTCAAAGTTGACGTATGGACTAAGCTAGGGGTGTCAAACTCATTTTTTTTCACGGGCCACATTGTAGTCATAGCTTCTTTCGGAGGGCCATTATGACTGTCAACCCGAATAAATGTATGAGCACCTCATATTATATACAGTAAAAGCTACAAAACAAACTGACAAATAACTTCTTTTCAAATCAGATGAGTAAAAACTGGTCAAATATTTAAAGAAAAAGATATTAAAAGTGAAGACAATTTGTAATTCAAGGAATGACACACTAATTTGATGCACAATTTGTCTTCGCGGGCCACATAAAATGATGTGGCGGGCCGTATCTGCCCCCCAGGCCTTGAGTTTGACACCTGTGGACTAAGCACTCTTCACAATCGTGGAACTTTTTTCATTTATTAATTGGGATGTATTTGGAAATCTGACAGCCTATCTGACACCCGCTCTGAGAGTCCGAGTGTTCCGAAAGACATTTTAATTTGTAAACGTTTTGTTGAGAAATTCATTGAGAACCATCAAACTGCAACTCCAGTCAGAATGGCCAGAGCTCGCTCTAGCATTCATTGTGTGGCACTCTGAATAACGGCAGAGCAACAACGTTGTGCGTTTCTGAACGGTTGGCACGGAGCCTGATAAACTGAACCCAGAAGGCCCCCTTGAAATATATATTTTATGAGAGTAGTCGATACTCGTTGGCGTATCAATAAACCAATACCGCAGAATCGATTTGCATCATGGTTCCAAATTATGCTTGATACTATCAAGGCTCTTTACAGGCTAGGCAAAGTTTTTCAGATCAGTCAACCATGCCTTGAGGACAATATTTTGTCAGTCATGCTAGAAATGTCTTGCATGCTGAAGAATTAAGAATAAAAAAGAAACAAGGGGCCTGAACCTTGGTTATCATGCACAGCACAAAACACATCTGTCGAGGTAAGACTTGCTCCATGGAGAGAACTGGGCCATGGTGAGGCGAGTGACAGAAAATGAGACATTTCTGGGCCTCAAGGTGGTAAGCATAAGACCTTGACTGGTTGATAGTGGGCTTCTCTACAGGGGTCTGACATGACCAAGCAGGAAAAAAAATGTGATAAAACACCGAGGCTGAGTAAACATATCTTGATAATGTGCCTTTTCAGAGGATTGAAAAAAGGAGGGCCAAAGAAATGAATTCCTTTAGAAGCAATTTGTACAGTTTCCCTTGACCATCATCATCATCATCATCATCATAAGACTGCAGTATTTCTGCTACATCACGTGCTGTGGAACATTTATGGATTTTACATTGAACATGATTAAATAACGATTAAGGGTAATAGAAATGAGAACAAATCTTTATTACTCCTTCCTCATTCGTCAATAAAAATAATATACTTTTATTGTCATATATTGATATCAACAAACTATTTTTGTACGTATTGCGCTGCTTATAAAGTTGCTTGTATGTGATAAAATTTGACTCTGGAATTCATTGTCAATTATTTTCTGTTGTAAACTTTGTTGAAAAGTCCAACCTCAGCGTTTCCATTGATAGACAGGCAGGCAGAAATTCTCTGTTGTAGTATTCTCAGCAATTGAAACAAGAAAGGCAGCCAAGCGGAATTAATACTCTTAAAGATTTGAACAGTGTTTTACAAGTGTTTATTTTTTTAATACATATCATAGACATGAAGTAGAAGTCATAGTTCTATAATTACAACGACCTAACTTTTCACAAATAATTTTCAATTTACTATAGTGGTTAAGGCTAGAGTAACCATGGCCTGAGTAACTTGGCAAAGATAGTCAAATGTTTGAAAATACATTATGCTTTATTTCAAAGCAGCGGCAGGGAGTGATATAATCGGGGTTGCACAAAGATCGTCTTTCTCATTACTGTAGTTCCCATAGAATGCATTGAAATAGAATGTAATCATCCTAACTCATTTAAATGTAATATTGTTTCAGCTACACAAAATTGAATTACCATGCAGAATACTATGCGCTGATGAATCACACAAGCCACAGTATTCAAATAACTCACTGACGTCTAACTTTTTAATCATAATGCTCTCTGTAGTCAATTCAAACTACCAAGTGCATTTTTAAGTTTTTGATTTTATATTAAACAGTGCAGAGGTAATGGGTTCTATTCCGGCTCGGGTCTCTCTGTGTGAGGTTTGGCCAATCGAGCACGCCAAATTGCCCGAAGGTGTCAGTATGAGTGCAAATTGTTGTTTGTCTCTGTGTGCCCTGTGATTGGCTGGCAACCAGTTCAGGGTGAACCCCGCCTACTGCCCGAAGTCAGCTGTGATAGGCCAGCATGTCCCTCGTGAGGACAAGCAGTTAAGAGCATGGATGAGTAGATATTAAATATTTGTGTTAAAATCATCCTTTGAACTGTAAAAACGATCATTACCAGCAAGTCATTTATTTCGCCAGGCTTATTCAGATGGCCAGCTATTAATGCTCTTTTTTTCACGTCTGCATTTATTTTTAAGAGTCAGTTTAACCGTCACCAAAATCTCTCATACTATATAACCGTCGGTATGTTTAGTAGGGTGGCTGCAGATTGAGAGTCTGAAACTAACTCAACAAGGGTAGTGATTGAGAAAATGTCTGGTGACCCACACAACAACACCTCATCGCATCGAAGAGCTAAATTAATTCCTCTTAAGATGAAAAAACTCCTGATTTCTTTTAAGGATCCTGAAGTACAAGATTAAAATGACCTCACAGGTAATAATATTTAGTAAAATATTTCTCTTTCTTTACAATATCCTCTAGGGATCTAAGACTTCCAACATGTGAGTGAATTTAGATAAATTGCAAAGGGAAAAATACGTCCTCCCAAAGGCTGTTGATAGAAGATCAATCTTTCTCGCTCTCTAACAGCTGCCAGTGAAAAGAGACCTGCAGGGGAATTTCCTATTTTGTCATGTTCAATATTTGCACTTTCCTATTTCCTGACATGCAAGTTAATGGCAATGACTATTTCCCTGATGAAATAAATATATGATGCTGTTAAAAGATGTAAAATGATTTCAATTTTGTAATACAATCATTTCAACGTTGCCTCCTTCCTTTGTTACAATCTTGCTATCTATCTGTCTCTCTGTCTCTTGTCCATCCATCCATCCATCCATCCATCCATCCATCCATCCATCCATCCATCCATCCATCCATCCATCCATCCATCCATCCATCCATCCATCCACATGAATGAGGAAACAGTGTTTATAAGCTCTTTGAGTTCCTTGAAGGTAGAAAAGTGCGATACAAATTAAAGCCATTTTACAATTTGCATATCTAACAGCTTTATTGCCTTCAGCCCTGCATGCGGAAAGCCCACAGGAGCTAAAGCAAAAAAAAGTTAGTAAAAACGAAATATTGTACTGATGTTTTTTTTTTTTTTTACAGATGCAAGATACACTTTTACCCTTCAAACATATTGGTTTCTTTGTATGATCTCTCATGTCACTGTGTGACTCAATCTCGTCTACACCTGTAAGCTTTAGAAATCCCAAATGAATCCAAGTACTACAAAGGCAGAGGTTGACATTTTAAACAGATTGTCACCTAATCTCTCTGGGTAAGGGCACCATGTGATAGGTGAACTTAGAACTTTGACGGAGATAGCTTTGAAATGTCACAAGCAATGAAAAATAAAACAACCATTCAGATAAAAGCAAATATTTCTGTGTACTCCATGTACAATCACTGGCCGCCAGACCATCAGATGTGCAACATTAAAGACTAATACTCAGCCCGGCAGCTCTCTTTTAAATATGAATATTAATGTTGTGCAAATCTGCATATTGAGGTACAGCTGCACATTAAATTTAGTAATATATATGTACTGCCGAACCAACTTCACTGTTTGCATCGACATCAGTATCATGAATTGTTTTACAGCAACTTTTATACGTACGTACATATATTTGATAATAAACTATATGAAGATACTGTGCCATATGTTGATTCAATGAAAGAATAGGCATATGCACATATTTTAGTCTTATTTAAATGACACTTTTGTCTTGTATCTCATTAGTAAGTGCTCTTGTTAGCACTGACATATTTTTTTTCCCCTTAAAACCTGATAAATCAACTGCAACCAGATTTTTACTAAACTGAAAAAGAATAAAAAATAAAAAAGAACACCTAATAATGACTCTTTTTCATTTAATGCTCTATTTATAAGCACACTTTAATCAACGGGCGATTTGTTCAGGGTTTCTTCCTTCTTCTGCCTCAGATCAGCAAGCGTCAGGCCTTTCCATCCCTTGCAACAATAACCAGTAATGTATGAAATGATAGTTACTTTGTGGAGGATTATGCATGATGTTTATAGGGGGGGGGGACAAAACTCTTTGATGAAGCTAGCTGGCTTGCACTGGGATGACAAACCTGCTGTGTTAAAAGCAGGGACAAAAACCACATCCAAAATGTGCACCACTGTGACTGCAGTCTAACACTGAGCTCCAAGGAATGCCTGAAGAAATAAATCCTTCACAGAGGCTGATCCAATTTGTTGAGGCTACGTTACAGATATCTGAATTCACTAAAAAGACAATAGTTTGAGAATTGTACTGTGTGCTCTTTGAGTGTACAGGTAGCAATGCCTTTGGGGAATTGACGACATTTTTTTTTCTCGGAGAATAAGAGATACATATCCAACATGTCAAGTTCTTCAAAATAGCACATGAAGACGTTGACACAGAATACTCCTATCCAACAAAGTAGAATTTGTCTTTCGAAATGAAAGAAAAAAAAAAGAATTCTGTACAGTATTACGGTGAGGGTGATCAAACATCCTCTTTTGCCTAGACATAGCCACTTTTTTACAGCTTGTCCGGATGACCTAGGGGATAGGGTTTATAAATGAATCAAAATGTCATGCTTTAACGATCTGTCTCCAATTTCTTTGACCACAATCTCTGCAGCAGGACTGCAACAAACATCAGAGATGTGAATCATGCAGGCACACATACGTAGTATGTCCAGTAGGAAAATGGAAACTTTGCATTTCTGTTTGCCATTCCAGGTCAATAATTGCTGCTTTCACTTTGTATTATGACATGATCGGTTTTTCTAAGCAGAAAGTTCGAAGCAAACAGAAGAGCACATCATCTTCTGTGTGCTCTACTATATTAATCACAAGACCTTTAACCTCTGGCTGCTCATCTAGGAATGACAATTTGTTTTAAAGCCCATTCTTCTGTCATACCAAATTAGTGGGCAAGAACATTATTAAATAAGGACAGAAATAAGGACTGAATGAAATGAGAAAGCCTATGCCTGTCCTTCAAAAAATAATGTTTTATGGATGTCCTCTTCTGTAATAAGAAAATGTGTGCTTTTCACTCATCATTGGTTTAGTACCGAAAAGCCTGGTACTTTTTTGCTGCTTACTCTTGCTAAGGGAGATAATCTCACCAGAGTATAATGCCTCAAGAGAAATTCAGATTTTAAATTCACTTTTCAGACGACCCATTCTCCACGAGTTGCTGATAATGGTGCAAGCTGCAGGTAATGTGTGAAAAAACTCTTCAGGCTGCTCTTAGAAGTAAAAAGGAGCAGGCAGCGACTTAAAAGTTGATGTCAAAAAACAAAACAAAAGAAAACTTGATGTTTCCCTTGTTTCTACAGTTTTAGAGACACATTTATTATTAGACAGCTTTTAGCTCATCTTTTCCTCTCTGTATACAACAAACTATTATGAAAAAAAAGACGTAAAATTAAAGTTTTGTCATTCCTTCATTATTTCATTTTAAACATTCATGTTTTTGCTGTCTCTGCTTTATTTTGGACACTATTTAAGAAATTAATTGCTTCATTATGCTGGCTCATGATTACTACGCAATAATTATAGTGTAATTTTGTCAAAAGCAGAATGTAAAATTATTTTATGGGGTAGAACTATTAGTCAAAGTCAAAGTCTGCTTTATTGTCAACATCTTCACATGCCCAGACACACAAAGACATCGAAATTACGTTTTCCCTATCCCACGGTGACAAGACATATTACACGATAGACACACAAGTAAACAACGCAACATAAAAAACAAGAAGGCACAAACAATAAATAAGAGTAACAATAAATAATAAATAAATAGATAACACAACGAATAAAAGCCAGTGTGCATACAGACAGAAAAAGTACAGGACGCTACGCAGAACGGGGAAGCAAGTTCAGGATCCTGACTGCCTGGAGTATGAAGCTGTTTGAGAGTCTGGTGGTGCGGGAGCGCAGGCTTCTGTACCTCTTCCCAGAGGGCAGAAGCTCGAACAAAGAGTGAGCGGGGTGACTCACATCACTCACAATCGTGGTCGCCTTGCGGTTGAGATGGGAGGTGTAAATGTCCTTCAAGGAGGGGAGCGAAGCACCAATAATCTTACCAGCCGTGTTCACTATGCGCTGCAGGGCCTTCAAGTTGTAGTCAGTGCAGCCGCAACCCCAAACAGCAATACAGCTGGAGAGGATGCTCTCAATGGTGCCGCGGTAAAATGTAGTCATGACGGCCGGAAGGGCGCTCGCTCGCCTGAGTTTCCGCAGGAAGTACAGGCGGCGCTGGGCTTTCTTTGTCAGTGATGCGGTGTTGGTGGACCAGGAGAGATCCTCACTGATGTGCACCCCCAGGAATTAGTAATGCTCGTAATAGTGTTACCAGAATCAATAGAAGAAAATCAAAACGTATCGCGACGTTCTGTTTCACCACACTATTACCCATCTTTCTGAAAAATAAATAAAAAAACATTCCGAAATATTAATTGCAGAAAACTTCTATAGTGCCTTATCTACATCATACATTGCCCAAAATGTTTTAAAAAGCCAGACATGTATGAATTATTATATAAACATATGAATAGCAGACAAATTGATGTATTTTTGTTTTGATTGGGGTGCCCACATTAACCTGCCTAATTTTACAATTATTGTAGATTATTGTACTTCATTTAACTTCTTAAGAGGTGAACTAAAAAAACAAAAACTTTGAGAAAATCCTGAAAATTGCCAGGGGTGCCCAAACTTTTTTCCACATGATGGTTAGGCGTTGCTTTAGATTGTGAGTTGAATGTCATGATTACAGTACTAAAAGAAAGAATATTGGTCCATTTCTCTGTCCATCTTTCAATAATTTCAGCGTATGTGTCATTAGGAAAGTGGAAAGAAATGACTTCATAAATAAAGTTGATTGTTATTGGTTTTGATCTATGTGCCACCTTTTGTTGAAACAGATTGCATTAAACTCAACCCAGACTTTAATTAACTAGATCTGGCTGATCAAATCTTTTCAGAAACATCTAATTAAAATAATCTTTTCATTGGCTATGATGGCCAGAATTACCTCCCCCACTAATGTACTGCTGGCTGAAATGCAGTTAAGAGCATGTATAAAGACACATGGAAGACGAAGACAGCGATAGGAAGACTCAGGTTTCAACTTAACCAATGTTATGTTTAATGTTGTATGAGATCGGTCTTAAATTGCAATGACCAATCATTGTTTTAATTGGCAAAGAATTATTTAGAATGACCGGAATCTGTTTTATTGGCAAAATTTAGATGAGGGTTGGATCCCCAAAGTGCAATGGGCCTAAATCCCCCAAATATTTGTAAATTCTTGTCTAGAAAGAAGGTTTAAGGTTTAACAATAATAAATTGTTCTTTTATAGCACTTTTCAGGAGATGCCTGCATGTTTTAAAAGTAAAGAAGCGTTTTTAAATAGTTGTTAGGGTCTATGGAAGCTTTTAGCATTTTAATTTAATCAACAATCTAAGTAACACTCCTTGGTGGCATGCACGCATGGTTTCTTATTGAATAATTGTTTTCAGCAATTGTTTTACTCAGCTGTTTTTGGACTGAGATTGAAATAATACACTTGTGTTGTTCAAGTGTCTATTTTAGATGATTATAAGCTTACAATGGTTGAGCAAGATAATTGTCTTCTCCAAGACTTTGTGGGTTGGATGTCTCATGGGCAAAGGCAGAAAAGAATTATAATCCAGCTCAAATATATTTATTTAGGCCTTAATCAGAGAAACGTCTTCAAGGTAGTTGCGTTTTTTTGGCACGGGTGACACGGGCCTCTTTTATGACACGTGGCGTATGCTACAGAGAGTTTAACAACAACAACATAGTTTAAGAAAGTGAAAGGCTGCAGCAGACAACTGGTCAAATATATTCGGAGTTTAAAAAAAAGGCTTTAACGCAAATCTAGCAAGTACCTCTGCTAGTACTAAGTAATACAAATGTTTTAAAATTCAGCTCATGCATTAGTTTCGACACTTCAGAATAGCAGCTATTATATTTTAAGATTACCAGTGTCAAACCAGCATTTTTTAAGCTGTGTCTTCCTACTATGAAGCATTTCTAAACATGCACATCAGTCCATGACCTACTATTTGTCACGCATATTCAGACCAGCTGACAAACTTTGCTACCAACAAGAAAATGGGTGGGCACAAAAGGTCACAATTTGAACAGAGTACATATATATATTACCTTTAGAAAAAACAAGTACGCATTAATGATAGACTCGATCATTGCCAGATTTGTGTTTGTGTCTATCTGGAGCAGATTTCTTCTCGTTCTGTCAGATGATCGATCGTCTTTCAGACTTTGAGCATGGTTAGATCCATTGCAAATAAAAAAAACTGTGGTTTTGCAGCGTATCTGAAAAGGAATGGCTGGTGGCAAGCAATTTCTGGTGAGCTCTTTACCATGCAGTTGGAATTTGAAACTTTCTTTATCTTAGTCAGAAATGACAATTATTTCACTGAGACTACACATTGTTGTCCATGACCACAGCAGGATTATAGTTTATTTCTATAGCAAGCATTTTCTGAATTCTTCTCTGCCTGAATTGCATCAATAAAAAAAAGGCACAGACTAATAAAAGCTGTGACCAAATAACGCTGTATTTCGTGGATTTCAAACAATATGAAGATTGTGATGTTCTGTCAGATAGAATAAACTAATAAAAAGGGGAGTGTAGGATGTCTGGATTTGCTTGCTCAAGGTTCCTGGGGGCGAGTTCTCTAAGAAATTATACTGCCTAAAATGGTCTCAGGATACTAAATGAGTCGATGCAGTTAAAAAGATGTATTCTATTCAGGTTCTATTCTATTTTTCAAAACAAAACAAAAATCAAGGGGGATTCATGGCACCACTATAGTAGGTGCAGCAGAGAAGTTAACCAGAATTTTTCTGCTTTGTTCCTTACTTGATGCTGCTGCTTCATCAGGAGAGCCACTGATCTCGATGTGGTTGTTTGGCAAAACATGTCTAACCTCCTACTGTTACCCAACGCTGCTGAAATTATTCAATTGTTTGAGGAATATTTAGCCTGACAGCTTGTAAAACAGTTTGAGTGCAACACAATCAAGTACGCATTATAGCTTGCCATGAAGGCAGACATATTGTTTAGATCAGGCTTGGACAACTTCAATAGGCTACTAGAATAGGTTACTGAGGGGGCCATGATTTTTCATCAATGCTACTGCAGGGCTACATAGTACTGCCCACTTCCTTTTTGCCATTTTAAATAAAGACAGTATGTGTCTATGAGCATAAACATGTTCTTTTAAATTCTTCAGAGGTGCACATTGACCATAAACCCTCTAAATTGAGGAATTATGGCACGAAAGTTGCCCACACACAAGAGAAAAAATGATTACCGCAGTCTTTTGTCTGAAAAAACCCACTATGCTAACCTGCAAAAGTCTCAGATCATGGTTTCAACATATACAATACGCCACACACTGAACTAAACAGTCTGTCATGGTCAAAGGCCATGGAAGACACCATCACTGAGGCAAGCATTTAAAAAGATAGGCCAAGGAGCACCTGAACATCCACAAGCCTTTGGGAAAAATGTTCTTAGGAAGGACAAAACTAAAATAGAGCTTTCTAGCAACGTGTGTAAAAACTCTGCCCTGCGATTGGCTGCCAACCGCTTCAGGGTGCCTACTGCCCGATGACTCCTGATGACTCCAGCACGTCCACGACCCCCATGGGAACATGTGGTTTAGAAAACGGATAGATGGAAGTTATAAGTTCAACCACAATCACTTTTCTAGTTATGAGATACATCCTACAGATTAGTTGAGAAACATCATTAATGTTTTTGACGTTTAGATGGAGAACAGTGCACCGCCGAGTGCGGGGAACCTCTTGATAAGTGCTTTGTTACAACTCTAGCTGCTGTAAAACACGCTATATCAATAAAGTTGTATAGTATTGTATTACCTGCGGTCAAGGGGTCTGCCGCAAGGCGTATGTACACTACTGATTACAGGTGGTCATCAATATCATAAAACACATCAAATAGAAAATGTAAACGCCAATATTATTTGATGTACACCAAACTCGAGATAATTTTAAATTTCTGATCGCACTGTAACGTCTTTACAAATACTGCTACTGACACCGCATCAAATCAGTTATATGGAGGCGACAACAGAAACAATATGTCCCAAAAGACTCGGGCCCTATCTGGTGTGGAAAACCTAAACAAGAGGAGAACAAAATGCAAGATAAACTGTTTGCATGCTTACTGGCATCACTTTTAACTAATCACACTATTTACTACGGTGTTACGTGGTTCACCAGACAGATAAGCAAATAAATCAGGAACGATTTTTGGGTTTAGATGAATAGACAACGTGTATGCTAAATCGGTTACATGCGACGAGGTTCATTGGTGGCGAGACAATGTCAGTCATATTTACATATTTATCAGACAAGCAGAGTTGTGGTTTTGCCATTAAATTAGCAGGTTGATGTACCGTATTTTCCGGACTATAAGGCGCACCTAAAAACCTCAAATTTTCTCAAAAGCCGACAGTGCGTCTTATAGTCCGGTGCGCCTTATATATGTACCAAATTCCTAAATTTAAACTGGCCCAAAGCATTGTGTCATGAAATCAATCATAAGTGGCCCGCTGAAGACTATGAATCATGAATCAAAAAGACTATGGATCATTATTTTGTGATTATAAAATAATTTGTTGCGTCTGAAGTTGAAATAAAAAAGATAAAATGGAGAATGATTTGATTTGGATTAAAAATCTGACATCATGCATTAATGCTGCGCCTTATATAAGGACAAAGTTTTAAAATGGCCCATTCATTGAAGGTGCACCTTAAGGTCCGGTGCGCCTTATAGTCCGGAAAATACGTAAACTGTTATTTTCTGACCTGATTTTGGAGTTGTTCATGTGAGAGAAGTTGGAATAGCAATCAAAACAATCATGGTACATTCTGCATTTTTGTTTGTTTTCAAGTGTGTGGCTATAGACAATAATAATTGGTTTAGATGAAAGAAAATGTATCAATCAGTGTTCTTATGACATTTATGGCCTGCCGGATGTCTCGCTCTACAGGCAATTGATTGCATTTGTCCAATGGTAAGTGTGGTAAGTCTAAATGAGCAACACGTGAAAGTAAGCTACAACTGCTTGATTATGGAAAGTAAAAGTGCATATTAACAGTGCCTGAATACACAACTGAGACATGAAAAGAGATGCAAAGAGTCACTTTTTCATGCCCAGTCAGTCAGTGAGCGATTGCGCAATCTCGGGTGCGCCTGCTCGCTGCCACATTTGTGGCTGGAAACATGCAAATTTGGCATCTTTAACAATGATGTCATGAACAATACTGGATTAAAATTAAATTTCAGGATAAAACAAAGACCGCAGAACTAAAGTAGACAAGAATTGGATTTAATCATTATTATGCAGGTGTCGCTCTGTCTCCACTGCATTCCCTGACTGCAGTCCTGGTGCTGTAAACATACTGCTGTCAGGAGATAAAACGCCTGTCTTCCTGTCTGGATGTATAAGTCTTGCGTCACCCGGTAAATATTAGCTGGTCTGTTTAAACCAGGGGTGTCAAACTCGTTTTTTTCGCGGGCCGCATTGTAGTCACAGCTTCTTTCAGAGGGCCATTAAGACTGTCAACCCAAATTAATGTATGAGCACCTCATATTATATACAGTAAAATTTACAAAACAAACTGACAAATAACTCGTTTTCAAATCAGATGAGTAAAAACTGGTCAAATATTTAAAAAAAAGATATTATTAAAAGTGAAGACAATTTGCAATTCTAGTAATGACACACGAATATGATGCACAATTTCTCTTCGCGGGCCACATAAAATGATGTGGCGGGCCATATCTGGCCCCCGGACCTTGAGTTTGACACTTGTGGTTTAAACAACCAATTGAAGTGAACAGTGGCGTAGGCAGGAATTTTTCCAGTAGGGGCGCGCGCCCACAGGAAAAAAAATCGAACATCACCCACGGCGTTCGCTGATCGCTAAACAACATCCGGGTCCGGGAGGCAAACGGTGAATGGATAACATCGCGCACATAGAATAGCGCAAGCACAATCGCGCAAGACCGAAAGGAAAAAACGGCATGAAAATGAAGAATCAAAAAAGCTCGATTTTTTTCAACCGGGGCGCAGGGAGTCCTAACCGGGGCGCCGCCCCGGCTCGCCCCGGCTTGGCTACGCCTCTGCTTAATACTCTAGTCTTCCCAAATTCTAAAATCAAGCATGTTAAGAATGAGAGTGTGAATGTTTTTTGTTTCCTGCCACAGTTTGGCTTTAGCTACAGGAACTTTTACTCAGGCTGCAGGTAAGTTGCACATGCAAACGTCTTAAGGTTATGTGGTGCTTAACAAACACAGTATATTCTCGATTTTTTTCAACCGGGGCGCAGGGAGTCCTAACCGGGGCGCCGCCCCGGCTTGGCTACGCCACTGGAAGTGAACAATGGTCGGTTAACAAAAAAAAAAAAAATGCTAAAAGTACATGAAGCTGTTCTGTTGTGAGATGGTGCGACTTAAACCAATAGTGAAAAAAAAACTTTTATTTTCTTGTCATGCATGTTTTTTAAGTGTATGCAGTGTGTTAGTGGAGTTCAACACACTTCTGAACATCTTGGGCCTCAACTTAACATTCAAGAAGTTGTCAATCTTTACCGTTCAAAGCAATTTCCAGTGTGCACCGCTGTTGTACATGCTTAGCACATACATGCAATAGGGATTGATTTTATTTTTTTAATATGTTTCACAAACTTCAGGGGAACAACAAAATAATTCTTGCATCTTTTGATTTTTCTATATAGGGTTATCATGGCGAAAGCTTGGGAACCCCTGTATCAAACGTGATCATTCCTGAAATGATTTAAATTTCGATTTGAGCTGAATGAGGGAAAAAAACATGATGAAAAGGTTGGTTGCATTTTGCTCTTGATATAACCAACAATGATTGGCAATCATGACCGGCCTCGGTGGACGGCTGTACTCGAAAGTCAGCCCCATTTCATAAGTCTAATTAAACTGAATAGATGAGCATAATGAAACCTGTTAAATTAGAAGAAGTTATCAAGGCAAGCTGTAGTTCTTTCCGTGTTTCTGCTGAAGCGTTGGTCCATTAATTGCAGTAGGCTGTGATTATTCACAAGGGGTAATAATTAGGAGGAAGTCATGGGTATTTTATCCTGAGTAATTGCATGCGTTTTTACCCAACACCAATTAACTGGGGAGCAGCACTCTATGGTATCTTAGTTAAATCAATGGGAGTCTGTTCAAAACTGTGTGGATTGGAAATTATTTCAAAACACTCATCATCAACAGATTGCTTTTGGTAAACATCAATCTTTCATGATTTCACAGAGGTGAGTGTGCTTCACAGCATTATCTTTGTTGTATTGGATTTGGGTGCTGGGGTGAGCCAGTCAGTGTTTTTTTTTTTTTTTTTTTTTTTTTTTTTTAACAGTAGGCCATATAGGGTACTAAATATGCATTGCTATTGCTATTTTTTCCGTTGAAACTCATGAACGTTGGGAAAAAAAGCAAAGCAAGTGGGAATAGTACACACTTCCAGTAATCTCACAGTTTAGAAGTAGGGAGTGAATACTAAATTGTAGCTCAGTTGTATACAGGGTTAGTGTGCATGCTTAAATGGCAGAAACAGGCAGTGGAACAACTTGATATTTTATTGCAACAATAATGATACGATGATCAAAAGTCGATATGCTACAACACATTTTCACAATATCTATGCAATTGAAGAATACTTTCCTAATCCTGCTTTGTGAACATTAGGGACACACACAAAAAAAAAAACTGAATGAGTGTGCATGTGAATGTCATGTCGACCTCAGTCAAAAAAGTTGGCTCTGACCTCTCTGTTTTGAATCGGGCTTTTCTCATTTTGCTTGTATGGGTTTTGTCAATTTTCTTCCTAGATTTAAAAAACATGTTGAAGACCTTGAATAGTAAAGTTGAAAACTCTTTTTATTTTTTGTGAATTGAGGAAAAAGGAGTTCTTTTATCTCTGGTTCCCGGAACGTTCTTCAGAGCTAGTCAATTAAATAAAGCAAACCTCAATCTTGACTACTGAGAGATATAAAATGCCCCAACCCAAAACACAACCAGTGCAAAACAAATTCATGGTCCAGGACAGAGCCAGTCAAAGTGTGATCATTTGTAGCTCGAACAATAGTGATTAACGCTGCTCGGAGCTGCCAGAACTCAGGAATTGCTTGATACATTGACCATAGGCACTTTATAATATATGTTGTGGTAATATGCTTCAGTTGTGTAGAGATATTATCAGTTCTCACTCTCAGCATCATGGCTTTTTCCCCTGATCAGTTATGAGTGGATCGGTGATGTGACAAATGGACAGTGCTAACAATGTTGCATCTGCTACTGGCCATTTTTCAGACACATTACAAATATTTATCTGCGTAAGGGTCAATGTAACGTGAGTAAGGTACATTCATAATGTAAAGATGTAGGACCCAAGACTAGTTATAATAAACAGATGGGTTACTCCAAGGGAGAGGAAAATTCATGTGCCAGTGATTTTACACGACCTTGCATTTCAGTCTGTTTTTTGTCGCATTTTTTCCCCAGCTCTGTCAACCACATAAGCCAATTAACTTTTCTATTTATTCATATGAGGAGAAGACAAAATGTAAATACATCACAGATTGAATTTGGTTTTTTTTTATGAGCTGCATATATTTGATGTGCACTGAGAGGGTAAAGAACAGTGTACGACTGCGCACAATGTTCCTTCTGAGTGTGCACTGCTGAGAGGGATCATTGGTGTGAAGCCCCGGTCAAAGCAAAATAAACAGAGCCCTTGTCCTATTTTTGAACTTCTTGACATTTCAAACCATTTTTGTTTCACTTGATTATAAGAGACAAATAAATAAATAAATAAATAAATAAATAAATAAATAAATAAATAAATAAATAAATAAATAAATAAATAAATAAATAAATAAAACACAGTTATGACTTAATCTGTCAAATATATATGGTGCCATGTTGCGCAGTTATGCCAGCTGTTCAAAACGCAAGATACTGATTATTTTTTTTCCTGCAAATTCAAGATTGTCCAATTAAAATTGCTTGACTTGTCACCAAGGCCACATGGGGGAAAGTCTAAGAGCAAGCAGCACCCGTCGGCAGCTCCACCAAAGACCGCCGCAACAGCTGTTTTCCTGGATGCTTCGTACTAATGTGCTTCTAAACTTGATGGGCTAGAACAGCTTGCACTTGTTACATTCTGTTCAGTTGACTATTAACAGTATGTCACAAGCTGAACATCTCCAACAGGAAGCTGCCTGCCACCTTTGACATGCTCTCAAACAAAATGGATGAGAAGCCACCGCGAGATAAGATGCCAGGAGACAGCAGAACGATGACTGGTTGCTATGCTCTTCATTATTCACCACCATTGTACACACCGCTTTCATCTCATGCTTTATTGGAAATGGCATTTTCTTTCTTTTTTTTCAAGTGTTGACTCTAATGGCAAGGAAAAGCAGTTGAGGGTTATACATGGCAAAATTTGATGCCTCGGTATAAATTCTAATAGTATTTTAATGGGCTATAAGAAATACAGAGAGATGATTTGACCCAGTAAGACCTGGAGCCTTCAAAACTAGTGAGGTAGTCAAGGACAGCAGCTACAGGATGATTAATTTTAGATTATCTATCATAAATATTCACATCTAATGAGAAAAAGATGCGCAACGTAGTAATCATTACTGTTCGTTGTCTGGGGCACTCTCGTATAACCCCTTCATCCGTGTCTGAATCTATGACATCACTTACTTGCAATCTTACCGATTTCCCGTCATGTAAACTACACACGCGAAAAGTTCTCAAAGCAATGATTAACGGAGAGGAAAACATGGCTCAAGTCTGAAGTCTTCAAGGTCCATATGCTTTATATTTCGAAGCAATCATACTCAGAACTTCCAATTTATAATGGTGCTCTATGACAAGCAATTTATGTTTCTCTGAGCTTGTTAAAATTTGTATGAAGGTAAAAAGTACGTAACTCCACATAGTTCACATTGTCATGAATCCACATACAAATTTCATAGTTTAATGCCACATTTATTGTCAGTCTTCTGCCCAAAACTTTCCATTTTCACTCCAAGGTTATTCAAACAAACTACCTTTCTGGTGAGCATTCACTTTTTCTTTTATTATTGTGAATTATTGGACTGCAAACTATTTTCCCCCTTTGTAATCTTTTGTCGTCATTGGCATTTACCTCTTTGTATTGCCACAGCTCGGATCTTTTTGTGATGGCGTTTACACAGATATCAACAAAAATACATACAGCGGACAAAGCGAAACAACAAGTTGGTGATGTTAATCCATGACATTAATTTATTGTACCGGAAATGATAAAGTCCTGTGTGAATAGATGCACATTAACAATTGGACTCAAGTTTTTTGCATGGGTTTAAAATAAATAAGAAAAGTGTATTCTTAATTCAAAAACTGAGGAGAATTCTTCTTAATTGTTCACCTAATATGTAGCTATACAAAAACAATGATGTTATACTACACTACAAAAATGGTTTAATGATTGGTTGATGTTTTATGGCTTGAGTATTATTACAAATCAATGCTACAAAATTGTGCGAGATGTACAGGGGTCAGTCTGCCGACAGCAAGATTAAGGTGTGATGTTGAAAAGGGGCAAATATCTTGAAAGAGGCCCCCCAGAGAGTACCCTCAGAAAGAGACGTCAATTTGTGTTTATAATGTTTCAGTGAGCTACTATTGGCTATAGCAGCTTTGCTGACATCGCTAGCCATGTACATTCCTCATTTTTGCGGTTTTATTTTGAAGTTGAGCCTCTCGGCACGTAGGAATAATCGTTGTTGCAGCAAGTAGCTGGTTTGAGTCAACTGACTCCCGGTTCTACCAAGTCTACATTTGCCGTGGTCAAGCACGTCATAGGAGAGCCGCCAATGAGATGGTGATCTTCGTGTCGCTCCAAAATTGGAACTCATTGGGCCTATGAATAAAAGATGTGTCTGGAAAAGGAAGAAAAAAAAGTACACTTTGGCTACTTTGAGGCATAGGGTGGAGGGGGTCGGGGTAGGGTGGAGGGGTCGGGGTTTGCACTCATCCTCTGCAGCTGTTTTGCTTTTCCGGGTCCAGGAAATCTTCAGCGTGTGCAAGATACCATGAATTTATTTATCAATCAGGACATCTTGGGGTGTAAATATCATGCAGTTTTTTTACAGTTCTGATTCACTAGAACACTGTGTGAGTGCACAGAGAACCCTACACTTTATGTAGTGAGGCAAGCGCATTAATGTTCCAATGTTGAACTTTATTATACCGTAATTTTCGGACTATAAGTCACGTTTTTTTTCATAGTTTGGGTGGTGGGGGGGGGGCGACTTGTACTCAGCAGCGACTTATATATGTTTTTTCTCACAAATTTCTATTTGATCATTAACACATCACTTACAAGTATAGTTGACCACTTCACATGTTATTTTTAGTATAGTTGATCACTTCACATGCTTTGATATCTTTATCTTGAACATATTCAAAACATGAAAAATAGAGAGAAAAAATCAAATAAAGTAATTAACACTTTAAAGCGCCATATCCTCTGGACATGTCCTCTGTCACCAGGATGACATAAAGGACGAGAAATTTGATCGATGGATGATTTGGAGTGACACAAATGGTTTGATAATATTGTTGTTTATGTGATAGTTATTTAAAATATAGTTTATATATCGTTGTATGGGCCTGTGGAATAATTTGAACTGCGGCGCGGCACACGGCATTGTTGACAAAGGACGATCGATGCATTTAATGAATTGGAGTGACACAGATGGTTTTATAAACGTGTTATTTATGTAATAGTTTTTTTTTAAATAACTGAATGTTACGTCAGGCCCGTTCTCAGCTCCTCGTTTATGTTTGTCACGTTAGCATACCGTATCGTTTAGCCTGTTGTTGCTCGTTCATGTCTGTTCTTGCTGGAGCTGAGTAATCACACCATTCCAGGGTGTGTCTCAGTCATCAAACAACTCGGACTTCTCCGCAGACCACGTTACATCCACAGAAGCACCCGTCGTAACTTTGTTTTCTCCCAACCCGTCCATAACAGTGTACCATCCATCTGCTCCTCCTCCGCCCGACACCCCGTCGCATGTAAAACACGTCATCAGATACCTGGCGCACTTGGATCTTATCTTAGCAACCATGCGGGGCTGCAGTACTCCAGGTGGCCTGGAAAACATGGTGCGGACTGTACTCCTACACGGAGCAGACTCCGACACAAGACGGACACCGGGTCGCCGGGAAAACACGGAGTGTTAATTTCTCCAGCACGGAACGGACACCAACACGGAGTGGATCTTACTCCAACCCAGAGTGGATTGCACTGCATGCGGCACAGAAAACGTGGAGTGGATTTCTCTCTACTTCGCCCCCTACCTAAACACAGCCCCACAGCCACAATCAAAATGGATCTCCTCAACATCCAAGCACTCACCCGTAAATCATCATTTATTCACGACCTCATCCTGGACAAAGGCCTAGACATAATGTGCCTGACTGAGACCTGGCAACCACCTGATGTCTATCAATCCCTCAATGAAGCCTGTCCCTCTGGTTATAGATACATAACTAAACCTCGCAGCATTGGCCGTGGCGGTGGCCTGGCTGTACTCCACCGTCTTGATCTAGAGCTGTCCCCCCTCCCTCTACCTGACCACTCCTCATTCGAATCCCTTGCATTCACTTGTAAACCTCCATATCCCATCACAGTTTTACTTATTTACCGCCCTCCTAAACCAAACTCCTCTTTCATTCCAGAACTACACGATCTACTCACTACCCTCTGTACCTCCACTTCCTCTAATCTAATCATACTGGGTGATGTTAACATCCACGTCGACACCCCCTCCAGCCCCCCTGCCTCTGACCTGTTGCAACTATTGGACTGTTTACACCTCACCCAATATGTAAATGTCCCCACACATGACAAAGGGCATACACTTGACCTTGTCATCTCCTCATCGGCAATAAGCAACCTGCAAGTTCTCGAGGTCGGTGTGTCTGACCACAAACTTATTCAAATGGAACTTCCTTTCCCACGCCCCCACTCCAAACCCAAGCGGCAAATCTCATTCAGAAATTTCAAAAACATCAATCAAGACACTATAGCACAGGACCTCCAGTTTCTCTCCTCCTCCTCTGCAACCTTTACATCAGTCAGCAAGGCAGTGGACCATTACAATAACTCTTTGGCCAAACTTCTAAGTATCCATGCCCCCCAAAAAACCAAAACAGTCACTTTTTCACACTCAGCCCCCTGGTACACCAGTGAGCTGCGTCTGTTGAAGTCGACTGGGCGCATCCTGGAGCGTCGTCTTAAAGCCTCAGGACTGACCGTGCACAAACAGGCCTACAAAGAACACCAGAAGGCCTACTCAAAAGCCCTTGGGACTGCACGTGCCCAGTTCTATTCCAATATCATAAACAATACCCCTGGAAACTCAAAACAACTCTTTTCAACCATCAATCACTTTCTCAAACCCCATCACACCACTCCAACAGAATCCTCAGAGGTAGTGTCCAATAACTTTATGACCTTTTTTACCGCTAAGGTTAACAACATCCGCACCCAGCTCCTCTCCTCTTCTGGCACCACCACTTCACCTCCTCCCCCCTTCCTTCCACCCGGGACAGTCCAGCCTCTCCGCTGCTTCTCCCCTATCTTGCAGTCGGAGGTAGAGGACATCATCAAAAAGATGAAGCCCTCCACATGTGCCCTGGACCCTTTCCCCACAGCCCTCATTAAACAACAAACCTCAGCCATTAGTCCCCTAATAACCAATGTCATCAACCTCTCACTCCAGTCTGGCTCTGTACCCCCTGCACTGAAGACTGCCATTATTAACCCCCTGCTCAAAAAACCCTCACTTGACCCGGACAACCTTGCCAACTACAGACCAATATCTAAACTCCCGTTCCTCTCCAAGGTTCTGGAAAAAGTGGTAGCTGCCCAACTTCACACTCATCTTACCCGCAATAACATCGCTGAGAAATTTCAATCCGGGTTCCGCTCTGGCCACAGCACTGAAACAGCACTTGTTAGGGTTACCAACGACCTTCTCATGGCTGCCGATGCAGGCTCCCCGTCACTTCTCATCCTGTTGGATCTGTCCGCTGCATTTGACACTGTCAACCACAATATCCTTCTTAACCAGCTTCACTCCACTGGATTCTCTGGCACTGCTCTAACCTGGCTTCAGTCCTACCTCTCAAACCGGACCGAGTACGTTTCCCTGGGGGGGAAAAAATCCGACACTCACACTGTCACCTCCGGTGTCCCCCAGGGATCTGTACTCGGTCCTACCCTCTTCACTCTCTACATACTACCCCTCGGCAATATAATCAGGAAGTTCGGCATCTCATTTCATTGTTATGCGGACGACACCCAGCTATACCTCAAACTTGACCCCCCGCCCTCCATAACCCAGCCTTCTCCATCTCCCTCATCCATCCTCTCCCTGTGTCTGGAGGAGATAAAGGCGTGGATGAATCTCAGCTTCCTGCAAGTTAACAGTGACAAAACCCAAGCCATGTTAATTGGCACTCCCCATCAGATCCATACCTGCCCAATAACAAGCATCTTATTCGCCGGTCTCACTATTCCCCTCTCAGCCACTGTCACCAACCTGGGTGTGAAACTGGACCCTCAACTCAACCTTGAGTCACACATAAAACACATCTGCAAAACCTCCTTCTTCCACCTCAGAAATATCTCCAAACTCCGCCCCACACTTACCCTGACGGATGCTGAGAAACTTGTCCACGCCTTTGTCTCCTCAAGGATAGACTATTGTAACGCACTCCTCATCGGGATCCCTAGCAAGAGCCTCCATAGGCTTCAGTACATTCAAAACAGCGCTGCTAGGATCCTGATGGGGGTGCGGAAAAGCAATCACATCACACCCATCCTCCGTTCTCTGCACTGGCTCCCCATCAAATTCCGAATTGATTATAAGATCGCCCTCCTCACTCACCATTGTATCCTTGGACATGCTCCCCCATATCTCAAAGAACTCCTTGCCCCAAAACCTGCCACCCGAAGCCTCCGCTCATCCAATTCACACCTTCTCCACGTTCCTAAAACCAAGCTGCGCACCATGGGCGACCGGGCCTTCTGCCATACAGCCCCTACACTATGGAACTCCCTCCCCGACCACCTAAGAGCACCCCAATCCACTGACTCTTTCAAAACTGGACTTAAAACTCACCTCTTTACCTTAGCATTTCCGTAATTTCTCTCATATCTTGGTTGTCGTCCAGTTGTTCTAAACTTGTCCTTGTTTTGTTTTCTTGTTTTTTATCTGCCATGTAGCACTTTGAGATTACCCCAAATGTAAAGTGCGTTATAAATATAATTTATTATTATTATTATTATTATTATTCTTGGTGTTGGATTTTGTCGAATAAATTGCCCCCAAAATGCGACTTATACTCCGGAGCGACTTATATATGTTTTTTTTCACATTTTTGGGCATTTTATGGCTGGTGCGATTTATACTCCGGAGCGACTTATAGTCCGAAAATTAAGGTACTCGGTTGTCCCAAACATTATTTGCATCATTGTAGCCTACACTGTCTGCTAACTTGGTATTGTGTTTTACATCACTTATCAAAGTCATTTTTCATTATGTATTCACATTTCAAGATGTAATGTTTATATTGTTTGAACAATCATAAAAAATGCATAGAAGTAAAAAGTTTAAATTTTGCTGTCTTAACACATTTTTTAAAAAAAATCATGTATTTACGCAATATGTTGGATTTTATTAGTTTTATTTAAAAATGCTCCAAAAGAATCATTGGACCCATCCTGGCACATCAGCACCAATCAGGCACATGCACAAGCGGATCAATCAATTATATGATATTTGTAATCCTGTTTGACATGGTAATCTGTATTCTTATGGTCTGCAAAATCACGATTAACAATTGCCCATCAGCGATTAGAGCTCCACAACCCCATGCTGAGTTCCACTCAGCGGTGTCAACACCACTACACCAGAGAGACAGCAATCAAAACCGGGGATTATCATTGTAATGGCAGATTGTTGAGACAGTTCACAAAACCCAAGGAGGACCACTTCCCTGCAAAAATTGCTGTGGAGGATTCTGCATCGACCAACCAGGTCCTTAGGAGAACCTCTTCCCAGCAGGCATCTACCTGCGGCGCTGAATTTTAATAAATAGATTCTCATGCTGTTCAAATGTGCAGATGGGGTGTCTAGATCAGTGGCTTGCAAAGTTTTTCTGACATGGACCAGTATATACCATGGAAGTGTGTGTGGTGTGTGTGGGTGTGGAATCTAAAAAAAAAAACAATTGTGATCATTATCACGACTTTACATTGTTGATACATTGCCACTTTTAAAGCATCTGTATTGAACAATGACTTAAAAACACAAAAAAGATAAAGATGATAAACAAAGAAAATGATTAAACAAATACTCAGTAGTATAAGAAATGTAGAACAATCGCATAAAAAAAAAACCCCACAATAAATTACTATAAATTGACCTTTCACTAATAAATCTTTTGTGGCAAGTGCCCTCTTTTTTGCAGTGGTTTGTGGGGTTGGGGGACAGCATTAAGGAGAGGCGTGACTCCCCCGCTGGACAAACTGGTGAGGAAGGCGGATTCTGTTGTGGGCGCAGAGCTGCCTGGTTTGACGTCTGACGGTTTTGGCCAGGATGCTGTCCCTCATCCACCCACTGCACAGCACCATCTCCAAGCGGAGGAGGCTGCTGATGCCGTCCTGCTCCACGGGAAGTCTCTGTCTGTCTGTCTGTCTGTCTGTCTGTCTGTCTGTCTGTCTGTCTGTCTGTCTGTCTGTCTGTCTGTCTGTCTGTCTAAAGACCATGCCTTAAAATGTAAAATAATTAAATTCAAATCATTGCTGTACTGTACAAAATATGACACGATAGCTGCATTGGTCTAGTGCAGGGGTGTCAAACTAATGTTGGTCGCATGCCTTATTTGATATACAGTATAAGGTACACAACAAAGTGATGAATAACTAGTTCTGAAATCAGAGAACGGTAAAACTGTTTTATTTTGTTGTATTTTAAAAAGATGAATGGTAATATAAATCTGAAGCAATTTGTCTATTTTTTAAATTTAAGACAATCTGTAATTTCAGTATTGACACATGAGGTTGATATGTCTTCGCAAACCACATAAAATGATGTGGTGGGCTGTATTTGGCCCCCGGGCCTTGAGTTTGACACTTATGGTCTAGTGGCTGCTTGCCTAGTTAGTTGTGAATGCACTGCTAATGCTAATGCTACTGGGCAAGCTGGGCCAACTCCGCTCACATTTAATCATTGGCCATGGCAGTTAAGTTTGTCATTCGACCCAGAAATATGTCATCATCACTCCATCATCACTTCAAGCCAGCCCAGTCTGTTGCTCTGTGATCATTATTTCTAACACGCACCCTTCATCGCTAAATTACATTTTGTCAGCACTATATCACGACCGCCAGTAAAACAAAAATGTTTACCAGGGTAACAGTAAATTGAATGTGATGCATTTAGAAAAAGCTTAGAACACTTTCCAAAAAAGTAAAATAAAATCTCATATTGTTCCTCTTCTTTCTTCTTGTCCTCAAACTGCTCAGTCTTTGCATTTTGGGTTCATTGAAGTAACCAAAAATTGCTTCCCTCAGTGCTTATTTGCTTCTTGAACCTGTTCTCTTTTTTTAGTCCTGCTTTTGATCTGTTCTCGCAGAACAATTTCACCAAAACGAAAGAGATTTTCTCAAACCTCAAGATAGGAAGCACTGTGTGATCACTATTTGCTAACTGTGGCTCAATAGAGAGGACACAAGTTAGCGTGTTCCTCAAGGGTAAAGTAGTGTATTTCCAATTCACATCTGGCTCACTCAATGTCAACAATGTTGATTCAAGAAAATAAAAGAAAGTATTCATAATATATAGAAATAATCTGCCTAAATAAATTCTCAAGTGATTTGCCACGGAACGGAAATTGGCTTCGTCACATATTCTGTATATTGTAGAATCCTTACTCAGTATTTTTCATTGATAGCCTGTAACAAACTTTGTTTATATTACTATAGATTATTTGCTCACAGAGATTTATGAACACCCACTCACCTTTGTGCTTCTCTAAGAACACGACAGCGTGATGAGAGATGTCATTTAACGCGAGCTTTTTTCTTAGAACTATTAACAGCTCCCAATTATATCACCTTTTCTTGTGTTAACCAAGGCAATGTTAGGCTAAATTAACATTGGATTGCTACAGAAGTTCATTAAATAAAAACGTATTAGGAAAAGAAAGCATATTATTTGGACTTTTAAGCGCTTCACCAAAATATTCACAATCCATGCTGATTAGTTTTCAAAGCAGAATGTTATGCTGTGTCTCTGGTCACGAATTTACTGTTACTCATACATACAATTGTTTATCGGGCACTCATGCAAGCACTACGTGCATACCAGGGGAGCGCTTATTCACAAAAAAACGTATCATTTCAATCAGTAACCCCGTGCTGAATTACACAGGAGGCCAAACAGTGTGACTGTATCAGGAGACTTACCCTTAAAGAAGAATCCAAGAAACCTGCCCTGCAGTTAGTTGAGTAATTAGAAATTGAGTCATCCTTCGTGTCCGCCATAATGTGTAACATGGTTTTGATCTGAACAATGCTGATCTGAACTGAACATTTTCTTGTATTCAATTTGTTTTACACTAAACTCCACTTCTGCAAGCGCTTTGTCTTGTTCACCCCCTGCCTCTGCCCCTGGTAGCCATGGTAACAAAAGCCTTATGAGGCATCCTGCACTGTAATGGATAGAGTGTGTGTGTGTATATGTGTGTGTGTGTGTGTTGGGGGGGGGGTCCTATTGCTTGATCCTTTGCAGTATTTTTGCTAGAGCATGTCATGGACATCCATCCATCCATTTTCTGTACCGCTTAGTCCCCACTGGGGTCGCGGGCGTGTTGGAGCCTATCCCAGCTGTCATCGGGCAGTAGGCGGGGGACACCCTGAACCGGTTGCCAGCCAATCGCAGGGCACACAGAGACAAACAACCATTTGCACTCGCACTCACACCTAGGGACAATTTGGAGTGTTCAATCGGCCTACTAAGCATGTTTTTGGGATGTGGGAGGAAACCGGAGTGCCCGGAGAAAACCCACGCGGGCCCGGGGAGAACATGCAAACTCCACACAGGGAGGGCCGGAGGTGGAATCGAACCCGCACCCTCCTAACTGTGAGGCGGACGTGCTACCCAAGTGCGCCACCGAGCCGCCTGTCATGGACATGTCAATTGTTATTTTTACATTCAGTCAACAACTCTTTAAAACTTACTGCCATATATACAGTTGTGTTTTATTCAAGATGTCCGTCGTTGAGCAAGGAAAACAAAGATGTGGAGTAACAGTTGGTTCTTTATTGGCAAGATATTGGGTTGTTTAATGGCGGTCACTACACGAGGCACTGCAACAGACGAAACAACAACCCCTACTCTACAGGTCAGAAGGTTTTATACTGTCCGGAAAAGGCGGGAAAGCACAAGGATGTCCTTATTAGGTAAACCTCTGCTCTGCTGTAACCTGACCTTTTGGTATCATCTCCTGACCATTTGGTATCGATGTGTATAGGAGAGTTACTGCCCTGTGTGTGTGTGCTGTATCAGCGGTCTATTTATCTGTGTTCTGATTGAGCAGTGATGTTTGTATAAAATAATAATATTCGTGATGTCACTTAACCAGGTGAAATGCTAAATTGTGAGGTCATAGAATGTCACTTGAAGCTGTAAACACTGGAGCTTCCCTTTTTACATATTCTACAATGTACAGTTGTTTGCTCTATGTCTATCTAGGAATGCAGTCTCCTCTTGTATTTTATTATCTGTTAATTATTGGTTTTGTTTCATGTACACACATGTGCCGCCACTGACTAGTCAATAATTTGTAAAAAAAACAACAATACTACTAATAATAACAATAATAATAATACTAGTACCAGGGCGGCACAGTGACACGCTGGTTAGCACGTCCACCTCACAGTTCGGAGCCACCCTTCCGCACCGGGTTCGATTCCACCTCCGGCCCTCCCCGTGTGGAGTTTGCATGTTCTCCCCGTGCCTGCGTGGGTCTTCGCCGGGCACTCCTGTTTCCTCCCACATCTCAAAAACATCTTTGGTAGGCTGATTGTGCACTCACTATTGCCCCTAGGTATGAGTGCGAGTGCAAATGATTGTCTATGTGCACCCTGCAATTGGCTAACAACCAGTTCAGGGTGTAGCCCGCCTACTGCCTGAATTCAGCTTGGATAAGTTCCAGTGCGCTAGCAACCCTCATGGAGAATAGCCATTCAGAAAATGGATGGATGGACGATGAAGGCATGAATATTTGTAAATAATATTTTTAAATGTAAGTTTCCTCAATATTAAAACAATATTCTCATTTAAATTCACTCAACTTTTAAACAATACTTTTAAAATATGTTCCACTTTTAACTTAAATTAGTGTTATTTCAATATAACAGTCTTTCCATTTATTGTACTGAAGTAATTAAAAGGTTTTTTTTAACCGTTTCTAATTGTTCTCCCTGTTCTCATCTTCAAATGACGAAAGAGTTTAGTCTGGTTGTCCATAACAGAGGACTTTTTTGTCTGGCATCATTTGAGCGAGTATTGAAGCGAGTACCTTGAAGATAGAAAAGCACGACACAAGTGAAGACAAGCATTAGAAGTATGTTGGGTTTCCACTCTGTGTCGTTAAAATGATGTCATTTGTGGTTAACTTTAACATGCAGTCTGTCTAAACAAGAATGTTGAAATCTAAAAAAAAAAAAAGGACAAACTCACCCCAATTTCAAAGTTGTTGGCAACAGTTGTTACCGTTTTTTTCCGTGTATAATGCGCGAAATTTAACTAATTTATTGTCCTAAAATCTGGGGTGCGCATTATACATGGGTACAATTTTTTTTTTTTTTTTTTTTTTTTTTTTTTAAATTATTATTATTTTTTTTAAAGAAAATCATGGTACAACAAAACCAACGACAGGACTGACCGACAAAGACGTGGAACAAAAAGACAGGGTGACATTACCAAAGACAGGAACAGAAACCAAACAGACATCATGACAGTAGCACATGCAATGATCCGACGGTGAGCGAGGAGCGGACAGGACTAAAATACAGAACACGTTACATTGATTGAGGTGACACAGGAAGGGAAGGGCGACGCGAACAGAAACTATGGCAACCTAGACACATAGCAAAACTGGGGACGAGACATGACAAATCTCCCTCGAAATAAAACTTGAAATCACCTTTCTTCTTGTTGTCAATCGCACATCGCATTCAGCCATCCTGCCCAACACACTTAGTCAGTAAAATTCATTATTGACGACACATCGTTTGATGCGATGGTGCAATCCTTGATGGTGTGTTATTGTCAAATATTGTTTGGTTTTTAATCTCCATCGCGGACCGGACGTCATACCGAGGCAGTATCACTGCGCATGCGCACTATTGATCCGATGCGAATAGCCCTCTTCTCTTCTTGACTGACAATGAATGTGATAGTTTAATACAATCAGCAAATAACAAAATGCGTATTACAGGTAATATTTTATTTCACACTTTGCCTTGTTCCTTTCGTCTCTGCTGTTCACTTCAAACACGCTCCATACGACCGCAATGCTCTCGTATCAGACGCTGTCACAATGTACCCTACACAAATCCGAAACATTTGTTGCGGCTCCTTTGGTTTCCAAGGGTGTTTTTATTCCTCTTCAACGTCTCTCCCATACAGAGCCGCCTTTTTCACGTCCGCACGCCTTTTTCACATGTCCGCACTGAGCGCGGTGGTGCCTTTATGGGCAGTCGGAGAAATCAACGCCAACAAAAAAAAATACATCCAGCCTAATTAAGACCATACCAAAGACTATAAAAATGGGACCCATATCCTCCCTGCGTGTGTGACGATCATTGGGACTTAAAAAAAAAAAAAAATTAAAAAAGAAAAATTAAAAAAAATTGGGTGCGTATTATACATGGGTACAGGCTTTTTTCCAGCATCAACATGCCATTTTTAGGGTGCGTATTATACATGAGGGCGCATTATACACGGAAAAAAACGGTAATCATTTTGTCCTATTATGAAAACAATTTGTTGCATAAGTTATATCATATTCAATAATTATTCATATTGATCAATCTAAGTAATAAGCCTTCCAACACTCGCAAATCTTTCCACATACTCCTCAAGTGTCTTAATGACATGCAGTCAAAAGGTAAAAAAAAATCCTGATTCTGAAATTTCCAACATATTGTAACCCCGGTGAATATCCCAATAGAAACAGTGATACATATTGACGTCATGACGTAAGTAAATGTCATTTCCACTCGTTATTTTCCACTATTAATTTAACACATAGGCATGTTGAATCTTGAATGTCACTCTCCACAGAAATAAAGAAGTAGGATTCCTCCTTGCTCCAAAAATGTGCTTTTCTGCTGCTGCAGATTTTCCGCCATTTAACGTTTACCTCTGCTTGAGTATTTCCAGTGAGTTGCATGCTAGTCGTATTGACTTATACACACAACGTGTGTGTGTGTGTGTCTGTACATAGTGTCATTTTTGCCGGGGAGACAGAAAATAACGTGAAAAAGCTGTGTAGAAATCACTGTTTTTAAGTTGGGCTTGAGAAAGCTTTATGTACATTACAAGTACTTCCTATACTATAAAGACTAAAGATTCCTCGTGGGTAGACCAAGAGCATGTGCAGAACATGTATGGTATACATAGTGTTCATTTTTGTCAAGTTTGGTTTGATTTCACATACACAAAGTAGTGTAAAATGAAAGCAAGTGCATCGGGAATTTTCAATCTGTTATCTGTCTGAATCACTGCCTTCGTGTTACTTATTGGGTGCCTTTCTGCATGTGCGCGACAGCACTTAAAAAAAATATATATTAGTACCATAGTCAACATTTACAACCCAGCACAACAGCATACAACAATATATTTTTTTACTGATTTTTCACACCAGGCAATGCTTGATCCAAATCAAAACAAAGAATCATAGGGGGTAATAAACCACTAATATAAAACAGCACATTAGCTGGTATTGCCTTAAAGCAAGACTCCAGCCAATTGATTATGGGTTGCAAAAGTCTGCTCAGAACTTGATGTGTGGGATTTCCATTGCTTCCAATCAGTCATTCTTCTTGCAGACAAAATAATGTAACCTAGGATCATTTAAGTCTCAAATTCATATTACAGTTATGAATGTCAAGATCTATTTTAAATTAACATGGAGTCACCAATGTTGCTTTACCAGTTTGTTTTATTTTGTTATCCTGATCTTATTGCATTTACTGTATGCTTCACAAGATGTGAATAGGCTCCATGGCGTGAATAAAACCGTCCAAACAGTTCCAATTAGCATGAACAAAACTGTTTGATTCATTTAAACCTCGCACTCCAGCATTTAAATATTTTAGCTCAGATGTGTTAAATCTTGGTGGATTTCTTTGAAAATAATGTTTTCTATTTGAATTCTTTGATGAAGTTATTTATGAATGACTATTCCCTGGATTCCCCCGAAACGTGGTTGTATAATCATGCAGAAATCCACTATGCTAATGAAACTGTGGAGTTTTTACTTTGCACAGCTGGATTTACACATGTGCAGTGTGAATTTCAGAAGGGATATTTTCATGGTCACCAGATGGTCCTGTGTCAGGCCCTCCACCTGTGCTTCTCCCACTTGGTCGCTGTGCATCTTTACTTTGGATTTAGGTGTGTGGGAGTGAGGCTACCATCTGCCAGCCATCACCATCGTTTTCCTTTAAATGTCGGGTCCTCTCCTCAACAATGCCAGAATGCTGGCTGTTTATTTCAACTTTAAACTTTTTAAACTTTTAAACTTTTTAAACTCATTGTGATTCAAGCCTACAGATTTGGTATGTTGCTTCTCTTTACCATTACAGTTTTCCTGACTAACGACAGTACATCTCTACTCCTGAAATTCTAGTATTTACCTATCACAGAGTGAATCCACTAAACACACTGTCAGGCATCGTCACAATCTTGTCCGTCAATCCCTAACATGTTATTAACAAATAACATTTCACGCTTGCGCTGCTCTGCATTGTACTTCATAGTTTCCACAATTGGTGGCGTTGAGCAGTCATGCGAAGGAGAGGAGGAAGCATGATGTAAATAGTCAATTAACAAGCAAGTAAGAATGTGTCGCCTGTCTTGTGAACATCGATTTTCTGTCAAATGGACAACTGCTGATTCAGTATTTTTTTTTGCTGTGTAAAAAAGAAATATTCCTTATATTCTAGTGAAGTGTTGCTACTCAGTGAAGGGGGTGTAGGAAATACAATAACCTATAGTGATCCAAATGACAATTGAAAATAATTAAATGTGCACACAGTATGTCCGAAAAATTCCAGCGCTTGTGTTACATGATATATTTAAAACTTAAGCTACAAAATTACCGTATTTTGCGCCCTATTAGGCACACCGGGGTATAAGGCGCACCTTCAATGAACGGCCCATTTTAAAACTTTGTCCATATATAAGGCGCACCGGACTATAAGGCGCATAAAATAGAAGCTTTACTGCAACAAACTGAGGTTGACTAGGGTTGCGGTATGCACCCACGAGCCAATAACCAACGAGCCCTCTGTAAACAATCGCGTTTCTCAAACGATCTCCAATAAAATGATCAGAACTGACTAAAGTTCGATCTAACGCATTGGTACTACTTACCTATCTTTCCCTTCCATATCAATCCGTAGATTTACTTGCAACAAGGACAGAGCAGCCTATTTTGACATGAAATGGCCTCGCGCGTATAGCAGCTATCGTTATAGCATTAGCCATCTGCAATTTCCTATGAGCTTCAGCTCGCAATCTCTCATGAGCCTCAGCAAAGTGTAAACAATCGCATTTCTCAAACGATCTCCTATAAAATGATCCGAACTGACTAAAGTTCGATCTAATGCATTGGTACGACTTACCTATGTTTCCCTTCCATATCGATCCGTAGATTTACTCGAAACATGAACAGATCAGCCTATTTTGACATGAAATAGCCTCGCGCGTATAGTAGCTATCGTTATAGCATTAGCCATCCGCAATTTCCAATGAGCCTCAGCTCGCAATCTCCCATGAGCCTCAGCAAAGTGTAAACAATCGCGTTTCTCAAACGATCTCCTATAAAATGATCAGAACTGACTAAAGTTCGATCTAACGCATTGGTACTACTTACCTATGTTTCCCTTCCATATCGATCTGTAGATTTACTCGAAACATTAACGAAGCAGCCTATTTTGAAATGAAATAGCCTCGCGGGTACAACAGCTATTCGGTGACGCCCCCTGACTACAGTTACCGTAATGTTGGGAAGCGATGCGACCTTGTAATTTACTAGTCGTACTAAAACGTACTAAAACATTTTGGCAGAGCACTGTATACAACCAGTATGGATCAACAAATTCATCACTTGATCCATATATAAGGCGCACCGGACTATAAGGCGCACTGTCGACTTTTGGTAAAAATTTAGGTTTTTAGGTGCGCCTTATAGGGCAGAAAATACGGTAGTCTTATCCTTCAATGAACTTGTCAGCAAATATCCAACTGTGAGCTCAGCTGTCAGTTTCGATGAGACAGTTGAAACTTTGTAGTGAGTTCCTTGGTCTTCAAGATGCTGTTTATCACTAGTGTTCTTTAACACAGTGTTCCCCAAACTTTTTTGCACCACTGACTGGTTCAGCCAATTGCATGCTTTTCGAGGCTATGCAGTCATTCACCAGCAGAGGTGGGAAGGAAGGAAGGAAGGAAGGAAGGAAGGAAGGAAGGAAGGAAGGAAGGAAGGAAGGAAGGAAGGAAGGAAGGAAGGAAGGAAGGAAGGAAGGAAGGAAGGAATAAATAAATAGTGATCATCATCACACTACATTGTTTTCAAGTTCTGAATTGTCCTGAAAACCAAGGTAACTCTAGAGTACTCCATTGTTTTTTTTAAAAAGAGAAAGTCCATTCTTCAAATGAAAAAGATGTTTGTTTTTCTTCAACAGTAAAACAAAAGTAGAACAACATAAAATAACACAGTCAATTAGTAAAAAGATTCCTCTTAGGAATAAGGAATTTGCCTCAAAACATAAACATAATAATTTTCGGTGTTAACATAATTTTGTATGATGCCCTGTGACTGGCTGGCAACTAGTACAGGGTGTAGTCTGAGTCTATGTCAGCTGGGATAGGCTCCAGAACCCGCTGCGACTCTGAAAAGTTATGCTGTGTTGAAAATGCATGGCTGGATGGACCATTTTGTTTGGTAGTTGGTGGTGCTGGGTTTTTTTCCTACAGGGTGAGAAGGTTCTTTTAAAAAGACATGCCATGTTTTTGTTTAAGAATGAACGTTCATACCCATACCGTGGAGAAAACAAAATGACAGAAGCACGGTGAAAATAATATGACGGACTAATGATGGTGGACATGCTGGGCGCTGGCGAATGATGGACCAGCAACATTTAGTAAATTGCTCACTTCTGCAAAAAAAACTATAATAGAATTAATAGGTACTTAAATAGATTTTGCATGTTTTGAATAGTTTATATCAAACTCTTCTGCTTGCCAGAATATTATCCATCACTCCGGAAGTCCTGAGCCTCAGAAAGCCAGTTGTGGAAAAAAAAAGTGTGAATGATAATAATGTGAGCAGTATGACTGACGTGCCCTCTGTCACTTGATACAGATTGCTCTGCTAAGTGTCACATTTGCAGCTGCATAGACAAGGTGGGAAACTTCAGACGCCTATCTATTATAAAAGGAAGTGTACTTCAACGATGGCATGGTCTTTATAACTGTTGACTCAGCCTGTCAATTTGACCTTTTTGGCATCTGGTTGATGCACAGGTGGCATATGAGCTTACATGAAATGAACAATCTAGAAGAGTTCCTAGCAGGTCATATTCCTTTGCTGGGATCTTTTCTCTCGGAATGTCACCTACTTAATCATTTGCATATATCAAACAATCTATGACATGTCTATCATAGGCAGCAATCTTTTTCGTGAGACATCCTTTGCAGATGTACCAAGAAGCTGATAGAATGAATAGAACATCAAAATATCCATACTTGTATACACATAATAATGTGCATGTGTGTGTAGTATGTATGTGCATGCACAGATGAATGTATTTTGATAGCGGACAACTCATGACCAAGCGCTACAACTCACATGAGAAATCAGAAAATTACTGTATACGAAAAGAGCCAGTCTGCTAATAGTGTGTTGAACGCTTGCTTATTAATTGCAAAACCAAAACCATGTCTGATGCAAATATGCTCTTCTAATTGGGAGTTCAGGGAATCCTTTCAACAGGCAGTCGTGTGGTTATTGAACTGCTCAAAAGGAAATTCCAAAAGATGAATAGGATGCATGGTTGGATTTTATATCAGAATATCCAATTAGAGGTTAAAAAACAGCCATTGATTGAGAAATGTATAGCAAGCAGTGAATATCTAGGATAGACACTGTAGACACAGACACTTAATACCAGAGGCGTAGCCAGGAATTTTTCCAGTAGGGGAGCACGCCCACAGGAAAAAAAATCGAACATCACCCACGGCGTTCGCTGATCGCTAAAACAACATCCGGGTCCGGGAGGCAAACGGTGAATGGATAACATCGCGTACATAGAATAGCGCCAGCACACTCGCGCAAGAACGAAAGAAAAAAACGCCATGAAAATGAAGAATCGAAAGAGCTCGATTTTTTTCAACCGGGGCGCAGGGAGTCCTAACCGGGGCGCCGCCCCGGCTCGCCCCGGCTTGGCTACGCCTCTGCTTAATACTCTAGTCTTCCCAAATTCTAAAATCAAGCATGTTAAGAATGAGAGTGTGAATGTTTTTTGTTTCCTGCCACAGTTTGGCTTTAGCTACAGGAACTTTTACTCAGGCTGCAGGTAAGTTGCACATGCAAACGTCTTAAGGTTATGTGGTGCTTAACAAACACAGTATATTTACTAGTGGTGGGAAAAGGAAGCTTCAAATCATCACTAATATTTACCCAGCTATCATAAACATAGCATTTGGGAAGGATCTTTTTCTTTCTATTTTTAAGGAAATGTGTTCAAACTCAATTCACTGTTTTAAACTAAAATTTGAGCCCACTCACTGGGCTTACTACGAAAACTACTACTGGTAATAATACTGCTGCTGCTACTAGTACAAATAATAATAATAATAATAGTAATAATAATTTATGATGCCGATAGCAGGAGGTCTAATTTAATCTATGGATGAAATGAGATGGGATGAAATCTTAACAAAAGAATTAGTCAAGAATTCTTTCTTGAAATTCAAGTGTGCTTTTATGAACTGTATGCACACTATTTAGTCTTATGAAAGAAACATAAAAACTATTGTGATGTGTGTGTGCTCTGCTGGGAATGGCACAATTGGCAAGCTAAGTATATGCTGTCACTCAGAACGCAGAGTGAATGCTGGTCAAGTGTTGCACCATGGATGTATCCCTCTAAAATGGCAAAGTTGAGGGGGTTTTAGGTGTACCTAATGGGAATTACACTTACATGATCAGAATAACAAAGTTACAAATATGGCCTTACATGTATGACCGAACTGCAGCCGTGAAAAGCATTTGAAATCTGAAAAATACACCCCGATATTGATTTCTACGGAATAAAGACTGCTAATTGCCTAATTAACAGTGTGTCATCATGTTGATTAGCTAGTAAACACGAATATTAGTTTAGTGATATTATGAGTAGAATATCAATTATATTATCAGCCTTTGTTGACAGTCGTGGGTGTACGTTACAAGAGAAGAGAAACCAAAGTAAAAATGAATGTTGGCACGGGAAGGGCACATTATTCAGCAATTCAGCAACCACAACGATTGTTCATTCTCTTCAATGGAGTGGCGTTCTTTCACCACTACTATATTTTCAAATTCATTCCAACAAAAATATTAACTGCTGTAAGGAAAACCAGTCACTACAACAGAAGTTCAATATCCCTTTAAATTAAGCCACAATGTGAGGACAGTAGCAGTAATGCAGTGGTGGATCACAACGTGATGCAGTACGGATTGTGCTGAGACACTCTTGAATTGAGCACAATTTGAGAGCAGGCCAGCGGGACAAGAGAATAATTGCGTGTCAGCACAATAACAACAAGACCTAGTGTGAGTGTGCCCTTATTAGCTTGTTCAACGGATCTCGCTTGACTTAAATAAAACACTAGCACTCACTATTTCTGCCTGGTATCATGCTTATATGACTTCAGTAAGAACTGAAGGACAGCGCAGTATGATGAACAAAATGTAAATGACACATTTGTTCTCTAAATTTTGGCTTCAGATGGCCAACTGGCAGTACAAAAGACAAAAGGAAAGTCAATATCAAACCTTTCCAGTAAAAACACTTGTAAATCTTAGACTTAATTAAAAGTGTTTCAATTTAGTACTCTTATCTTTGGTAATCATGTTAATCAACAAGGGCGCTAAAACTCATTGAGGTTATGGATTTTGTATGGATTTTAATTTGCAATGTAGTAGAGGCTTCATGGAATATCCTCATTTTAGACAAGGAAGCTTTTGCAATTGGGATTATCCTGGTGTTTGCTCTTAAGACAAATATTAGCATAATTGAGAGTATTTTTATCCTGTGATGAAATTCACATGATAATTTGAAGATATTTCTGTATATTTTGTTATCATCATCATCATCATCATCATCGGTTTAAAGTCCGCTTTCCAGGCGCCGCTGGGTTAGCTATCGCCAATTGAAGGGTGTCCATCAAAGGACACAAACGGAAAAGTCAATGCGGCTGTTCTGATTTTGGTGCTTCAAATCAATTAAAAAATATTTGCACGTACCCTCTCCAATGTGCAAACCGACAAATAGAACAAAAACAAATTCAATGGGAAAGCTGCATTATTTTCAGTGAAAAGGAAAATATTGGAATAGAAATGAGTTTAACGTTGGAAGTTGAAATCATTTGAACCAGTCAAGAAATGTGGAAATTAGAGATAAATATTAAATGTTAATTTTGGGGTTTTCTTTTAATTTAAAAAAAAACATTTTTGAATAGGAATGCAAATATGTGAACATATGACTAATGCAGCTATTGTGATCTTTGAGCAAAGACCTTTATAGAAAAGCATGATATAAATCCAATGCATTATTATTATTAATATTATTATTATTATAGAATGTCATTTCTCCACAGGCCAGAAACAAAGAAAATAAGTCCTCAGCTAAAGCTAAACATTTAAATAATTGTACATTGAAATTTTGGAACACCTTTTTAGTGAAGAAAACTTTAGGGCTATATCATGTTTTATACATTTAACTGCATTTAAATGCTGCTGAGACTTGAACTTCCCTGTACTGTTTGTTCAAATTTTAAACCTTTTTGAAAACTATTTTCTAAGGTCTAAAAACAAATCTGTAATATCTTGCAAATCAGAAAAGTTGATTCATAAATGTTTTTTAAAAAAGGCATTTAAACTATGGTCAAGTGTGTGTGAGTTATACTTTTAACATTTTTGACACCAATTTTCCCCCTTTTTCCTGCAAATGAAAAATATTGATTTTCTGCCACCTTGACTACGAATAATCGCTGACAGAAGCATATCAGTGGATTACTATTTCAAAGAATGAGCTGAAGAGTTTAAATTTGGAACGGTTTGAATGGTACGGGTGGGCGGCATGGCGGTGCACTGGTTCCCATGTCCGCCTCCAAGGTCAGAGGTGCAAGGTTCAATTCCAGCTTCGGCTTTCCTGTGTGGAGTTTGCATGTTCTCCCCGTGCCTACGTGGGTTTCCACCAGGTCCTCCGGTTTCCTCCCACATCTCAAAAATATGCCTGGTAGGCTGATTGAGCACTCCAAATTGCCCCTAGGTGTGAGTGCGTTGATTGTTTGTCTCTGTGTGCCCTCCAATTGGGTGGCAACCAGTTGAGGGTGTCCCCCCCCCTACTGCCCGATGACGGCTGGGATAGGCACCGGCACGTCCGCGACCCTCGTCGGGACAAGCAGTATAGAAAGTGACTGGATGGATGCATAATGATGTAGAAAATTAACTGAAATATGTACACATTTAAAAGAAAAACTTCTTTTTTAGTTTTATTATAAAAATTGGGAAAATAGACTGCCCCCACAGCTCCCACCAAAAGTGAAAACAGGTGCAGGAGGGTCTGAGTAATGCCACAGCATTTTCCTCTTAATTCCTCTTCTTAACTGCACCCCTGCAAACCTCTGCCTATTGTTTATTAATTGCAGAGCCCGAACAAATTAGCTTGGGCATTCATTAGATTGTACTATATTCCGCAGCTGTAGAAAATTCTGAAACTCACCATTTCATGATTATTTCTTCCCCTACAATAGGAACAAGTTAATAGAATCCGCTTTAAAAAGGGTAAGTACTTTGGGGGAAAAAAAGTAAATCAGTAATTGCACATTCTGATCATTTGATGAACTAGTCAGCGGTGGTTAGGTTTGCTTGAAATTCTTGTGAGAGAAGATGGAAATATTTTTTCTCATCATCATGAAAAGCCTTCGGTTTATGCTTTTAAATGAAAAGAAAAATGTCCAGCTATCAAAAAGGCTTCCAAGGCAATAACCACAAAAATCTTTTCGGGGCTACCATTACCAAGTTGAAGCAGAGCACAATTATATTTTTTTACAGTCAAGTTTATTTTGCTGTTTAAGGTTAACTATGACAGTTTCAATCTTGCACATCACAATCAGATGCAGAGAGGAGATATCTTATTTATTGAAGCTGACCGACTGTACATTACAAGCCAATATAAAAAAGATTACATTACCAGGCACGTCCATCTCTGCGTGAATTCTGTTGTAATGTTGACATGTAATTCATTAACTCTGAGCAGCAAAGCATCTTTCATCCAAGATTAGGAGGCTTTGACATGCGGATTTGTCACGTGCTGTTTTGAAATACATTATTTTCAGGCGACTTGGGATTTGATTGTTTGTTCCATTGTGTATGTCAGAAGGCTAGGTTAAAAAAAAAGATATAATAAACACTGAGCTTGATCCTGACTGAAGGATTCATAATATAGAAATGAAAGGACTTGTTGGCTGTTTTCCTTGACAGAATGAAACATACCGTTTTTTTTCCCAAAAATGGCATGTTGATGCTGGAAAAAAGCCTGTACCCATGTATAATACGCACCCAAATTTTGACTCCTACTTAAGTCCGTCAACGTAGAATTATTTCAGAAAAAAGATCATCTCTGGGAACAACCGGATGTTATTCTGCCGGTCAGTATCACTGCGCATGCGCTAGCAAACTCAATAGCAAAGAAATGTTTCGGATTTGCGTAGAGTACATTGTGACAGCAAACGCGCAGGTGATCGAGCAAGCGTCTGATACGAGAGCATTGTGTTCGTATGGAGCGTGTTTGAAGTGAACAGCAGAGAAGAAAGCGCATCTGTAATGGCGTCCTCCGTATGATGTCCGGATAAAAAATAAAATAAAAAAAATGTACCCATGTATAATGCGCACCCCAGATTTTAGGACAATAAATTAGTTAAATTTTGCGCATTATACATGGAAAAAAACGGTATGCCCCTGCACTTCTCAGCAATAATGACTCATTTATTTACATCATGTTTTAATACTTTTAAATGGCCTGACCTGGCAAGACCTGGGGAAAGTACAGCTCACGGGCCACATCTGGCTCAATTATCTGGCCTGCCTCGCAAGTCTTCATCAAATCAAACTAAAAATAAAATTTGCCTTACTTTTATTTTGCTCTGCCTGTGTAAGATGAGCAGTATATTTGAGTAAAAGCAACAATTTGTGTTTTCAGTGTTGCCACTTGGCGACTTAATCACCCCATTTACCTACTTTTCCAACTTCTGTCGTAGCCAATAATTAAAAAAAAGACTAGTTACAATGCCAACATTAGCCTTAAAGTCTGCAACATTCTACTTTGTAATTACTCGGATGGTGGAAGAATCGATTGCAAAGAATAAAAATATATTACCGTTTTTTTCCGTGTATAGTGCGCAATATTTTACTAATTTATTGTCCTAAAATCTGGGGTGCGTATTATACATGGGTACAAAAAATTTTTTTTTAATTTTTTAAAAAAATTCTTTTTTTTTTTTTTTTTTTAAAGAAAGTCATGGTACAACAAAACCAACAACAGGACTGACCGACAAAGTCGTGGAACAAAAAGACAGGGTGACATTACCAAAGACAGGAACAGAATGACAGTAACACATGCAATGATCCAACGGTGAGCGAGGGGCAGACAGGACTTAAATACAAAACACGTTACATCGATTGAGGTGACACAGGAAGAGCGGGGTGACACGAACAGAAACTATGGCAACCTAGACACATAGCAAAACTGGGGACGAGACATGACAAATCTCCCCCGAAATAAAACTCACCTTTCTTCTTGTTTGTTGTCAATCGCGCATCGCATTCAGCCATCCAGCCCAACACACTTAGTAAAATTCATAATTGACGACACATCGTTTGATGCGATGGTGCAATCCTCGATGGTGTGTTATTGTCAAATATTGTTTGTTTTTTAATCTCCATCGCGGACCGGACGTCATACGGAGGCCGCCATTACAGATGCGCAGAACGGTTGCGCAAGACACGTCAGCTATATAAAGAGCGAGAGTTCAGTTCTCCACCTATTAGTTTCAATTCACAGTTTAATTAGCAGTTTCAATCAGCAAATAACAAAATGCGTATTACAGGTAATATTTTATTTCACAACACTTTGCCTTGTTCCTTTCGTCTCTGCTGTTCACTTCAAACACGCTCCATACGACCGCAATGCTCTTGTATCAGACGCTCGCTCGATCACCTGCTAGTTTGCCGTCTGTCACAATGTACCCTACACAAATCCGAAACATTTGTTGCGGCTCCGAGTCACGACGAGGGGCAAGTTTTGGTTTCCAAGGGTGTTTTTATTCCTCTTCAACGTCTCTCCCATACAGAGCCGCCTCTCCCGTGTGCGCACGGAGCGCGGTGGTGCGTTTAGGGGCAGTCGGAGAAATCAACGCCAACAAAAAAAATGACATCCAGCCTAGTTAAGACCATACCAAAGACTATAAAAATGGGACCCATTGCCTCCCTGCGTGTGTGACGATCTTTGGGACTTAAAAAAAAAAAAAATAATAATTAAAAAAATTTTTAAAAAAAATTCATAAAAATTGGGTGCGTATTATACATGGGTACAAGCTTTTTTCCAGCATCAGCATGCCATTTTTAGGGGTGCGTACTATACATGGGGGCGCACTATACACGGAAAAAAACGGTACAGCAAAAAGGCATTTGTATTCATGCCGATTGGAGTTACGTCAAGCAAGCCAATGGTGATGTGTGTACCTACTTTTTCATGTGCCCTGATTTGGCTGGGAACCAGTTCAACCCAAAGTCAGCTGGGATATGCTCCAGCACACCCTCAATCCTCGTGAGGATAAGCAAATCAGAAAATGGATAGCTGGACTCAACAAAGATGCTGATGCAGATGATGCATGTCTGTGAATGTTCGTGGTTTCACTCATGCATAACTACTGAGAAAATGCCCACCAAAACGTTTCAGGATTGAAACAAGCCACACAGAAATGCAGCATCATAAAGATTGTAAATCAAGCTTTGACTCATATAGAGGTCAAGCAATCAGAAGCTAACTCTAACTGCAATTAGAGAACAGAGAGAGGGTCCCATACTATGAAATGAAGACATGAGGGGGGGGCAACTTTGGGCCTAGAGAAACGCTGTCCTATCTGTTTTAGATGTTTTCCCTCCTCAACGCACCCGATTCACATGATCAGCTTATCAGCAAATTTAATAATGCTCAAAATCATTTTAATTAGTTGTATTAAGCAAGGAACCTTAACTAAAACAGGCAGGGGAGTTCCTCCCTAGAACTGAAATTGCATCCCCCGGGTTTCAGTGGACAGTTATTGTGGCTTGATTTTTAAAATTTATGATGTCCATCCATCCATCCATCCATCCATCCATCCATCCATCCATCCATCCATCCATCCATCCATCCATCCATCCATCCATCCATCCATCCATCCATCCATCCATTTTTGCATGAAACGCTCATCCTCATACATTTGAGCAAATCCCAGCAGTCTTTGGAGGGCAAGCTGGACTGGTCGCAAGCCAAATCGCAGGGCACACCCACATGAACAACCATTCACACTCACAACCACACCTACGGGCAATTTGGAGTGCTCAATCGGCCTCGCATACATGTCTTTGGAATATCGGGGGAAAGCCATGCAGGCATGGAGAATAAATGCAAACTCACACAGGAAGGCCGAAGCTGAAATTTAACCCACAACCTCCGCACTGTGACGTGATGTACTAACCAGTGTTCCACCGTGCCAACCATCCTCGTGTTATCTGCGATGATCATTCATATTTGGCGGGGTCATTACAACACTGTTGTTTCAAGGTTACAAGACATATATTTTAAATTTACAGGGACTTAAATATTTTTATTTCCCAAGTATAACATAAACCCTATACGTATACCCAAGTAGCAAATGAATTAATAAAGCATTTCAACTGACTAATGACATGAATATGTAAAATTAAAAATGAACACAATTGAGCATGTTAGTGTGGACTGCGACAGCTGTCACAATATCTCACATGAATTACTCACCCCTGCTTTAAAGGGCCGGTAACGGCAGTACTCCAAATTTTGTTCGTATGTATTCTGTTTTATTGGCTGAAATGAAAATTGGCAGCATGGGTGTATTGTAAGTAGCACATCTGTCTCATAGTCACAAGAAAATTGCTATTGGAGCTCCTCGTGTTTTCCCTTTTGCTTGCTTCACTGATTTTCTCTCACATACCATGGAATGTACCGTAATTTTCAGACTATAAGTCGCACCGGAGTATAAATCGCACCAGCCATAAAATGCCCAGAAATGTGAAAAAAAACATATATAAGTCGCTCCGGAGTATCAGTCGCATTTTGGGGGGCAATCTATTTGACAAAATCCAACACCAAGAACAGACATGAACGAGCAACAACAGGCTAAAGGGTACGGTATGCTAACGTGATAAACACAAACAAGGAGCTGAGAAGGGGCCTGACGTAACATTCAGTTATTTAAAAAAAACTATTACATAAATAACACGTTTATAAAACCATCTGTGTCACTCTAATTCAATAAATCCATCGATCGTCCTTTGTCAACAATGCCGTGTGCCGCGCCGCAGTTCAAATTATTCCACAGGCCCATATAACAATATATAAACTATATTTTAAATAACTACCACATAAACAACAATATTATCAAACCATTTGTGTCACTCCAAATCATTAAATCCATCGATCAAATTTCTCATCCTTTAGGTCATCCTGGTGACAGAGGACATGTCCAGAGGATACGGCGCTTTAAAGTGTTAATTACTGTATTTTATTTTTTCTCTCTCTTTTTCATGTTTTGAATATGTTCAAGATAAAGATATCAAAGCATGTGAAGTGATCAACTCTAATGCTAACTTCTTTTGGATTAAAAATATACCCACACAGTCTGTGTATGAGGATAACTGTAAAATATGACAATTAAGTATTTTATATTAACCCCCATCCGTCCATTTTCTATATCGTTTGTACCCCCACGGGGGTCGCACATCAGTATTATACTGAAACTAATTGAACAAAAATTAAACAGATGTGTCCTGCAATTATGAGTAAAACCAATCATGTGTCCTAAACCAACTTACTTTTCCTCATCCAGGGATGGGAAAAAGACTCCCGGCAAAATCTCCAGTGATGGATTTTCCATGAAAAAGGGGGACAGATTGTGATAGATGGGCATGTCCCATAACCATTTCTCAGATGTCTCCACCACCTGGGCTATGCTGGGCTAAGTGTGAAGCTTTTATATTTGGAAAACACATGGGCTGTCGAGTTTGTGCCAAAGTCAACACTTAAGTCACCTTTTATAAGACAGCAGCGGTCTAAAGATAAATAGTATCTTTCAGAAAACTGATTATGTATTGGAAAAAAATATATTTACAGATACAAAGACAGAAGTACAAACAGTCAAATTTAGTTTTAACTTTGTTTTTATTTGTTTGAGTATCTCTATTAACTATTGCTTTAAAGTTTAACAATTCTGTAAATGTTACACCAGAACAATTCACAAATTTTCAAAGTTGCAGTTACTGCGTTAAGCATTTGACCCAAATATGTTCTAACTAGGGCCACATTTCCCTGACCAATCACAAGTTTGACAATGTTTAATGAAACAAACACCAAGCATACTGTATGTGTAGAGAGGAAAGCAGAAAGTAAAGGAAACGACCACAAATCCTTTCCATGCCACAACTACGAACCATATTATTGTTTGAAAAAACCTTTTCCGAGTGATTTCATAACAGAGAAATGTTATCCGCACATAACACAGTAGTTCAACAACAGTAGCTTGTCTAGTTTTTTTTATCCTCTGGGATGTAATTCTGTCTGAATTATGAAGGCGTAACTAGATGTGAGGAGCCTGATCAACAGTAAAGTTAGATTAGGGTTTACAATTATAGGGTCAAATAACATTATATATTTTTTAATATTTAATATTTTTGGCACAAGTGAGTGCACCAGTGCCATCTGGTCCCCAATCTGCCTTGGATTTCAATTATATTTTTTAAAAAATTGGCCAGTTTTGCCAACAAAACCACTGCCCGTCCGCTCACCAGACAGACCACCACTTGCTCTGAGGCTACCTGTCATATTACCTGTCTCAAAGTGTAAGGTGTGCAAGTCTACACACTTTTTATTAACCTAAACCTGTAAAATTCCAAATCTTTGCAAGGATTTACCAGTGTAGTTAGTGGGAAATTGTCTATCTTGGTATTCCAGATCTGGAATATTCACACTAGTCCTAAAAAAAGCACTCCTGGCTCTTTGTAGCGATCTGTAATGTCCAACCTTGCCAGCTTGCATAGGTCTCTAATGTTCATTTCAGTTGTTGATTAATTGTTAACTTCTCTTGCGCTTCACCACTTAAAATGTTTTGCCACTTTCTCTTAATTTAAACAGATAAAAAAGTCAATTCAACAAGAGAAAAGCACAACTTGAAATTGTAGGATGGTATCAAGGTAGGAATAATTAGGATCTTAAAGCTCAAAAAAGCGAGAAACGATGGGGTACAGCAATCGACAGGGTCGCAATCTGGTATCTTCTGAAGGCATTCAGGTGTGGCTTGTTGGTCCCTAACCACGCCACGTTGAAGGAACAAGAAAGAAAAACAGTGGAACGGGAGGAAACTGACAGAGAAACGAAAGCAAAGCTCAAAGTGATACTTTGTGTGTCTTTGCGAGTGCCTCATTTGCATCTCTGTGGAGATACGTTTGTTGTCAAATAACTTCCCGAGTCGAAGTTGGAAATTCTTCCACATTTCTATTTGCAAAATTCAAAATTCTTGTGTATCCAAGTCACCAGGGGTGTCAAAACTCTGACAAAAAGGACAAATTGTGCATCGATTTTGTGTCAATACTAGAATTGCAAATTGTCTTCACTTTTACAAAATAGAGTTGTTGCTAGCAATATTTATTACCATTCATCTTTTTGGAAGTTTTTTTTTCTGATTTCAAGTTTTGATTTCAAAACTAGTTATTTATCAGTTTGTTGTGCAGCCTATACTGTATGTAATATGAGACATTCATACATTTATTTGGGTTGACAGTCATAATGGACCTCCGAAGGAATCTATGACTATGATGCGGCTTGCGAAGAAAATGAGTTTGACACCCCTGGAAATGCTGCGATGCTGTTTATTTGGCAGGACATGGCAAGATAACAGCAGTCATTCAAAAGAAGAAACACCCCCATTAGATAAGATGTCAAAAGCTTATCTTAAATTCTCTTTCAGAATTTTTACTTTTAAGTTTTTCCCCACGCCTTTAGCATTATTTTGCCTTCTGAGCTTCATTCGTAACTCCTGCTGTGTAGATGAAAAGCTGTTCTGTTTGAAGAGTACTTCTCTCATTGGAACATGTTGCCAGGGAACAGCAATTGCATGCATGAATGCATTTTGGGCCTTGTTGTCTGAAGTGCTTTCTTTTTACCTTTAAATGATAATAAATTAATTACAAGTCAAATCGTAACAGATGCCAGCACAAGACATGTGATGTGGGTGTATCAAAATTTCAAGGGCTGTTGAAATGCATTCAATTATACTTAAGAATCCCAAACTCACTTCAAAAGGTTTTGCTGTGATTCTTATACAATCACATTTCTCCCAAAACTATGCACTAAGTATGAGCTGACGTCATACTCAGACTGTGCCAGCTTTTTCCTTTGTGGATATTAGCCAATTATCCTCATCCTACCTTTGATTTTACCTTTTTAGTGGATTGGTCTCGTCACTTAATGTCTGGTTCAAAATTGCGGAAGAAATATTACAAAGCAATAGCCATCCATCATCCGGGGCTGCCCCAGCCTAGAATAAAGCAGAGCCCTTTCGAGAAAGCCAACCTTAGACTTGCACAGTATTTATCACCTCCAACTGGCAAAAACTCAAGAAAGACTTTTTGTGATACAACATGCTGACTACATATTTGAGCAGTTGGGTTTCTTTCTTGCAGTGGCAATGCTGAACACTAACCCCCCTCCCAAACCTTGTCCTCACGACTTTTAATAATGCTTATTCAATTGATTGCACGCGTGGCCTCATATTCAGGCTTAGTGGTGCCAAACATGTCGGCATCAGCAGTATCTTAGGCTGTGCTATATCAAGAATCCTTTGGCTTTCTGCATCGGTTTTCTTTCAGGTTACAATTCAAATTGGTTATTACTTGAAAAATAGAACAGTTCAGTTGAGAGAAGATTATATCAGTAAAAAAAATAACTCCATGGGTATTGTAGACAAAATGTTATTTGATTTGCAAACTGCAAGTTGTACTAGGGTTTAAATGGAGTAATAACGTTCCCAAATGACAAACACCTATTAGCACTGCTTGACACGATACTGCTGTTGGTGCAGTAACCGTTCTGCTTTAAACCGTTCTGCAACTGGCTGGCCATACTTTGACAGGAGAAAACTATAGTAGATGATTAGTTCACTTTGCAGTCAGACTAACGAGTAGAAATAAACTACAGTCACAAACTGTTGGTGTGGATTAAAATAAAGGAAAGGCAGTGAGATTTGAAAGAGACAGAGGAAGAAGACATGGAGGTGAAGAATCACCCGCTTGCCGCAACCCTCCATCATTTTGTTCAAACTTACAACAGCCACTTTATGCACACCCCTATTTAGTAATTGTCAATTATAGATAAAGAGAATTAGATAGACAGAGACTTAGTTAGAGGGACGGTAGGTAGGTAGGTATGTAGGTAGGTAAGTAGGTAGGTAGGTAGGTAGGTAGGTAGGTAGGTAGGATGGATGGATGGATGGATGGATGGATGGATGGATGGATGGATGGATGGATGGATGGATGGATGGATGGATGGATGGATGGATGGATGGATGGATCGATCGATCGATAGATCGATAGATCGATAGATAGATAGATAGATAGATAGATAGATAGATAGATAGATAGATAGATAGATAGATAGATAGATAGATAGATAGATAGATAGATAGATAGATAGATAGATAGATGTTATGTTACATTTTTAACATTTGTTACATTTTTAACATTCAACAACTATTACCTTCTCTGCAATAGATTACATTCATTATGCACTGTACAGCGGCCAGCCTCAGTGATCTAATAGTAATGAATAAATTCCATTTGGCAGGCCAATAAAACTCAGATTAGTTTCTCAGAAAAAGTACATCGGTGCAGCAGTTGATTGGCACATGAAAAGAACATTAGCATATCATCTGCATCTCTTCTTGGCAGATCTGGGCTTCACTGTCATATTCACTGTCTCCATTACAAGCAGTACAAGGAAGAACAGTGATTTGGTTATCAACTACCAGACCCTATGTATGCCTCAAAAACTGTCTTATGACTTCATCAGTGCTCACGTTTCGAGGGATTTTTTTTTGTGGGTAATGAAAAACAGAAGGGCAAATTTCTTAGACAAGATGCATTGAGGCTAAGTTAAATGTTGGAAAGAGGGTGTATAATATACACCCTCTCATATATATGTATATACTCTGTATACACATTTGTAATTCGAATTGGACATTACAGAGCCATCCAAAAATCATTGTTCAAAAATAGTTTATATCAATGACATCCCGACTACACTACCCGTTATTCTCTCGTTCTGAGAGAAAGTCAGAGGTGCAGTATGTCTCCATTTTCAGATGGCTCAGGTGCATCATTGACCTCATCCAGAGAAGGACACTTTGTAGCAACATTCTGGAGGAAAATACAGGCAAGGGTTATTTTGTGCACGCCTTGGGGTTCGACATAGGCATACAAAGTTCCTCACCTGACTTATGATAAGTGTACATTTTAAACAACGCAAGAACCACATTTTAAATATTGTATTGTCAATAGAAACATTGATTTGTGTAGATCTGCACATTATCTGTTAAAAGTAAAATATTACTAACGAGTACCGCTTGTCCCTACGGGGGTCACAGGCGTTCTGGAGCCTATCCCAGCTACGAAAATGTTGTGTGAGAATCGACATGCCTAATCTGAATGACACGACAATTATGTCTTCACGCTACTGTTAATAACACCCTGAAGATGGCCAGTGGGCTGATGTGTGTTGGTGGTGTATTTTATTCCCAGTTTTTTGAGGCCTATAAATATAAAAGCTTTAAACATTTACAGTACAGTAATCCCTCGTTAATCACGGGGGATACGTTCCAGAACCATATGCAATAAACAAAGATCCGCGAAGTAGAAACGGCATATGTATTGTTTAGAAATGTAAACACCATTTTATTAAAGTTAAAGTTAAAGTCCTTGTCCAATGATCATCACACACACATCTGGGTGTGGTGAAATTTGTCCTCTGCTTTAACCCATCCCCATGTGATTTTGATCGATCCCCAGGGGGAGAGGGGAGCAGTGAGCAGCAGCGGTGCCACGCTCGGGAATCATTTGGTGATCTAACCCCCCAATTCCAACCCTTAATGCTGAGTGCCAAGCAGGGAGGCAATGGGTCCCATTTTTATAGTCTTTGGTATGACCCGCCCGGGGTTTGAACCCACAACCTTCCAGTCTCAGGTCGGACACTCTACCACTAGGCCACTGAGCTGGTATTGAAATTTACAATGCGTCGTGTTTCTTGTTGGCCACTAGAGGACATGGGTGTATTGCAAGTTAATTTTAAGTGTGGTTTACCTTGTCAATGCAAAGTGTCCACCTTCAGGATTCAGGACATTGCTCATAGGCACGCCCTGTGCTATCAGCGCTCATTGCCGCTGTTCCAACTCCCGCATCGCACCAGTGCTTTTCCTTCTTCCTGTACTTGTCCGCAGTGACACGCGCTGCTCACAGGAACGCCCTGCATTAGCAGTGTGTATTTAAACGGTGTCACTTATGAATTGCGAATCCGCAATGGGTGAAGCACAAAGTGGCGAGTGATAGAGTTTTGCCTACTCTACCTTTTATGCAAGAACCACACGAGAGACAGTTTGCCCATCAGCACCCTGTGTGGTACAGAGAAGCTTGAAAGCAGTCTAACTTTCTCCTCTTGCAAGGGAATATTTATTGAGAGAAAGCACGGATGGGTGGTGAGAGTGAACAGGTTTCAAGGGTCACCACTGCAAACTGGTTAATCAGCGCAGAAGGTCTCAATGCTTTATTTTACAAGGTTGTGGAAACAGATACTAGTGGATAACTAAGCATGAATGTTTCCATATCATTTGGAAGGTTTCAACAGCTGAATGTGGAAAGTTTCAGCGAGTCACGGAAAGGTGGAATGTTTTAACAAAGTTAATGATTTTAGTCAACATTCCAACATAATCATACGATCAAAATAATTTGTCAACCCTAACAGCGAGGGATCACTGCATCCAGTGCCTGGACCTGGAATTCCTTCCATTGCATTTTTAATGTGATGTTAGTCTTGCATGTTGCAAAATAATTAAGTGTGAATAGAACATAAGCGTTTTCCTTATTTTTCTGCATTATTCATGAAGGAGCCTTATGCGTGTATTTTTTATGTGCACAACATGGAAAAGATGGTGTTTAGTGGGTGTTAAATGTTTCAAGCAATTATGTGATATTACCTCAGTCATTCAACACCGAAATTATTTAATGTTGCTCATTGTTGTGTTAGAAGGTTCTGTAAAATGGCAACCCTATCCGGAGAGGCTTATTCTTTCTCTAAATCAAGATCCACTACAAACACAATAAGCATACAATGACAATAATTGTCAAATATTGTCCCTGCTGGATTCGTCACAGAGCGTCACATACTATGTTTTGTGGACTAGCCAACAATATACTACTTTTTCATGGTCCCTCATACCTACTTCACATTATTAAATGCTGAGCCTCAAGGCCTGCTCTATATTCATGACATAAATGTTACTCATACCTGAATATTTGTGAATAGTTCCCACCATGCGCCAGTAAACAGAGGCTGCCTCCGCACCAGTGGAGCTACACTTGCGCCTTTATTGAGCTCGATGCAATAAAAGGAGCACCAAAACTACCTCTGGAAATGAAATTTTTATACGACAGAAATATGCCGGCTGAAATTGCATTACCTTAGCACAATCATAACTTTTTTCTTAACCTGCGTTAGAAATTAAATCTGGTCCTGAGGGTCTTGATACTCTGAGCAGGCATGTTATCAGCCAAACAATGTTTAGTAGGTAAAAGATTATTATGTCCTCAGAGAATGTCTATATTCATGACCATCACTACTCTTTTGTTTTTTTCCTTTAAACGACAAAATTATGCATGGTTGTAAAGGATGTTTTATTTTTACAACATGAGTTATGACTAGCCAATCGATGCAGGACCTTATTTTGGTCCTTGCTTGCTATTTTCTTCTTTTTCTATTGCTTCTTAATGTAGACGCTTACGCTCACTTCAATATGAAATATTGTTTTTGTATGATTGAAAAATCATTCTCAGAATTCCATTTATTTTGTTCACATTACCTAGGATGTAACATTTGTTTATGTGGCTTCTGCCTTCAATCAAATATACTTGTGCACTCGTGACCACAAGTGAATACAAAAATACGTTCAAGGGAAATTGAAAATAATGTGCACAGGAAAAAAGAAAAAACCTTCAGCAAAATCTCCAAAGGTCACTGAAACACTGAAACAAAATAAAAAAAAACGAATAAGCAGTTATTAAAAAAATAACTAGACATTTCTTGAAAAAAATGTGGTCATGCTCTTATTTTCAAAAGTTGTATTACTGTAGTGGCATTCTTACAGTGGCCGACTGGTTAGCTGCACTTCGTTGTAATGAGGTCACCTTCCTGTGTAGCATGTACTCTCTGTGCCTGCGTGGGTTTTCCTCCCACATTCCAAAGCGGTAGGTGTGAATCTGAATGGGTTGTTTGTTTATTTGTGTCCTGCTCTGAGCTGGCAACCAGTTCAGGGTGTCCCCCGCCTCTCAACCATAGTCAGCATGGATAGGCTCCAGCATGCCTGTGACACTGGGAGATGAGTGGTACAGAGAATGTATAGATGTCAGCTGCAATGATAAGAATTATAAAGAGGACCATACTGGTTTTCAAATCACTCCACTGGCTTCAGGTCGGCCCTATTTTGGTAGACTGGCGCCCATGCACTCGTAAAAACAGGCATAACTTCATTTTGATGCTGGCGCAAATCCAATCTAACATGTTTGAGGGCCCTGTTGCACCTCTCTTGGCATTCCGATGCAGGACGTTGCCTCACTCCTGACTCATCTGACAATTTGGTAACGATTAGTCTGTGCTTGGCGTAAAAATGGGCACAGTGTCATGGTCTCTTTCAGTGTGTTTGTGAATTTGATAGATGCGCTACGACTCACTGGGTGTTACTGTTTGGACTGTCTGTGCAAATTTGATTAAAAAAAGACTACCGTAAATTCCAGACTATAAGGCGCTACTTTTTGCACAAGCTCTGAACTCTGAGGTTTATAGTCCAGCTCAGGTTTTCATAATTTTTATGATATTGTAAGAGGGTTTGTGTTGGTAAAAACGGTAAACACAAGCGGCTTATAGTGCTGCGGGATCTGGTGGTCACACACACAACCCACAATTGGAGTGCAAGGCAGTCTCCAATTTTTGACGTCACGTGTATCAGCAATAGGAGTTCTTGCAGTTTACGAATGTTTTGCATGGAACCCAGCAAGATCATTTCTATTTCTGCAATGTCAAGCACGGCATACCACGCGCCAACCACCCTGGTATGGATAGAAATGAGGGATGCAGCGAGGGTTGCCCAAGAACCGGCTACTGCCATCCGTTGTCAGGTAGATGAGTGTATATGTCATAGCAGATACGAGCATGGTGTGCCAAACTAATGGTGTTGCACCAATTTGCCAGAATAACAAGCAATTTGTGTCAATGTGACCATGACCAAACTAAATTACAGACTACATGTCACCCTAGTAATTGACTAGTTCCCATGTCCCCACCATCATGAACCAGTGATTAAGTCAACATAGCCAACTTTTACAGTGAATGACTCCCGTGTCATATAACTCCAATTTCCAGAGGGAATCTGGAATCATATTAGTGCAAACTAGGGCAGGCACACAACACATGCAGGAATTTTGTTACAGGCTTTTTGGTAAAAGTGTGCTGGATGGGGTCATGATCTGACAGAAATCCTCACAGTTTAATAAACGTTGGTCCCAAATTAGAACCCTGCTCAGCCATTATATGCCTATATGCTGCACAATCATCTAGAGGAGACCTGCGCAAATTACGTATCCGTCGCGCTGAGCTTTTTAATCATGCCAAGAAGCTATAGTGGTTCTCAAAGAATAAAATCTAACAAAATAGAGATGACAACAATGTTTCTTATGTTAGCAAAATTCCTCCCAATATTTCCTGCACAGTGGAGGGAAGAGGGCCAAGAAGTATTGGCCTGACAACAGGTACACAAATCTTCAGTTTCAAATACTGTACTTATTAAGTTTACAAGTCATAGATAAGTCATTTTACATCACAGTCAATAATATTAGAATTCACACATACCGTATTTTCCAGACTATAAGGCGCACCTTCAATAAATGGCCTATTTTAAAACTTTGTCCATATATAAGGCACACTGGACTATAAGGCGCACCATTAATGCAATCACAATATAATAACTTGAAATAGTGAAAACAATAACAATATATCAATAATGTTAATACCACACAAAACACAAAATAAACATGTAAAGCTTACTTTAATAAGTACAAAACAAAAACATCAGATAGATCAGTAAACTTTAAAATTTAAAGTTAAGGATTAAAATAATAACAAATTAACACTTTTATGAAAGTTGAATGAATTTTTTATTTGATGTATTAAGTTTGTTTTATTGTTGTTATTGTTGTATGAATAAGAAGGGTGATATTGGTGTTTGTGACTGCAGTAAACAGGTCAGGTTGCATCATGTCAGATTTTTAATCCAAATCAAATCATTATCTTTTTTATTTCAACTTCAGATGCAACAAATTACTTTATAATCACAAAATAATGATCCATAGTCTTTTTGATTCATGATTCATAATCTTCAGCGGGCCACTTGTGATTGATTTTATGACTCAATGCTTCGGGCCAGTTTAAATTTAGACGCGAGCCGCATTTGGCCCGCGGGCTGGAATTTGGTCCATATATAAGGTGCACCTGACTATAAGGCGCATTGTCGGCTTTTGAAAAAAACTGAGGTTTTTATGTGCGCCTTATAGTCCGGAAAATACGGTAACTATATATTTGTGGGTCTTGACTACATTCGGCTAATATGAATTGATGGTTAGTATAATAGTTAGTTATTATAGTCATTTTTCTTCAAATGCGTATTTCCCAATTTATAACAATGCATACCATATCTATAAACGCAGCACTTTAAAAATAAATAAATACAAACTCAAAGTTGAGGTCAGCATGTATGCTTGGCCCTTGGTAGACGTTCCAGCTTCTCATGTGACCCTTTTGCAAAATGAATAGCCCAACCCTGCTGTATAGCATCATCATACAATATATGTCAGAGTAGGAGCCTTGCATTTTTCTCCAGGGGGGTGGTACTATTGTTAATCAAACCTTAACTCAATTACAACGGTTTTTAGAGCACTGGACCTAAAATGCAAGAAAATATGACTTTTCTTTCCCAATCTACCATGCTCTGAGAGCTTAGACAAGACAAAAGTTGAAGATGCAGTACTTTGGCTGAATATCTGTGGAGGTAATGAAATAAAACGGATGGGGTGAAAGATGCTGACAATGGTCGCAAGCTTCTTGACCAAGATACTAACACACTTGATAATTGTTTACAGGTTTATTGTGGCTGCACTCACCGCCTTCTATAACGTCGCTTCTTATCATTTCCATTATCTGCTTGATAGCCATCTATTGCCACCATTGTAAATATGTCATCACAGTGTCACAGTCAACCAAACACAAAGCACATATTATGAAACATTGTGGCACTATGAGTGGAAATCGCTGCTAACAAAGCTGGGGTTAAGTGTACATTCCCATTGGGCAGCATACTGAGAATATATGCATGCTTAGATATATGTGTGCTCTTGTCACTGTCAGACACTTTATAATGAAAGAACAACTAAGATTTCTGTTTCAGTGTAAATGAAGCTCTTTAACCTTTGCTGTATTCCCAGGGGTTGTCAGATGAGTGCATATGCTCTGTCTAGATGGTTATATTACCGTTGACAGAAAATATATTTGAACTCTAACAGCCAAATGCAAATATATGGAATTCAGTTTTCATTTCTTCAGCCAACATACATGAACAAACATGATGGGGAATATATGCATTATTCAGAATATTCTTTCTTCACAAACATCTATAGGTTTTCTGTTAGATTTGCATTTTTTTTTTTAATCCCTTCAAATCCCTTTTATATTTCCTGTCAAACATGGGTACTGCTGTTCATCCCTGGAGACTCTTTGAGGATCTTTGTACACTACTGCCTCAGAATAAATGGGTGGAATGTGTACATTTAATATAGTCAACAACGTAGTGATGATTATACCCAAGACTAACTTAAATCTAATGTGACAGGTTGCCACAGTGGGTTCTTATTTAAAACCTACAGATTTTCAGATATTACGTTATCTAAAGTGGGTTTATCACATAAAAATAAGTATCAACGAGTGGCTTGATTTTATTTTATTTTTTTAAACTGTCACATTAGTGTTAGAAGAATTGCTTTATGATGTGTGTAGCAAAAGAATGCCACACATGCATCCTGGAAGAATTCTTACTCAGATCTTCTGCAACTTTTTGTCGATGCCATCCTAGACTGTCTATGTCAGGGGTCACCAACCTTTCTTAAACCGAGAGCTACTTCCTGGGTACTGATTAAGGCAAAGGGCTACCAGTTTGACGCACACTTCGGAAATAGCCAATTTGCTCAATTTGGCTTTCATTATGTTATTATTGTCATTTCCCAATTCACATGTAAGTGTAGTTTTAACAAGAATAGGAAAAATACAGTCAAACCTTGGTTTTTGACTACAATCCGTTCCAGCACCGCGCTGGTCGTATTATTATGGCAGAGCCATCGCTAAAATTTAGAAAATATTTTAAAAGTCCTGATGTACTTTCCTAAATTTAAGTGGACCTCAGTGCGCAGGGAGCTTAATTTGGTCCGATCGCGCTACCGCAGTGCGCTGGGCGCTCACTGTCACATTGCTTTAAGAGCGTCTTTGTGTTTTAGGATGGCTTTACTGCTCCCACTTGCTTTCTTTGGTGGTATGATTAGGGGTTAATACAATCCTCAATGTAACGAAAATACAATGACAACGGAGTCAGTCAGCATCCGGGCCACGCGGTTGGGTTTTTTCGGGTCCTCCCGGCTCATCTCGCGAGGTTCGACCTCCAAATTTTGTTCGACAACCGAAGCAAAAAAAAATCTCGAATTTTTGTTCGAATTCCGATTTGTTCAAGAACCTGGACGTTCGAAAACCGAGGTTTGACTGTAAAATAAATAGATGCAGCTTGCTGACAAGTGCCGCTATTTGAGCTAATTTTAGAACAGTCCTGCGGGCGACTCATGCGGTCCTCACGGCCGACCTGGTGCCCGCGGGCAACGTGTTGGTGACCCCCTATGTCAACAAAACAGGTCATGGTGAAGCAGATATGAGTTGCCCTGCCACAACTCTCGCTTATTTTCGCATACTGGAGGAATCAAACACCGTGGGACTTCTCTGTAAATACGCTGGTTATCATCTAGCTCACACTACCTATAGCTCTGCCTCTCGTCGTCATGGTAATCAAAGACCTATGAAGTTATTGTTCTTGGCCAGGAAATGGTGACATACCCTCTGTATATTGGGGGCAAGTTCCTGGCTCAGATGGAGAAGTTCAAGCGTATTGGTTGTCCCACTCCACTTCTGCGTTGACACCAGTGAGATGAAATGGCTTGGACATCTCAATAGCATGCCTCCAGGATTTCTCCCTCGTGAGATGTTCTGGCAATGTCCGACTAGGAGCACTCTCTGGGGTAGTATAAAGACACACTTGGGGGACTATGGGCTCCATTTTCATTGATGACACATTCGGAAATGCGGGCATATCCTGATTTATGTGCAGGCGAAAGGCTCACTGATGCACTGTATGCCAATTTGGCAGATCGCTCTGCAGCATGCTGAACTTCCAGCGTAGGAGGGATGGTTTTTTTTTAAGATGTGCATGGCGGAATAAACTTAGTGGAAAAAAGTGGATCTATAGCTAAGCCTACTTAGACCATGTCTAAATAGTGAATCAGCTGCTCTGACAAGATTTTGGTGAATTTGCACAAGCAGACATATTTTGAGCCTTGCGGATGTTTGCGTGTACTTTTCAATGTATTTCATTCAGAACTATGACAACAGTGTGGATTGAACTCTGTGAATAATAATAATTATATTATTATATAATATAATAATAATAATTATTATTATTATTATTATTATTATTATTATTATTATTGGGGTGGCAAATGAGTGGTGCCAGATAAATGAAGTCTACTGACAAAAAGTATTTGAGTCACCTGTCGTCATCACTGGCTTATTTAATGAGTACTCACTTTGTCTGTTGACACACCAAGTGAAATGACAGTGATTCAGTCACACCAAAAGCACTGCATCTTGCTCACTACATAAATGACTCCATCCGAGATGTGTGTGAGACACATTTAAAGGGAATGATAGAACCCATTTTGGTTGGTGACAAAAGGAGTTGTATGTATTCCCGACCACATTCGCCTATATGGCCCTTTTTTTTTCTTCATTTTCCGGTTTATGCATGTCTTAGAAAATTACCAATACCAGGCCAAATGCCATGGCACAGATTTATGCCCTGCACTGGATTTGCGCCGGTCACAAAAGTATAGAGCCTTTTGTCTCTCAGATGGAAAGGGAACACCTTGGGATTGCCCTGGAAGAGCTCGATAAGGAGGTTGGGGAGGGGGAAGTCTAGATTTCTCATTTTTAGCTACTGCCCTCTACCCAACCGGGATATGCAAAATAAATTTGATGGATAGATGGAATAAGAGCAGCAGAGTGGCAAAGGTCCAAAAGCACATTCTATGTTAGTTTAATTCAGTCCTTTTCAAAAAGTGGCCCAGGGACGAGCGTGAGACCCTGTTAATTACATTACAATGTGTTGCAGAGGTGTACTTACTACAATTTCGTTGACAAATGAACAATACTATTTGTACGTAGTTAGTGAGGAGAGTTCGGGGGTGTGAAATATTTTTCTTCCTCGGGAGCCATAACAAAAAAAATAATTTAGAAGCGCTGGGTTAATTGAATAAATGATATGTGAAGCAAATGTGAGAGTAGGTGTCTGTCTCGTTTAAAAACCAATACAATTAATGAAGCTTTTTTGTTCAATTAATTTTACATCTTCACAGTTGGTGATATTAACCCAATAACAAGACTGTCATGCGCAAAATAAAACGTGACAAAACTTAGATCGAATCAAAACCATGTCATCAAAAGACAGAGCATGACAATTTCAATGAATCACATTTTATCAGCCTTGAAGTCTTGGTATCCTCGGTGGCCAGACGCGCTCTTCTGCACTCCCAGCTACAAAGACTTGACTGACCAAAGAATTAAACTCCCAGTATCCTCAGCAAATAAGTTTTGCAGTAGTAAACTGTAACAAGTTTATAATGCAACACTGATCAGACTTGTACGTATATTTTCTTCTTTCAGCCAGTTACTGAAACGAACTAGTCTTGCTCATATCTGTTGACATACATTTATATTAGTTCTCTTGTCCATGCAATATGGTGTATCTTAAGTTATTTGATGTGGCATGCTTCTCAATTTGCTCACAACCATAAACTTTTGTTTTTAGAAATAAATGTTCAAGCCAGCAACATTAAAAGGAATTAGTTTTATTGGTCTCCCCCAAATACGACCCAGAGCTAAATTCCATCTCGCTCATGGTGCAAAAATAGAAAAGTATTTTTAAATGTTTTTTTTTTTCTTTATGCATTATTTTTCTGTGCTTAATTATTTAGAAATAGCTGCATTAAAGTTACAGCTCAGCCAGGCAAAGTAAAAATTTGATACATAAAGGAAAACAGCTCCTCTATCATAACCAGCTCTCTGCTGAGAGTACTGGGCCGTGTTTGTGCTAATGCTTTGTGGAGGGAATTAGGTCTGAGATGATAAAGCATCTGGAATTTAAAACAACCAGTAATGGGCTACGGCAATAGTCTACACAAGTATCAAAACAGCTTCTGACTTCTCATTTATGAGATATTGCTCAAGTGTGGAGTCTCCTTTTTGCTCCAGCCTTCAACATCCAATCTGTTCCTCAGTCGGTCCACAGTACAACGGGATTAAAGATGCATGAGATTATCCACATGTCCAGTGGTGTGGAATAAGGAGAGCTCATTTGGAGCACTTTGGCCTTGTACTACTTTTTTGCCAGCCTTTCACCTTTGCAGAGAGATTTTGTTTAACATTGTATGATATTACTCCATTAGTATCCACGGTCTACTGCCAAATCTATAACCAGTTAAAGAGAATCTGTCTCATTGTTCACTGCTGTATTATGACGACTGTTTGGAGTAACAGCTCGTGTTGTCCAACTGTTGTGCAAGCCTCAGTTTATTCCTTTCAGAAATATTTTCCTGCTTATTCATGTTCAAGCGAATGAGTGAGTGGTTATGGTGTTCAATAAATAGAGATAGGAAAAAACATTGTGATATTGTATCCTCTCTCCCAGAACAGTATTATTCTCCTCCATGTACAGTCAACACTAAATATGAAAAATATGCAGGTCCACTATTTGGTGTTTAGTATGTTTTGATGGAAAGTAAGAGTCAAAACACATTAAAGAATGAGGTCAATTGTCTTTACCGTATTTTCCGCCCTATAAGGCGCACCGGGGTATAAGGCGCACCTTCAATGAACGGCCCATTTTAAAACTTTGTCCATATATAAGGCGCACCGGCCTATAAGGCGCATAAAATAGAAGCTTTACTGCAACAAACTGAGGTTGACTAGGGTTGCGGTCTGCACCCACTAGCCAATAACCAACGAGCCCTCTGTAAACAATCGCGTTTCTCAAACAATCTCCTATAAAATGATTGGAACTGACTAAAGTTCAATCTAACGCATTGGTACTACTTACCTATGTTTCCCTTCCATATCGATCCGTAGATTTACTCGAAACATTAACAGCGCGGCCTATTTTGACATGAAATAGCCTCGCGCGTATAGCAGCTATCGTTATAGCATTAGCCATCCGCGATTTCCTATGAGCCTCAGCTCGCAATCTCCCATGAGCCTCAGCAAAGTGTAAACAATCGCGTCTCTCAAACGAGCTCCTATAAAATGATCAGAACTGACTAAAGTTCGATCTAACGCATTGGTACTACTTACCTATGATTCCCTTCCATATCAATCCGTAGAATTACTCGAAACATGAACAGAGCAGCCTATTTTGACATGAAATAGCCTCGCGCGTATAGCAGCTATCGTTATAGCATTAGCCATCCGCAAAAACCAATGACCCTCAGCTTGCAATCTCCCATGAGCCTCAGCAAAGTGTAAACAAACAATCGCGTCTCTCAAACGAGCTCCTATAAAATGATCAGAACTGACCAAAGTTCGATCTAACGCATTGGTACTACTTACCTACGATTCCCTTCCATATCAATCCGTAGAATTACTCGAAACATGAACAGAGCAGCCTATTTTGACATGAAATAGCCTCGCGCGTATAGCAGCTATCGTTATAGCATTAGCCATCCGCAAAAACCAATGACCCTCAGCTGGCAATCTCCCATGAGCCTCAGCAAAGTGTAAACAAACAATCGCGTCTCTCAAACGAGCTCCTATAAAATGATCAGAACTGACTAAAGTTCGATCTAACGCATTGGTACAACTTACCTATGTTTCCCTTCCATATCGATCCGTAGATTTACTCGAAACATGAACAGAGCGGCCTATTTTGACATGAAATAGCCTCGCGCATATAGCAGCTATCGTTATAGCATTAGCCATCCGCAATTTCCTATGAGCCTCAGCTCGCAATCTCCCATGAGCGTCAGCAAAGTGTAAACAATCGCGTCTCTCAAACGAGCTCCTATAAAATGATCAGAACTGACTAAAGTTCGATCTAACGCATTGGTACTACTTACCTATGTTTCCCTTCCATATCGATCCGTAGATTTACTCGAAACATTAACAGAGCAGCCTATTTTTACATGAAATAGCCTCGCGCGTATAGCAGCTATCGTTATAGCATTAGCCATCCGCAAAAAAACATGACCCTCAGCTCGCAATCTCCCATGAGCCTCAGCAAAGTGTAAACAATCGCGTCTCTCAAACGATCTCCTATAAAATGATCAGAACTGACTAAAGTTCGATCTAACGCATTGGTACTACTTACCTATGTTTCCCTTCCATATCGATCCGTAGATTTACTCGAAACATTAACGGAGCAGCCTATTTTGAAATGAAATAGCCTCGCGGGTACAACAGCTATTCGGTGACGCCCCCTGACTACAGTTACCGTAATGCTGGGAAGCGATGCGACCTTGTAATTTACTAGTCGTACTAAAACGTACTAAAACATTTTGGCAGAGCACTGTGTACAACCAGTATGGATCAACAAATTCATCACTTGATCCATATATAAGGCGCACCGGGCTATAAGGCGCACTGTTGACTTTTGATAAAAATTTAGGTTTTTAGGTGCGCCTTATAGGGCGGAAAATACGGTAATTTGCTTTTACAAGCCAGATGCAAACAATATTGAATAATAACATTTTTGAGCAGATGAAAATAATAAAGATGACATTTTGCTCATCTAATCCATGTATTCTATTAATGAAGTTAAATTCCTAATTTCATGCAAAGCAGGAATATGATGCCCTTATACATCAGGGCAGAGGTTTTGAAAACATGTTTTGCTACACTGCCATCATTCAAAGCTCAAAAATACAAATACATATTTCTGTATATCTTCTTTAACATTTAAAAATGGTAAAATAATTGCCCTCATTCAAAGCTGAAAAATACAAATAAATATTTGAGTACATCCTCTTTAACATTTAAAAAATGTTCGAATAATGGTTTAAGAACTGTGAAACTATCACATCTAAAATGCGTTGTTTGATGTTTCCATTATTTTTGATCATTTTGATTTTTGAATGGTTTGGAATGAACATGAAGTCATAGCAGTGCCGTTCATGGCAGAATCAATTTACTTTTTCTGTGTGTTCATGGGAATGTTTTTACCAAGTCTAGCATATTTGAACAGGTTCCCCCCTCCCCAAGTAAAGTTACAAGGGGCGTGGCTTGCTTATAGCGTGATAGACCTCACCCTTGAAGGTGGTGGTTTCAATCCTCAAGTCAATTTAGACTTGATTTATTTTCCTGCTGATTTTCAAATCCAAATGATGTCAAATGGAGCTGAGATTCCCAAAATAGACAGACAGATGCAATCCTCTTTTGGTGCACAAAAAATAATATTCCGCCAAAGCAGTGGTCCCCAAGTTGCTTCTTGGTTATAATGGTGGTCCCTTGGACAAATCCATCACATTTACTTATTTTTACTCAACTTTAAAACACCAAACACTGAGGAAAGGGTAACTTTAACGGGGCTCCAGCTCAAATCAAAAATGAGGTTTCCTAATAAAAAAATAATAAAAGTTTAAACCTCATTAGCTTTACTATTCACATCCACTTAACTTATGAGCACCTACTTCTAGTTTTTTTTTTTTTACGTGATGAAAACCTTATTTGATGATGACATTTGATGACACTGCAGTGAGGCCACCAAATGAAAATATGGTAAATAATTACAAGATTCGGTTGACAGTGCAACTGAAAAGAGTCAATAGTATTTCTGTCAACGCTATCTCTCATGAATACGATTTTAGAAAACGCAGATAGGGACAATTTCAGGGACGGACAAAAACCCAATTCCATCAGTCTTCAGTCTTTCTTGTGTTTCTGTCTGGGAAATACTGGCACCCCTACCTTTCTGATGTTGCAATTGGACCTGCCAGCAAATGATTCTTACGGATAATAATTCAGTCCTTACATTTGTACTGTCCTTTCTCGGGGCATGGTTGTGTCCCTCACGTCTTTGGCCATTTGCTCTGAGTGATTTTTCACTTGTCACATTGTTCCCACTACAAAAAAAGTATAGCGAATAAGACAAATAGAGAACTGTGACTGAGAGAATACAAATAATTTTTCCGTGAATGTTCTGTCATAACTTTGAAGAATGTCTAAGAATGCGTGATAGTCCAAAATATGAATTGTGAAATTATTTGCTTGATTACTCATCAATGTTTCTTTTAGCTATTGTCATTTTCTTTGTGTGTGAAACCAAAGAACAGGTAGTAAAAAACACACACACATTAGACAAGACTGATCCTCCCCCAAAATAATTATATTGTAAGTAACACTGGAATTGTTTTTGCACATAATGTAGTTTCTAAACATTTGGATAAAATATAACAGCAGTATTTTGCACACATTACAATCATTTTTGTGAACCTTTTATGTTACTTCCAATTCATAATTAAAATGTAAACTGCTATCTATTTTTGCTTCATAATAGTAGAATAGTAAAAGCAATTTCCTGCTTCTTGGCAGCAGAACCGGCACCATGTGAATAGCAGCAGAGCTTTCAGTGGCAGTGAAATTCTGTAGAGATCTCATCTATCATTTATGGCTGGTTCTCCATTACAGCTTCATTTGAATGGAGATAGTATAACCCTCCAGTTTTGAGCTCCAAAGGTCAGTGATTGAATATATTCCTCATGCAGAAAGTAACCCAATTTCACTTTCATAGCTGTGCAGTAATGCTCAGGCTCACATAGCACAGTAAACAAAACTGCAGCCTTGGTGCGCCGCCCAAACTTTGCATTTATCTTTTTCCAGACCTGGTGGGATGACTCTCAAATTAAATCAAATTATCCTTTGGAATTGTGTTTAATATTCAAAGCTAACTAAAATATTCAAATATTTTCTGTGCATCTCTTGGTGCTTATTTGATTCACCCCCACATGTACCGAACCTCGACTTTGATGATGTTGCCTCGAGTATCAGATGACCAGCTGTTGAGGAGGTATTGAGCTTTCAGTGCAGTGATCATCATGTGCTTTTATGCACCAAGCTATGGGTTTGTACGCTAAATTAAGTTTGGACTAATTTAACTCCCGGATAAGGTTGCGAGGGAGATGTTGTGTCTCAAAGGACTGCAATTGTCTCCAGTTGGAGGAAATACTGGTGTCTTACCATCTAGTGCCATTTGCCATTAGGACAGTAATGCCGTCTCAACTTTCCAGCAAAATTATGGAGTGTGAAAGTGGAGATTGAGGCCTCAGGCTCAGCTCTTGATTGATGAGTCTTTGAGTGGTTTAGCCTGTCTTGTTTTTGCCTGTTGCTACTTGAGAGCAGATTACTTCACATTTCAACTGCAGATTTCATTCAACAAGGTGATGATAGCAGCAGCCTGGTGAAGAGTGAGAGTTAAAACATTTAATGATTTTGTATTTTTACACCAAGATGTAAAGATGGATTTGCGAGGGATCTGTGACGAGAGCGTGGACTTCCGGCTTTAATTTAAAAGCTCTTCACCTACATACCCCTACTAATTATTAACATGATCACTACCGTCACATAAATATGTATGATTAACATATCATAACTATATTGAAAATAAGTTGAGCACATTTGGTATTTCAGAAGTGTGTTTGAAATTGTAGCCACTCACTTTAATCAGTACCCAAGATGTAGCTCTCGGTTTCAAAAAGGTTAGAATATGAGACGAAGCCAATAAACAAGCAAAACGTCTCAAAAGTAAAACTATTCACATGCAACATTTGATATAAGTAGTACAATGCCATGAAACGCTACTCTACATCCTCTTTTCCAGGAGAACCAAGACACAATTGGGCAAAAATGGGCTAAACACGAACCGTCTCCAAGTTTTGTTACGACCTATTACTCACTCTCACGTTTTGCTTCCATTTTACGATGGACCACTGAGTTTCTCATCCGCACTGTGACTGGACACTTTTCGGACACTTTGAAATCTGGCCCTTCATCCACGGCAGTTACGGCCTGGCCTGTCATGTTTGTCAAACCCAGTTGTTTTACTTCCATCCTAATCTGTCTATGGTGTCCTGCAACATAATCGCAATACAGTAACAAAGTGAAATGTAGCACAAGTTTGATGCCAATGAATCAATGTCGCTGACCATGGTGCTGAAGAGCTGGATCACAAGTAGGCACTACATTCTGCACTATAGCCCCTCTGTTTTTCAATATTGTTGGTGTAAATTATAACATTTTCCACAAATATATACATATAACAGAAGAAGTGAAATCCTTTTTTTCCAAACAGAAACTTCTCTCTAAAAGAGAAATACTAATTTCACATTGAGAATGATGCCACTGACTTTGTGTCGCTGCAACATCTCAGTGCCTGTGAATTTATTTATTTTTATTAATGTACCTCTGTGTCATGTGTACTGTAGACAGCCATGATAACAAGTGAGGTATATTAATTTTAAATACAAACAATAACAGTACTGTGTCAAGGAAGGAGGCATAGTGTATATTGATACTTAATAATGTGCAAAAACATTTCTTCAGGTCAAGTAAACAGATGGTGAATCTGATGCTTTTGTTCATATTCATATTCAATGAAGAAAAACTGCCACAATAAGAACCACCTCTTCAAGTTAAATGACAACAGTCTGGACCATCTATTCTTTTATAAACAAATTGATACTATAAGAAGATGAAGTACAAGAAATTTTGGTGACTGCATAGATTGACAGATTAATGACGGAGAGTTTCAAACTCATTTTGAACAAACATGCTGGTACAATCCAAGTCTTTTTCACACAACTGTTGCTAGTTGAAGCTAGAATAGGTACCAGATATGTGGTTTTCATGCTGTGACATTTCAAGAACAATTTTAATTCTGTTTTTTGACTTCTAAAGTAGAAGTGCATCACGTTGAACCTCAAATGTCGTTACTCTTCTCTTCCCCACTTTCCACTCAGTTTTGTTCTTGCCACTGCTGCTACTTTTACACCCAACTTACAGACTGCCTTCAAACATAAACATACAAGCATGGATCTGCTTATATGATTAATTAGATGAACTGTGAAAGGACATAAAGCAGCACTACAACATTTATTCATGGCCAACATTTATTATTAGCTTGAGACATTCAGAAAAGATGATGCCAAGGAGAAAAATATTGCTTCAGAAAGATGTCAAAGAAATGATCCAGACAATTCCCTTGAATCATGACGCTTGTAACTGATGTGATGAGTAAAATAATATCGGCATTGCCTTCAAAACAATACTCGTGGGAGAAGAGTGTTTCAACCTGCGTCACTAGCTTTCTCCTTTTATTTATCTGGCTCTGCACCTAAGTGGAATATTATGGAAGGTACTTGCTCCTAATTCTGTGCTTGTTTGCTTTACATATACTGTATAGAAAAGGTGCAATAAATCAGTTTTGAACAGGCCGTGTGAAAAGGGCTTAAGATGCATGTGTAGCAAACTTCCATGTGAATATTGACTGTCCAGGTGTCATCAAAATACAAGTAGTACTGTATTTTACGCACTATAAGGCGCACCTAAAAACCTCCAATTTTTTCAAAAGCCGACAGTGCGCCTTATAATCAGGTGTGCCTTATAAATGGACCAATATTGAGCCACTACAGCAGGCATGTCCAAAGTCCGGCCCGCGGGCCAAATGTATATATCTTATATATGGACAAAGTTTTAAAATGGGCCATTCATTGTAGGTGCGCCTTATAGTGCGGAAAATACGCTACTAAAAATGCTAAAAGGCACAAAGCATGTCTACCCATACATCAATTATTGGATGTCTTGAACCTGAAGCCCTCAGCCATTATTCAATTAACTTCCCCAAAGTATGCAATATTTTGATAAAGTTTTGGTGAAAATCACTCCCAATGTTCCAAAATCCACCTGACAACCTCTCATAATTCAGAATAAAGCACCACTTTGAATCAAGGTGCAGGAATAATGATAAGCAGTGCAAATATACTACCTACCAGGTTTGGCGAATTTGTTGAAGTCGCTAATGGGCTTGGAAATGTTAGCTCCAGTCACCTTGACTTTCTGGTGCACAGAATAATAATGAAGAAATACAACAAGGTATAGTAGTATGGCAGACCTAAACTAAGACCGAGATTGAGCAATGAAAAATTGGATACGACTTAAATTTTTATTTACAATTGTAACTCAGCTATCCACCACTGAGTGGCCATGTCAGCAGGAAAGGCAAGTAAGTTTTATTTATACATAACATCTGTTGGCAGCTTATTCCATTTGTGTGCAGCATGACAGCGAAATGCTGCCCTGCCACACCTTGTTTGCTTTGAATTCTGGGCTCCATTAATTGACCCGAGTCTGCAGACCTCTGAGCCCTACAGGGTTTTTATATCATGATCATTTCTTCACTTAGTAATGGTTTGGATGGTGTTTTTACCCCATAAAACATGAGCTTCTTTCTCTCCTCTCTGTCTCTGTCTCTCTGCCTGTCTCTGTCTCTGTCTCTGTCTCTCTCTCTCTCTCTCTGACTGAACATGTCGGTGATTTGATAGGTGGCTTTTGTTAGTACTTGGCATTTCATCGCATAAAAAAAAAAAAAAACTGTGGGATGATTGCGGCGATAATGGGGATCGGATGTATTTACACTACCAGATGTTTGTCTGGAAGCGAATAACGGACGCTTTCCATGATGCCAGACTTAAGGCAGGCTAAGCCTGAAATGGGGTGGTAATTGGGGGAGTATCACATTTGGAAGAGAAAAACAAAAGGCAATGGGAGCCTTTGATGGGATTAGAGTGATGAGACAAACTCAAAGAAAATCCAGGAAGGCTTTGTCTTTGTCCCTTCTCTCCAACCACAGGGGTAGATTTGTCCACCAGACAATTTGTTGAAATAAAAAACAATGCTTTCGAATTATTACAGCCTTTCCATCACCACATTCCTCAAGACAGTACCATTTCAGAATCTGAGATTCTCATCAAAATGTATTTAAATTCTATTAACCTAAATCAGGCCACATAATTGTTCAAACTAATTGTTCAAAGGGTCGACATTGGCAAGTTAATACCAGCCAAGACTGATCCAGAGAGTTCTCTGTTCTGCCCAAATAGAAACGAGGAGAGTGGAGAACAAAAATCGACTCTGATATCATGGTCACCCTGCTGTGCTGTCGATGGTCTATTCTGCTGGACCCCCAGCTGTTTCCCTTGGTTGATCTGAGCCTCCCAGCTGGGCTGACCACCAGGCTGCTACTATCAAAGCGACTTGATGTCGGGCACAATCGGTACCGTATAGAAACTCCTTTTATGAATATTTCTCTTCAGGCATCATTCAGATGAGATACATATGTAGTGGCTTTGCTAATTATTTTGATTCATCTAGTCAGATAATGCTGAATGCATGGTGCAATTCTGGAGGTTCCCTGTCTTTACAATAGTATCCATTACTGACTTCTAGGCCTGTAACATGCTCTTGTAGATGCAGTTTGACCAATTATTAAAATGGGAACGTAAAGTTATCAGATTCATCCTAGTGAAAAGAAGCAAAGGATGAGCTGTGACTCACTACAGACCATCGCATGATCTGTAAAGGTTTCAACTATGTAGTTTGTAGTTCAACCTCATGAAAATAAAAGATCCACATTTACCGTTAGTGTTTGACATTAGTGATGCACAGTACATGAAACAAAATATATTATGAGAGCATTCGGCCACATTTGGAAAACCGCAATTTGTTTTTAAATTGCCTGTCAGCTGTAATGCATTACACTGGATAGGATTGCATGTTGTGTGATCATAAAGTATTACTTTGCAGTTTAATAATTAATGCAAATGTTATTCTATTATGAAATAAATTACATAAAGCCTCAATAAACAAATCAAATAGTCACATACTCATGCAATATAGATAGTATATGTACATGACCTGACACGCACACACACGCACACACACACACGCACACACTTTAGTATCATATTTTTACATCTTTAATGGGCTAAATAACTTCACGGAGTCACTTCAAGCTGCACTCAATCATTTGAGTGTTTTATTATTAAAAGAAGCATTTGAAAACCTGACAGACTGGAATACCCCACTATAGGATAGATCTTGTATAAATCACTATTGCTGGTGCTGGAACTCACTCATTAGGGTCCACTCATTGCTCTGCCTTGTTCAGATTGTTGTTCTTGTACTGGCATCCTTCCTGCAGCAGATACCTGTGATGTGTAACCATGCTATAGGAAGAGGCTGTAGTAAGTTTGATATAGTAGGATTGATGTATTATTATTGTTTTCTATTATTACTATTATTGTCCAAAGTATCGATGGCAGTAATTCAAACTAGGCTGTTGAAATAAATCAAAACTGTAGAATTCCACAAAATGTATTGCATACCATAACCATGGAAATGAGGAAAATAAATGGAAGAAAAGAAAAAGTAATAAGGTAGCAGTCTTCTTTCACATACCTGTCTTGATGGGTAAATGGAGCACCGCTGCTTTAATATTGATTTTGACTTCAGCTGGGAGGACAGCTGAACTGAAGGATTCATCCATCGGTTGTTGCATTGGAGGTATACCTTGTGAGAGTTTAAGAGGATGAATGAAGTCAGGTCTATGTTCTCTTGCCGCAGCAACATCCATCCTTTAAGTGGCTCAGAATGCCACCCACAATCACAATGAATGTTGTCCAAGCTTTCGAGCAGAGGGCCCTCAGGCAACCCTCCTTGTGCCATCACCTTATCATGATCATAAGGATTAATTTGTCTTTTGGCTTTATGCCCCTGATAGTGTTCTCAAGACAAACAGGTCCTTGGTGAGGGACCAGAAATAGTATCTTTCAATGATCCCATATGATGAATGAAATACACACAAAATATGAGGATCTTCATTTATTATGCCCGAACACATGCCACTTCAGACGCAGGCCTATCGTGGGGTACATTTGCACATGTTCAAACTGATTCATCATCCCTGGCATACGATATATGGGCTCAACCCCGAAGTAGGAGAAACTTCCTCATATCATGATGCTTCACTGTCAACTAGGGTTGCCACCTGTGTCTGACAAAAATCCTGTAAATATTTACCATTGAATCGACCTCCCTGTTTGTAAGCAATGCCGCCTTTCACACATCTAACCCAATTTATAAATCACCCTTCTACGCTGCAATTGTATAGCGCTAATTAGTAAATACGACACTTACTAGTTATTTGTTTTGTTAATTGCTTGATTTAATACCTTTAGTATTTTGGTTTACTTTCAAAACAAATTGTTGTGGACACTGGGGGCAGTATTGAGCGGAAAAGGGGGGGGAATAAATAGGTTCCGTTTACTTTTGTGGAATAAAAACAAGTAGTGTATTTTTCACTTGCTAATAAATTAGTTTCATGCAGGTGTCTTCTGTCACAGCGCTTGCAGGTAACTCCAGACTGTCTTTGATCATCCTGGAGCTGATCAATGGGTGTGCGTTCTGCCATTCTGATTGTTCTTTTCTTCTACGCGTCTCTGTTCTTTTGTTCGTTGTGACGCATTGGAGATTAATGGAGATGAACAGCCTATCATTTTTGCACCTTTGTATAAGCTTTCCAATTGATGATTTCATCAAACTACACCTAAATCTCGATTTTACATGGACGTGGTCCAGAATTTGGAAATCATGTTAACCCCACAAGTGTGTTGTATAGAAAGACTTGGTATTTTTAGAAAGGCATGATTTGAGGCAGCCCAAGGGGTCCTTTACTACATTAATTTAGGTTTGGCATGTTCTTGGGCAACCGAAGGGAGTCGTTTGGCGTGCGTCATTGTTTTCCACACACATCAAAGTCTTTTGACACTTCATTAAAATAGAAGCAATACGCAGATGACATTGATTGAGTTAAGTCATTTTTATGCTATGTGAATTGGATGGAAAAGAGAATAAAGCAGCCACTTATTCTACAACTATATCCGGCCATGCTCTTTGACATGTGAGTTTTCTGAATGACTAGCTATTCGTAACACTATAATAAAGCAGTCATAAATATCAAACAACCCGACTTCGTGTTATCAAACACCTTTGAATTGGTCATGGAAATTCATGAAATAACTAGCGGTAAGGTTTAGGCGTTAGTCATTTAGGTTTGTATGGTCTTTATATCATCCATTTAAAATACTAATAGTACATGAAAATGTATTCATCCATCCATCCATCCATCCATCCATCCATCCATCCATCCATCCATCCATCCATCCATCCATCCATCCATCCATCCATCCATCCATCTTCTTCCGCTTATCCGGGGTCGGGTCGCGGGGGCAGCAGCTTCAGGAGGGACTCCCAGACTTCCCTCTCTCCAGCCACTTCATCTAGCTCATCCTGGGGGATCCCAAGGCGTTCCCAGGTCAGCTGAGAGACATAGTCTCTCCAGCGCGTCCTGGGTCGTCCCCGGGGTTCCTACCGGTGGGACATGCCCATCCTGATGAGATGCCCGAGCCACCTCATCTGGCTCCTCTCAACGTGGAGGAGTAGCGACTGATGACCGAACTTCTCACCCTATCTCTAAGGGAGAGCCCGGACATCCTGCGGAGAAAACTCATTTCGGCCGCTTGTATCCGGGATCTCGTTCTTTCGGTCACGACCCATAGCTCGTGACCATAGGTGAGGGTAGGAGCATAAATCGACCGGTAAATTGAGAGCTTTGCCTTTTGGCTCAGCTCTCTACCACGACGGACCGGTACAGAGTCCGCATTACTGCCGACGCTGCACCGATCCGCCTGTCGATCTCGCGCTCCATCCTCTCCTCACTCGTGAACAAGACCCCAAGATACTTAAACTCCTCCACTTGGGGCAGGACCTCATCCCCGATCCGGAGAGGGCATTCCACCCTTTTCCGATCGAGGACCATGGACTCGGATTTGGAGGTGCTGACCCTCATCCCGACCGCTTCACACTCGGCTGCGAACCCCTCCAGTGAGAGCTGGAGATCACGGCCTGAAGAAGCCAACAGCACCACGTCGTCTGCAAAAAGCAGAGACGCGATGCTGAGGTCCCCAAACCGTACACCCTCAACGCCTCAGCTGCGCCTAGAAATTCTGTCCATAAGAATTATAAACAGAATCGGTGACAAAGGGCAGCCTTGGCGGAGTTCAACCCTCACTGGAAACGAATCCGACTTACTGCCGGAAATGCGGACCAAACTCTGGCATCGGTGATACAGGGACCGAACAGCCCTTATCAGTTGGCTCGGTACCCCGTACTCCCGAAGCACCCCCCACAGGACCTCCCGAGGGACACGGTCGAACGCCTTCTCCAAGTCCACAAAACACATGTGGACTGGTTGGGCGAACTCCCATGCACCCTCGAGGATCCTGCTGAGGGTGAAGAGCTGGTCCACTGTTCCACGGCCAGGACGAAAGCCACACTGTTCTTCCTGAATCCGAGGTTCGACCTCCCGACGCACCCTCCTCTCCAGCACCCCTGAATAGACCTTACCAGGGAGGCTGAGGAGTGTAATTCCCCTGTAATTGGAACACACCCTCCGGTCCCCCTTCTTAAAGAGGGGAACCACCACCCCAGTCTGCCAATCCAGAGGCACTGTCCCCGATGTCCACGCGATGCTGTAGAGACGTGTCAGCCATGACAGCCCCACAACATCCAGAGCCCTTAAGAAATCCGGGCGGATCTCATCCACCCCCGGGGCCTTGCCACCGAGGAGTCTTTTAACTACTTCAGTGACTTCAACCCCAGAGATTGGAGAGTCCGCCTCAGAGTCCCCAGGCCCTGCCTCCACAATGGAAGGCGTGTCGGTGGAATTGAGGAGGTCTTCGAAGTATTCTCCCCACCGACACACGACGTCCCGAGTCGAGGTCAGCAGCACGCCATCTCCACTGTAAACAGTGTTGACGTTGCACTGCTTCCCCCTCCTGAGACGCCGGATGGTGGACCAGAATTTCCTCGAAGCCGTCCGGAAGTCATTCTCCATGGCCTCGCCAAACTCCTCCCACGCCCGGGTTTTTGCCTCAGCAACCGCCGAAGCCGCGTTCCGCTTGGCCATCCGGTACCTGTCAGCTGCCTCGGGAGTCCCGCAGGCCAAAATAGCCCGATAGGGCTCCTTCTTCAGCTTGACGGCATCCCTTACCGCCGGTGTCCACCAGCGGGTTCGGGGATTGCCGCCACGACAGGCACCAATGACCTTACGGCCGCAGCTCCGGTCGGCCGCCTCAACAATGGAGGCGCGGAACAAGGTCCACTCGGACTCAATGTCCCCCGCCTCCCCCGGGACCTGGGAAAAGTTCTGCCGGAGGTGGGAGTTGAAGCTCTTCCTGACAGGGGATTCCGCCAGACGTTCCCAGCAGACCCTCACAGAACGTTTGGGTCTGCCAGGTCGGACCGGCATCTTCCCTCACCATCGGAGCCAACCCACCACCAGGTGGTGATCAGTTGACAGCTCCGCCCCTCTCTTCGCCCGAGTGTCCAAAACATGCGGCCGCAAATCCGATGACACGACTACAGTCGATCATCGAACTCCGGCCTAGGGTGTCCTGGTGCCAAGTGCACACATGGACACCCTTATGCTTGAACATGGTGTTCATTATAGAAAATCCGTGTCGAGCACAGAAGTCCAATAATAGAACACCGCTCGGGTTCAGATCGGGGGGGCCGTTCCTCCCAATCACGCCCTTCCAGGTCTCACTGTCATTGCCCACGTGAGCATTGAAGTCACCCAGTAGAACGATGGAGTCCCCAGAAGGAGCGCTCTCCAGCACCTCCTCCAGGGACTCCAAAAAGGGTGGGTACTCTGAACTGCCGTTTGGTGCATAGACACAACCAACAGTCAGGACCCGTCCCCCCACCCGAAGGCGGAGGGAGGCTACCCTCTCGTTCACCGGGGTGAACCCCAATGTGCAGGCGCCCAGCCGGGGGGCAATAAGTATACCCACACCTGCTCGACGCCTCTCACCGTGGGCAACTCCAGAGTGGAAGAGAGTCCAGCCCCTCTCGAGAGGGCTTGTTCCGGAACCCAAACTGTGCGTGGAGGCAAGTCCGACTATATCTAGTCGGAACTTTTCTGCCTCGCACACCAGCTCGGGTTCCTTTCCAGCCAGAGAGGTGACATTCCATGTCCCAAGAGCCAGCTTCTGCAGCCGGGGATCAGACCGCCAAGGTCCCTGCCTTTGGCCACCGCCCAGCTTGCAATGCACCCGACCCCTTTGGCCCCTCCCACAGGTGGTGAGCCCATGGGAAGGGGAACCCACGTTTCCTTTTCGGGCTGTGCCCGGCCGGGCCCCATGGGCGAAGTCCCGGCCACCAGACGCTCGCCTTCGAGCCCCGCCTCCAGGCCTGGCTCCAGAGGGGGGCCCCGGTGACCCGCGTCCGGGCGAGGGAAAACGTGATTCAATAATAGTTTTCATCATAAGGGGTACTGTGAGCCGTGCTTTGTCTGGCCCCTCACCTAGGACCCGTTTGCCATGGGTGACCCTACCAGGGGCATGAAGCCCCAGACAACATGGCTCCTAGGATCATAGGGGCACGCAAACCCCTCCACCACTATAAGGTGACGACTCACGGAGGGGTTGAAAATGTATTACGACAAAAAATAATTGGGGTCCATGACCAAACCACGTTAGACAAAAAGTCGTGTGGAATTAAAGCGTGGAAAATCGAGGTTCAGGTATACACTGTTTGTCTGAACAATGTCTGTAATGTCCTCTGGCTTGTAAAGAGTAAAAAAGCATGTTTCATGGTGCTGGCTCCATCCTTAAATAGGGGACAAAATTGACAAACTTGCTGACTGAATGCCATGCTACTACTATTGCGAACACCTACTTTACTACGTTTTCTACCAAACAGATTTCAAAGTTTTAAGACCGTGCATATCATGAATGCTTCATCTTGTTGGATTTGTGGGAATCTACTAAATCTATGGGTACTTTGTTTCCCATGTAATCATAAAAAATATACCTCAAAATATACTCAAAACCTGGATTCATCTTTTTCGTCACACAGCAGTACGATTATTCTGAACATTCATCATTGTATGTACAAATAATCCGCCACTGTCTGCATGTCTGCATTTGTCACTGAACAAGCAAATTGCACACCTGGAAAAGCCACCGGACCGTTCATATTGCCTTATTAATCCAAGGCTTTAAAGTTTTCCAATCAAGTGCGCAAACATTTTGTTTCACATAAAACATTTCCTGACTTTTACAGTTAAAAAATGAAAGATCTAAAGATCTGTCATGACTCCAACAGTGATTTAGCATTTGTCCGCAAAAGGCAAAGAATATTACGTATTTATTCATGAACGAGGACCACTGAGAGTAAAATTAAGGGACGATAGGAAGGAACTAGGCACAGCTGTGCTGTGACTGGCTCAGAGTGGAGAGAGTTCTAAGGGGGTGACAGCAGCGCTGACACGATTGATGTTAGGGATGAGAATCTTAAAATTGAAGAAAAAAGAGAGGGGGTCCTCTCTCTGAACAAACAAACAAAAGATAAAACAGGAATACCGAGGAAGGGTAAGGAAAAGAGGCTTTGTAGATCAAGCCTAAAAATGATCCTTTGGTATTTAGATGATGGGCTGTTCTCAATGTACCTAGTTAAACCACTGTTCTAAGAAATCAAGATTTAAATATTGTACGGCAGCGGGGTATTTCAGAAAGCGGTTTATGTGAAAACTCTGAGTTACCCCGGAAACGAGGGAAACTCTGAGTTATCCGTTCCAGAAAGAGAGGTAAGGTAAACTCTGGGTCAGTTACTGCGGTAACTTACTCTGTGAACATAACCTGCTCGCTGGTAGGTTTACTATAAAGACCCGGAATTTCTACCAGTCTCCTCCCACACAAAGAAAGCAGTTAAGCCTGGATTGTCCATTCTTTTCAAATCCGATTGACATCGAAGCTATCATAATTCGCAACGCGCTACGTCGCGAGAGGATCTTCCGACCCTGATTAAACATTTTATCATTTCCGGAAGTATATCTTATCGAACGCTACCACTTTTCTTTAAATAGTATAATTTACCTCAATAACCTTCTACGACCATACATCTCGCACCTCACACACCACGGACTAGCACTCACCTCAGAACAAATTTTATCCACAGCACTACGTTTTTTTGCAAACGGCAGTTTTCTTAACAATATCGGGGATGCCGAGCAATACGGTGTGTCGAGCAGTGAGGAAGGTTACCCTCGCACCAAAACGCCTGTTGCCAATAATGGTGGTGTTCCCTGGACACAAACCTGTTAAGAGGATCAAAGGGGAGTTCTATAAGATTGCAGGTGAGTGATTATATATTCAGTTATTTTTAATTATGATATAGGCCCGCATTCAGCTGCAGCCTCAGAGTGGGGTCAGTAGCATAATTACTAGGGGTGTAAATCGCGGGTTTTGTCACGATACGATATCATATCGATACAAAGAACCACGATACGATTTTTGCCGATATCTTAAAGCCTGCTGTGATTCATTCACAATACATCACGATATAGTGCTCTACGATCGATATAGAACAATATCCTGATTTATAACAATTCATACGCAAAATCAACAAGGTACTGCAAACTTGAAGCCCAAAGGGGAGCGAATTTCCTCGTCTTCTTGGACACTAGCCATAGCACCAGCCCAGGAGCCGCGTAGTTGTCGGCTCCCCTTTCACATGCCTGCTCTGCTCACAACACAACACGCCGCGCACTGCTCCTGGAAAGAGGAAGCAAGCAACAATGAACTAGATTTCAAAATAAAGTCGCGTCGAATGTCCGATGTCAAAAACGGGTGATATAGATCGATGTTTACGTTTAGCATCGATGCCAACAAATTGTAGAGCATTATATCGATTTATCGATGTGTATCGATGAATCGTTACACCCCTAATAATTACCGTATTCCCGGACTATAAATCGCTCCAGAGTGCAGGTTGCACCACCCATAAAATGCATAATGAAGAAGGAAAAAATTATACATAAGTTGCATCGGAGTACAAGTTGCAATTTTGGAAGAATTTTATTTGACAAAATCCAACACCAAGAACAAACATGAACAGGCAACAACAGGCTAAACAATACAGTATGCTAACGTTACATGAACACAAACGAGGAGCTGAGAACGTGCCTGATGTAACATTAACAGTTATTCAAATACCTATAACATAACACATTTATCAAACCATCCGTGTCCCTCCAAATCATTAAATCTATCGAAATCTTCATGCTTTGTGTAAACAACGCCGCTTCTGATCCCGGAAGTGTATGCGGCTTGCCGCTGACGTCGGACTCGTCGTCAGTTATAGTTCAAATCATTCCACAGGCCTATATAACTATATATAAACTATATATCAAATAACTATAACATAAATAACAATTTTATCGAACCATTCGTGTCACTCCAAATCATTAAATCATCGAAATCTTCGTCCTCTGTGTCAATCTCTGTCCTCTGTGTTATAAACAACTCCTGACTCCGAAAATGATTGAATGGATTCAGACTCATTGTCAGAGGTGGCTCCCATTCTTCCATAGGCCTAGTGGGCCCTCATGCAGTTTAAAGTGAAAATAACATGTGAAGGGATCAACTATACTAGTAAGTAAGTAATGTGTTAATGATCAAGTAATAATGTGTTATTAATTTCAGATATAAGTCGCTCCTGATTGTGAGTCGACACTCGGTCATACTATGAAAACAAAATGTGACTTATAGTGCAAAAAATTCAGTATGTGTCATTTTGCCAGGCCTCCCTAATGTGTTCGGCTGCATAGATGATTCCTATCAAATTCCTATCATTGCGCCTTCACAAAATGAAGAGGACTATGTGAATAGGAAATCCTTTCACAGCATCAATGTCCAGGTATGTGACCTACCACCTTATAAAATATGCACAAGAAAAGGTAAACATAACAACTAACTCATGTCATTCTCTGCACTGTACAGATAATATTCGATGCCGGATCACTTATTACAAATGTGGAGGCCAAGAGGCCTGGCTCAGTACATGATTCCAGGATCTACATGTTAGCATGTGTTAAGAAAGTGTACACATATGTTTTTGTTAGTGTACATATGTTTTTCAAAGTCAAAGTCTGCTTTATTGTCAATTTCTTCACGTCAAGACATGCAAAGAGATCGAAATTGCGTTTCCTACTATCCCACGGTGACAAGACACATTAGACATTCAAGTAAACAATGCAAAAAGTAAAAATAAGAAGGCACATACAATGAATAAATAAGAGCAATAAATAAATAAGAGCAACTTGGTGGAAATGGTGCAATTGTGCATACAGCAGACAGTCAGTATAATAACGCAACAGTACAGGAGCAGTAGTGCAAGTGGAGTAGTCCAAGGCAGCCATCGTGGCCCAAAATGCCAGGACGTCATGTCGCCGAGGGTGGAGGGGGGAGAGGGGGGAAAGAGTTCAGGATCCTAACAGCCTGGAGTATGAAGCTGTTGGTGAGTCTGGTGGTGCGGGAGCGCAGGCTTCTGTACCTCTTCCCAGAGGTGTGTTTGTTATTGTATATATGAACTGTAATTTTCAGACTAAAAGTCAAATTACAGTAATCTCTTGCTACATCGCGGTTCATTTATCGCGGTTTCACTTTCACTTTCACTTTATTTTTGAATTTTTTAAAAATAAAACACATATAAGTCGCTCCTTATTATAAGTCGCCCCCCCCACCCAAACTATGAAAAAGAAACGCGACTTATACTCCGAAACTTACGGTATATATATGTTTTTTGTGTTATTCGGGCCAATAAATGCAATTGCTATACAGACACCATGTCATTTGTGTCATAACATATGACACAAATGACAAATGAAATGGGGTTAACACGTAGTTTATCACCACCAGAGTGTGAATGGGCAAGTACATTAATATCTATTGAGTGCGCTTTGAGTATGTGACAGAAAAGGACCAAATAAATCGGATGCATTATTATTACAATTATTATTAAATAGCTGATTTACTATCAAAATTGACAAGTACTGTAGAAATATCATAACACTATCGTTATACTGTTACACATCGACATCCAAAATACAAAAGTAAAATAATTAAAATAAACAGTAGATGCATTATGACATAATAGTATGTTACAAGCGTCCTTGCTGCCAGTAACTTTGTGTTATTTTACAGAGAAATTGTTTAGAGTGTAGGTGTTGGAATTGCGAAGGGAGTCAGCGTGACATATGGAGTCATGAAAATAGAGGTGCCGGTACAGCAGGTCAGAGTTCGAAATAAGCTCACATATGCTGAAGCTGTAATCAGCAGGGAGAGGGAAACCATTGGAGAACAATAAAATAAGCAACTTCGCAAATACGGGAGTGTTGATTGATACAAAAAGACTCATCACATTACAGATAGATAGATAGATAGATAGATAGATAGATAGATAGATAGATAGATAGATAGATAGATAGATAGATAGATAGATAGATAGATAGATAGATAGATAGATAGATAGATAGATAGATAGATAGATAGATAGATAGATAGATAGATAGATAGATAGATAGATAGATAGATAGATAGATAGATAGATAAATGAACAGCAGGCGGGTGGACTGGTGTCACTTGAATTCGACACTGATTGCTGTCCACTTGAAAATGGAACCATGCACTTGATTCAAGTTGATTGGTTCGAGTTGAGACAATTTCCCTCAGCATCATTCTTCTCTTCACTTGCAAGATGGCATCCAACATTCCTAAGGTAGACAAAACCTTCACATGATGGTATTTGAAGAAATCAAATGCCTCAGAACTTACTTGTCACTAGAGTTTGGGCTCGTATTATTTAAAACAGATTGTTAGATGTTGCAGTTTCTCAGAAAAAGACGATGATAAAGAACTTTTAAGTTTTGCTTTTGTTTGAATTTGCTCCTTTTAAGCATATACAGGTATTGACCCAGACTCAAGCAAACTAGATGGCAGCGGTGTTGGATGGTACCGTGTTACACTGAAACCTGTACTTACAAACTTGATTTGTTCCTTTATTTGGTTCATAAGCATTTTTGGTCCCAGCCATTTGTACAAAAAACTCCCGACTACAGACAAACCTATCAATACAGTATGCTTATGTGCCGGGACGAACACAGGAAGAGGCTGAGCGAAGGATAGAAACAAAAATAAATAACTCAGTCACCTCACGGGTGAATTTTTTTCAATTATTTTTGGGGTTTAGACATCAAACTTTGTTTGTAAGAGGAGGCAAAAAAGTACTGAGCCTCTGATTCGTATCTCAAAATGTTTGTAAGTTTAGACATTATTGTGTGTTCAATGTTGCTCACTCTGCATCCATTGCAGCCTGGTCGTCCCATCTGCGGTCCCGTCTCATGGTTTTTCATTTTTCCCCAGTTGAGGTTTTGAGAGTTTTTCCTTGTCCTCCTGGGAGTTAAGATCAATGTGGAGACTAATTGTCAACTGTGGCCATGTGAAGCCATTTGTGACATGTTTGTAATTAAGAGCTAGTATATAAATAAAATTGACTTGATTTGACTTCACGTAAGTAGAGGTTACACTGTATATTGCACGAGCTACTCTATATATTTTTGTAAAATTATTACTTTGTCCTGCAATGCTTTTTCTATTTTGGGACCACAATATAGATTTAATCACTTATTTTAATCAATAATGTCATCCAATAAATCATTTACCAGGTGAAGTGTTTCTTAGGTCAATCAAGAAAAACATAATTTCTCACCTCCCTGTGGAATGGATCATGCAAATATGAATTCATTGCCTATTTTTCTTGTGCTCCGGGCGATTTACTAGTATTTGCACCAAAAACAGAGACTTGTCTTTTAATATGCTTTGAGTTGACTATCCCTAACAAAAGTATACACATACTGGACACTTGACAACTACAGAATTTAATCTTAGTCCTGTAATTTAAATATACAAAATGTACAATAAATGCAAGGGTGAGACTCCAGGTATGAAATGGCAGAGTGACCTTTACTTAAAAGGAAACTCAGAAGCCAGAACTCGGCTTGTCACAGCTACATGTCTTGGAGAGTCATCTGGAGTCCCATCAGTAATCTTCCAAAGTTCAAAGCCTGCAGGCCGTTTGACTTTCAAATACACTCACTTCTGGTTTGTTTATAGATTTTCAGCATGTTTGCTTCAATAACTAGGATTTTTATCCTCAATGGATGCTTCACATTGCAAGTGCTCAATACTTTCTGATAGAAAATTGTGGTCAAATATAGCTAAATACATGTAGCAAATACATGGACTGTGTTGGATTCATGCATTTTATGCTATAAGTACCAAACCTTTGTGTTCTAAGGACAAGTGTTACATGTAGCATTTTTTTCCAGGGGGAAGGGTATGCAAGATGCAGGGTATGGTGTCACTGAATATTCACAAATGTACATGAGCACTGGAAATCGAATGTTGTGCTCCTATCATGTCTCCGCTCCTCGGTGGCGTCGATCGCCACGCGGAGTGAAGCTAATCCATGCCTTTTCCACGTAGCCCCGCGTGTCATTTTGTTCGTTGTCATGGTGTTCGTTGGCGCGTCTGTGCACTCGCCTCTCCCTGCCTGTGTCCTACCAGTAATCATAATCACCGTTACCTGCCACTTGTTACCCCTGTTGTATTTAAGCCTCTGTCACTCCATTGGATCGTCCTGTTAGTCGTCCCTGCCTGTTAATTCCTGGTTTCCTGTTTGTCCCAGGCTGTTTGTCTGCGTCTTCCCACGTCTGGTTCCTGTCCGTTTCTGCTGCCCGTACGTTGCTGTTCTCCTGCCCCCCTCATCACGTCCTCCACCACCATTTTCCCTTCAATAAACCCTGGTCCAAGCTGCATTTGGTCGCCTCGCTCCATTCTGCACGTGACAGCTCCAGTTCATAGTCATCGCACTTTTGCACACTAAAATTGGAATTGAAGCTGGCTTGACCTAAGTCAAGTTTCTACTGGGGGCCAATTTCCAGTGCTTGTGAGCAGCGCTTCTGAGCACCCCTGGCTGTAGTCGTGTGTAGTCAGCCAACAAAGAGCTTCCACATCACTTGTTGCTATTAATCTGTAACGCAGGTAGTGCTCTTTTGTTTTGGTACTTTCTTTAAAATGCTGCTTTATTTTGCTGGCATTTCATTTTGTGACCCCTCTGATGTCTTCTTATTGTCTCTTTTCCCCATTTTGAAGAAGCGCTTCAGTGAAAATTGTTTTCTGATCATTGCAAAGGTTAAACGTGTGTGACTGATAAATAAAAATACAATTGTCCTTTTGTGTTTAGTGAAATCCAGAATGGCTATTTTTAAAATGTATAAAGTTATTTATGTTAAGTCAAAATTACTGTCTTCAGTTCAATTTCGGTTCAGTTAAATTTATTCGCCATTTGCAGTACAAAACAACATTGGAAAAAAAAGATGCAAGTTGCACTGTTATTCATTAAAAAGTCATAAAAAGACAATCTTAATAACAAAACGTTTTTTTTTTATTAAACCAAGATAACATATAAAGTTAAAATTAAGATACGCAAATTAAAAAGTTATGTCAAAAGTAATGAAGTGCACCAAGTACCTCACAACTTGTGGGGGAGATAAACACTTTAACTGCAGAAACATAGACTTTATTTCATTTTTAAATAAAAACATTATTATTAAACGGGTGGCACTGGTTAACATGTCCGCTTCACAGTTCAGAGGTTGTGAGTTTGATTCCAGCCTTCCTGTGTGGAGTTGGCATGCTCTCCCCGTGCCTGCATGGGTTTCCTCCCAAATTCCAAAAACATTCATGCCACTCCAAATTGTCTGTAGGTGTGGTTGTGAGTGCAAATGGTTGTTTGTCTCTGTGCCCTGTTATTAGCTGGCAACTGCATATTACCCAAAGTCAGGTGGGATAGGCTTCATTCAGTACACCCGTGACCCTCCTGAGGATAAAGCAATTCAGAAAATGGATGGATGGATAGATTGCTCTTAAACCAGTAAATACACTTCCAATCAAAAAACTGATGAAAAAAGATTTTTATATTAGGTGGAATTGTCGCAACTACTGAAAGTACAAACTAATTAACTTGCAATTAGTTAAACCAAGTCATCAGTAAAGTAACTAAATTACTTTTTCAAGGTAACTGTGGCAACACTGTTTTGAACTAATGGGTGAGCTTTGAATCAAGCGGTTCACTTGCCTACGTCGCTTCAGGCCCCTCTCAGTGATGGTGGGATTCAGGATCTGGTCCAGTCCAGCGTGCATTGTACCACAGCTGACTCTATCGGCTCTTGAACACCTTCAACCGATTGCACAATTCGGAAATTGAATAGAATTGCAAACTTTTTCAAAAGTTTTGATACACTGGAGAACATGTGACCTTAGATTGTAAAACAAAGTCACCATTTAGAGAGGTTTGGCATTATGTGTGCAAACATTATTGTTTAAAAAAAGACAAAGAAAACAACTGATAATTTTTGTGTGAGAATGCTTTTAGAGGACCTATTGCGTCAAACAATAAATCAGTGGATTAAGCAGTACGAATCTCTCTTCTGTCAAGAATAATTGAGCCAGTTGTAAACTGCTTTTTTTTGGTAGCTTTTACCATCCATAAATACAAAGGGATGCCCACTTTGTTTGATTTGTATGGCCCGAGATACTCTTGTTGATTGCACTCTCAATCATTTTAAATAAAAAGCTGCAAGAGGTGAATCATTTCAAGTGTTGTCCTAAAGTACACCTTTCACAGGAAGTGATAAATGGAAAAGCAGTAAGTGGGAACTGTAGAGGTGGATAAAGGGAATATTCTTTTCTTTTGTTATTGTTTTTTTAATGTTACTTTAAATATTTGAACATACATTGAATAGTATCTGTAAAAAGCCATATTTTATACTATCATGTGCCGTATAATGCAGCATTTTCAAATCAAATGTCTCATATGGGAAGTGGCAATCTTGATTATAATTTAATTTTATGTATACTTGTACTTCACAATTGAAAGCTCAAAAGTAATACAATTCAGAAAACTGAAAGGTTAGAATGAAATTTCAAGACTATCAAAGCATTGTGAAGTAAAATGTGAGACCCTGCGTCAGAAAGCTTGGGCTCAGCTGTGTATCTCAAACCTGTTCAAATACACATTAAAAACACGCAAGAATGGGCATGACAGGAATAAATGTTTTCCCCTATTAATTTTGTTTGCTAAAAAATACGACAAAACATACAAATAAGCAATGCTTTGTTTTCCTTCATTAATTTTCTTTTGTTTTATGTAGTGATACTTTTGTTACTTTTAAATTATTTTAGTGACTAAGGGTAACAAAAAACAAAACAAAAGCTGAAGTCCATTTTTTTTGTGTTTAACAAAAAGACAATATAGTTACCATAATTTCTGGACTATAAGGCGCGACTGAATATAAACCACACCAGCTAAATTTAGGGGAAAATCCTGTTTTGTTCATATATTAGTCACACTGGACTATAAGCCGCAAGTGTTTTAAATAAACTGTCCTCATTTCTATTACCTGTATTAACTAAATAAATCCTTTTCAATATCATAAAAATCATGAAAAATCCCGAGATAAGCAGCACATATAAGATGCAGGATTCCAATTTTGAGCAAATAGTAGCGCCTTATAGTCCAGAAAGTAGGGTACTTAACTGTGTTTTTTTTTTCTTTTTCTCAATGTTTAGTCTACTCAGTTCCACATGTCCCCACGGTGGTCATGGGCGGGCTGGAGCCTATACCAGCTGCCTTCGGGCAGTGGGCGGGAGACACCCTGAAGCCAGCCAATCGCAGGGCATGTAGAGAACAAACAACCATCTGCACTCATACTTACGGGCAATTTGCCCAATCGGCTGACCCGCACCCTCCAAACTGTAAGGCGGACGTGCTAACCACTGTGTCACCGTGCCACCCTGTCTACCAAGTATTTTCTCAAAAATACTTTCAAAACATGGCATTAACTCGCCTAAGGGAGGCGTCATTTTTATTCTCAAGTCGCAACATGTGCCTTACTTGTGTCTAACCCTAATTCCAGAAATGTCATGTCAAACAGAATACCAGGATTTACTGTTGCTTACACATACAGTGTTTAAAAAAAATCTATAGGGTTGACTTCCGCTTTAAGGGTCTTGGTTTCATATGAATTTTTATTCAGTCTTGTCTCAGTCTTGGATAGGACGGAGCTTGGATTTTTGTATCAAGACTGGTCGAGACCAAGCAAGTACCGTATTTTCCGGACTATAAGGTGCACCTACAAATCTAAAATTTTCTCAAAAGCCAATAGTGTGCTTTATAGTCCGGTGGGCCTTATATATGGACCAAATTCCTAAATTTAAACTGGCCCGAAGAATTGTGTCATGAAATCAATCATAAGTGGCCCGCTGAAGAGTATGAATCATGAATCATAAAGACTATGATCATTATTTTGTGATCATAAAGTAATTTGTCGCGTCTGAAGTTGAAATAAAAAAGATACAGAATGATTTGATTTGGATTAAAAATCTGACATGATGCATTAATGGTGCGCCTTATAGTCCGGTGCACTTTATATAAGGACAACATTTTAAAATGGGCCATTCATTGAAGGTGCGCCTTATAGTCCGGTGCGCCTTATAGTCTGGAAAATACGGTACTACTGTGATAAGTGAGAAACGCAGAATGCAGGTGCTGCGGTTCCTTACCTGTGTTGTCTGGATTGCCATGAGCCCTGCACACAGAGTGGCTGTTGCTGACTGGAGATGCAGCCCCCTTGAAATTTTTGAAAACATATCAGCAATTAAGTTTGGCTTACAAAACCATAAAGAATTCATTTGTCAAGCAAAATGTAAAAAATAAACACTCTCCAGTGTGCAAATTTCTGTGGTGCACTGTATACAAAAACCGCTGGCGCAACATCCAGCTTTTATCTTAAAAAGTGAAAGTACCATTCAATTAAGGTAAAATATAGATGACTAAAATCAGAACATTCAAAGAGAATGAGCAAAACCGGGCTCTTTTCTCTAAGTTTTTTTTTGTTAATGTTCAGTGCTAACGGTGGCTTACAGTAGGGTTGCCACCCTGGATTTCAGAATCAGCTTTATTGGCCAAGTTTGTGCATGCCAAACAAGGAATTTGACTCCGGTTGATCTCAGCCTCTGTACAACATTTCAGTGACGAAAATTTGTGAAAAACACTTGACCAAATGTTTGCGGCCTAGGGCTTGGGCATTATTACCAGTTCAAACTAAGGCCTGACCGATTATCGTTCTGCCGATTAAATTGACCAAATATAGCTCTTTTCATGATAATCAACATCGGCTCAAACTAGGCCGATTATTCTTGTAGTATCACATAAAATGGTACATACTACATACTGAAACGTGTACTTGGACTGTTTGTCTAAGTAGAGCTGTGACTTCATTTAACCTCCATTTTTTTCTCACCTACCAGTTTTTCCAGCTTTTGTTTACGTTACATTGCTAAGGTTTTATTTGTATAATGACCTATGTTCAATTTGCAGAAACAAGTACAAGACTAGAGGCAATAATATATTCATTAAGTATTCTTGGTCTTCTTGGGTCGGTCGTACCCATTCAAACTGTGAAAGCGTCACCAAGTGAGGATTCTAACGTTGTTGTTTTTTTCGTACTGCTGACTTAAAGTTTATTTTCCTTCCGCATCTGTCATCTCTCCTCTCTTGTCTATTCACGTCACCAACCGAGACAATTTTAAATAATCAGAGTTAGACGACACAACAAAGGAAATAGAATTTGTTTTTTATATGTTCTCCTAAAAAACAGGACTTGAGATTTGTTTCCCTTTAGGGAGAGCTGAGAAATGATCAAGAGGGATTTTCGAACTTTCGAAGAAGACGGCAGATGTCAAAACTTGTAGAGGTTAAAAAGAAGCCCATTGTCTGGCTAAAAGAAAAAAAAAACATCTGTTGAACTTAAAAGAAGACAAAATTAACTCCTTTGAGTACATGAACAGAAGTATCACCACCTGAAGTGAAAAGACCTTATGCCACTCAGATACATTATTTTTTTTAAACTCGGAACAATACCTTTACGTTCATTAAAAGATTTATCATTGGCGCAGTTTGACCTGGACCCAAATAATAATTAAATGAGAAAAAGTCATCCCTTTTGTTTAGCTGAGCTCAGGAAAAGGGACAGAAGACAATTTATTAGCTCCCATGAAGCAATTATAATCAACCATCTGTGGGGGTTGCTGTACAAGATCTTTTTCCAGACATATTAAGCCATGCATCCCCCTCCAACATTCCGACAGAGTTGGCACAGCTCATTTCTTCTACACATTCTCTCTAAACGAAGACTGCTGACAGACAATAAAGGCATCATGTTTTATCAGGCAAATATGCAAATGAAAAAAAAATTAAACACCTCATCAAAAACAGAAAGTATAGGAAATCCAGCTGTACAAGATAAAAATGAACACCATTCAATCATAAACACTGCAGGTTTTCATGAAAAACTACACAATAACTAAATTTTTACTTGAAAATATTGCTTAGTCTGTACTTCATCATCAAGCAACCATCTGGGTTGCCTAATTATGCTTACTGTAATGACTGTACCTGTTATATAACACTTGTTTTCCTTGAAGGTGCATTTCATACCATTATGCCGTTTTGAAATGATGAAAAAAAAAAATAGTAGTGGCCTCTTTTGTGTGTTTATACATTGCTATAAAGTTCCCACACCACGACAGGTTTTATCACACTCACGTGATGTTTATTCAATATGCATGACATGGACAGATTTGTATTTGTAAATTATACTCGTCCATACAGACGTGCAACGTTTGTCAGTGATTTATAAAATGGGTTTGACTGCTCTCAATCCACGACTCAAGTTTGTGGATTGTTCATTAAACTGCAACCAGCTTTTAAACCTAGCAAAATCTTCTCCTGGCATTCATCCACGATCAAAACATTGTATTGCAGAATACTAACGCATAGTTCAGTGATTCAAGAATCTGTGGGCAAATCCTGAAACCTGAAAACGCCCATGCATAATTTACGGTACATATTCACTAGATTGCGCACACTAATTGATGAGCTTTGGGCTTTTGTTATGCTGCAAGATAAAAAAAAAAAATCTAGTGAGAGGCCAGTTCATCCTGTTCACAGTTGAAATTGCACTGAGCAAGGCACTAAACCCAACATGCACTTGGGCACAATGCAATGGCACAGTCCCAACTGTGACAGCTCTCTTCAGAGTGTAAATTGAATTTGCCCATGCGGTACAATTAAGAGATTAAATTTTCAGCAGAACAAAACAATGTTGGGCAATGTAATATTCAGTTTTGGATGAAGCTTCTGGCTGCAGATGCTGGATAGCAGGATCAAAGCATGATCACTACACTACGCACTTTGCTGCACAGATCTTGGAATGAGATTCTGGAGCCGGCAGCAATTTTACATCCCCAGAATCTGGGATTTTATCCTATCCTCCAGGATCACAACACTGTCTCCCACAGAGCCAGGATAATCAGAGTACTTCAAGAATTTGGAAGTGGAGAGGACTGAACAGCCTGTTGTAAGTACAATACAGACTTGAATCCAGTTGAACACTTGTGGGATCAGTTTGTATGTTGCTGAGTGACTAACATAAAAATGATGGTTGACTTTCAACACTCCTAGTTGAGGATTCTTTGGCCATTCCACAGCAAAATGTGACCAGGCTCGTAAACAGCATGAGGAGGAGATGGCTATGTAAAAAAAAATCTCGACTCAGCAGTAATTCCCGTGATGCTTTGTCATTTGGCACACTTAAAAAAGTTTATTTTTTTAAAAACAATAGTTAAAACTTACAACGCCGATTCGTCTGCAGTTCACGGTCTCTCCCCCTCGGCTGGGGATGGGGGCTAGATGGAAGGGGGTTCTCCCATCTGCGGTCCCTTCTCAAAGTCTCTCATTTTTTCCCAGTTGGAGTTTTGTGACTTTTTCCTTGCCCTCCTGGGACTTAAGACTGAGGGATGTTGAAAATAATTGTCAACTGTGGCCTTTGAGATGTTTTTGTGCTTAAGGGTAATATAAATAAATTTCACTTGATTTGACTATTTCAGACAGACCAGATGAATTGTTCAATCGTGATTTTCTCAGCCACTTCATGCATAAACAGGTAGTACCGTATTTTCCGGACTATAAGGCGCACCGGACTATAAGGCGCACCTTCAATGAATGGCCTATTTTCAAACGTTGTCCTTATATAAGGCGCACCGGACTATAAGGCGCACCATTAATACATCATGTCAGATTTTTAATCCAAATCAAATCATTCTCTATTTTATCTTTTTTATCTCAACTTCAGACACAACAAATTACTTTATAATCACAAAATAATGATCCATAGTCTTTTTCATAGTCTTCAGTGGGCCACTTATGATTGATTTCATCACACAATGCTTCGGGCCAGTTTAAATTTAGGAATTTGGTCCATATATTGGGCGCACCGGACTATAAGGCGCACTGTCGGCTTTTGAGAAAATTTGAGGTTTTTAGGTGCGCCTTATAGTCCAGAAAATACGGTATTTACTTTGCTCAATATATTTTCTATTCATATTGAAAGTCAGTATAGTATTGAATGATGCCCTTTGTGACAACCGCTTACATACCACACACTTTACTCCGTACCATTGGTCTATAGCACTTACTGTTCTTTAGTTTAAATATAAAATATAATCATTTCATTTTTTTGACACTATAGTGATAATTTTAGCAAACAAACCAATTCACTGTCTGTGATCTTGAATGTAACATTTCCTAACATCAAATGTAAAAAAAAAGCTTACTTGAAAGAAACTTAGAAAGGTTTTTTTCTCACCCAGAGAGATTTTGGGTAAATGTTACTAGTTTATTTGAGAAGAAAAAAAAAGCCAATGTCCACAGCCTCTTGGTTGTAAAACAGACAGATTTCTACCTGCACCATCCATCCAATGCTGTTAGTCTGTTTGGTTCTCAATACTTTTTTTTTTAAAGAATTTTATTCCAAAACTTGTAAAAATATATATCTATAATTTTTGTTTCTTTTAGCAAATAAACTTCACTCGTTATTTGTAGTGTAATTAGCCATTGCTGAGTCACAATCAAACTGTGTATCGTGAACAGACTCCCATCGTAATCGGTCTTTGATTAGGTCCACTTGTCGTATGGTCTCCTCCTCTCTGTCTCCCTCAGTTGCCATTGGTTAAGCGTGAAGCGGGCTCCTGCATGGTGAATCCTGCTTGGAGGAGGCGCTGCGCACAAACCCGCAACCAAAGAAAAGAGAAGATGCTTTTTCTCTTTCCTTCAGCTGTTCAGCACTTCAGCTCATCTCTTTCAATCAGAGCTATACGTGCCGTCTCTACAGACGGAACTTGCGAGGTCTGGACTCGTCCAGCAAGGAGGTGGCGGCAAGGGTGGGTAGCGGAGGTCCTGCGAACAGCCAGTCTCGTATAACTGTGGACCACTACGCGTCGGCATGGGTGCGCTGAAGAAAGGACGCCACCTTTACACGGCGGGTCTTCTACTTTTTCTGTATTGCATGTCATCTGCCATCTCCAAAGGTAAGAAGGATTTCTGTAGCCACTTTGCATGGACACTTCGGTGACTGTTTTGAAAAAGAATCCCCCTGGATGTGCCATTCCTGTGGTTACGCACCATTACACTTGTGCAAAATGCGCGAAGACGTGGGATTCTGGAAATATAAATTACAGTAATTTTTCCTTGTGAATTTTGAAGCTCACTCTCTTTTTTCTGGTTCTTTTATCATTTTGAGTTGTGTCCCGATGCGCAATCTATTGATTGGCCACGCCGTCACTGTTTACAAAGTTCACACTATCTTCTCGATCTTCTCCACATTCTAGTGTTGAATTACAATCAACCCTTTTTTAAAATGTATTATTATTATTATTATTATTATTATTATTATTTCCCCCCCAGTATATATATCTTAAATCCGTCACCCCATCTGGCGCTGTACGCGGTGCAACAGGCTGGGGTTCATTGCCAATTGGGATGATATACTCGAATTAAAATGTGAGAGTGGAATATTATTCCATTCATAAATATATTTGAAAAATTTAGCCTTAAGGAAACAAGGGGTTCCTTGTTATTCGCTGGGGTAATAAAAATCTGGCCGCTTGTATTAAAACCATAACGATTTGTCAAGGTTTTCCTCCGTTTGTAGACACAAACTGATCCACTTGAACAATATTGGAGAAGTAGTCACTTTACACAATTTGTGAATTCATTTTTTCAATTGCTGTCGACTGAAAACGTTTGAGGTAAAAAGACGAATACAGAGGTTAACAATGATGTTGACCCTAAGACATGGAAATGCTCTCAAATATTAACCAAATAATTAATGTAAATCATGTTTTGGCAAGATAAAAACAAAGAGATCAGGAATTTGTTAAAAAAAGAATAGAAACAAACACATATATTAAGTGACCCTTACGCGTATGATGGAAAGGCTTAATTAAGGAAATTGAGAAAAAAGGGTTTGTGCTTATGATTCCTAAGACGATTCATTAGTGAAAGTCAGTGGGGGTAATGTCACGGCTCGAGTTTGCATGGCTTCTTCTGGGAGGGGCTGACTGATTTTAATAGCAAAATGAACTCGGAAGTCCACGTAATTTTAAATTCTGTCTGCGATTTTTCAAGAAAGCTGCAATGAAACTGAAATTAAATTAAACTGTGTAGCAAGATCTCCCAAACAAAACACACTACCAAAAGAGAACAAAAGTCAATCAGGAAGTTTTAGAAGGGGCCAAGTCCGTATCCAGACTTAAAAGCAGTGACAACAGAGACGGAACAAAAAAAAAAGCTTTTTCAGTGACTGAAAGAACTTTAATTGAAAAAAAACTGGTGTAAATACCTATTCCGCAATACATGGCAACCTTATCTTAGTAATGTGGTAATGTGAATAAAAAAATAAAATCACAAGCTAGAAATAGACCAAATGATGAGCTGAGAGAAGAATAGCTTGCTTCCATTATCGTGAAAATTAGAAGCCTTCCTTTCAATACAGTTTTTTTGCTACTGCTGACAGGCAGTTGAGTTGGAGGTGACAGACAATTGCCACGTTCAAACAACACTGAATACCTTTCTTCCTTTGCCAACGTCCTTCCATCATTGTGATGCGGGAGTTTTTGTAACCTTTTGACGTCAGATGTTTTCAGCCAAGAGCAAAAGCAGTAAACATGGCCTCACAGTATACATGACCTAATTTTCATCAAACCTTGTAGAATAACACCCTCTATAGGCTACCGTATTTTCCGCACTATAAGGCGCACCTAAAAACCTAAAATTTTCTCAAAAGCATTTTATAATCCGGTGCCACTTATATCAAAGTCAAAGTCAAAGTCAGCTTTATTGTCAATCTCTCCACATGTCACAACACACAAAGAGACCGAAATTACGTTTTTCTCTATCCCACGGTATATATGGTCCAATATGGATTCGTGGATGAGGACTAATTTATTAACGTGAACCTTACGTGTTTATTCTGTGTGTTGTGTGATATTAACGTTTGAGCAACGTTGAGTTATTGATATGTTGTTATTGCTTTCACTATTTCGAGTGTTACTATATTGTGATTGCATTAACGTGCGAGCAACGTTGAGTTATTTATTCTATGCGCTTTATAATCTGGTGCGCTTTACATATGGACAAAGTTTGAAAATGGGCATTGAAGGTGCCCCTTATAATCCGGTGCGCCTTGTAGTGCGGAAAATACGGTAATTGCTTTTCAAATATATTGCAAATACTGAATTACTTTTGTCAACCCACACTCTAATGTAACTCTTAAATTCTAATGACGCATGAATCTTGGGAGCACAAGACAGGCTCTACCCTTTTAGGCATACGATCGTGCTGTTTCCAAATTCACAGGCTGCGTCCTCCGAAGGCGGGAACTCAGAACATATAAACACAACTGTGAGCGGGTTTCAAACATAGAGGTGAAGAATTGAAGCATTCAAATGCAAGGTTTTGTGTGCTTTGGAATTTGTGGCTTGACCAATGGTTACATCTATAAATAAGGTTTCCAGTCAACACATTTTTAAACATGCCATTTAGCCAGCAGTATAAGGTACGTAAATGTATATTTGTTCAGCTTTGACTCATGGGTAATACTTATTAGTATTCTTGTTTCACTTGTCTTTTTCACTCTGTTGTTGAAAAAAATATTTTGCAAACTTACCCATATTGCCCATATTGCTCCACTCTCTACTACAGTAATGCATTTGACACCGCTTGACACGCCCACTTGCCCAAGCTGTCGGAAACAAAGATGAAAAAGCTCTATTACGCATGTATTTGGTGTTTCCGGTGGAGCATTTACTTTGAAGTTCCAGACACGCGTGGCGTGGCGTTGCTTAACAAATCAAGAACAAATCGGGGCGTCGTTGGGTGGCTCCATGCATTAAAAGTCAAAGTAGAGTGTAGGATGGCGTAGAAGAAGAGCGAAGCAGTGAATGCTGCAAAGGCCTCTTTTAACGAATGGCCCGTCTCCATGGATTATTGTTGATGGTTATTGAAAGCTGCGTGAATTTTGACACTGGCGGTGTGGTCTGGTCATGTCAAAAATGACATCACGTTGCCGCCTTGAAGGACGCTGCCCATTAATTTGTATGCAGCTATTCTGCTTGTGCATGCATATGCGATCCAGGGAGGTGGAACTTCCAGGACTGCGAAGAACCCAGCCTTCGAACTGGCCTTCGGGGGATGCAGCTTGTGAATTTGGACACAGCAAATGTCTCGTCATGTATATTCAAAAGATTGTCAGCTACTTCGTGATCCAGTAATCGTCCCTTTGAGCCTTATGTTGGATATCCCTTTACTAATCTCAAACCTTGGAATGCATTAGTGCCCTTTATGATGTGTCCCAGTGTGATGTTTTAATTTGTTGAAACAGTAGGGCACAACTGCAGGCAGGCAGTCATCGAGCTGCAGCAGAGTTGATCATTTATCATCACGCTATCACGACTACGCATCACTATAGTCATTAAACCATTTTATGTCACTGGAGAATTGTGAAGAAAATACGACCCTAACACAATTCTGCTGCTGTGAATGTTTCACTTGCGCCTTGTATGAAAATCAATACTAGCCCTAAACATGCTGGCTCAAATAGAACAGATACTGAAATCATCATCGATAAATACGTAGTCAACTTTGAGCTATTTGTGTTCCCATATAAATATAATGGCCCACTGCAGTAATATTTTCAACCCTGTAGTCTTAAATTGCATATGATCGGAAAGAGTGTCATTTTTTAAGCAGCATTTATTGTGAATGGACAAAATGTTTTTTCACTGTGAATAATAAGACTTCACTTGTTTTGACATTCATGGTTGCCGATGGCCCCCAGAGAACTCTATATTGGTGATAACAAAAAAAAACATACATTACCGTTCAAAAGTTTGGGGTCACCCAGTCAATTTAGTGTTTCCAATAAAAACTAACATAATTGTACAAGGGCTTTCTAATCACCCATTAGCCTTCTAACACAATTAGCAAACACAATGGACCATTAGATCAATGTTTCCCAACCTTTTTTCATTCACGGAACACCTTTTCATTGGAAAAAATCTCAATGCACACCACCAACAAAAATCTGTTAAGTGTTACACCAGCTTCTATATCCAAATCAGTTATATTACAACAAAAGACGTAAAGTCCTATTCCTATATATGTATGGAGAGTCGAATAATTGAATAAAAATAAGTACTACCGTGTTTTCCGGACTATAAGGCGCACCGGACTATAAGGCGCACCTTCAATGAATGGCCAATTTTAAAACTTTGTCCATATATAAGGCGCACCGGACTATAAGGTGCACCATTAATGCAATCACAATATAATAACTTGAAATAGTGAAAACAATAACAGTATATCAATAATGTTAATATCACACAACATACAAAATAAACATGTAAAGCTTACTTTAATAAGTACAAAACAAAACAGTCAGATAGATGAGTAAACTTAAAAAGGTAAAGTTCCATCCATCCATCATTCTCTATTTGGTCCATATATAAGGCGCACCGGACTATAAGGCGCACTGTCGGCTTTTGAGAAAATTTGAGGTTTTTAGGTGCGCCTTATAGTCCGGAAAATACGCTAAATATTCTTTAAATTGTATTTCTTTTTTTTTTTAAATTGTCAGTTTTTTACAAAGGTTTTAAATAGTGTAAGGAATAAACTATTGAATGTGATTGTGATTAAAATCCAAAAGAATCAACATGACTTTGTTTACTGTTTTAGACTAGCTCTATGAATATTGCAACATTAATAATAATAATAATAATAATAATAACTGGGATTTATATAGCGCTTTTCTAGGTACCCAAAGTCGCTTTACATGTGTGTGTGTGTGGGGGGGGGGGGGGGCTGGGGGAGGAGGGAGGAAAAAGAAGAACAAAGAAACACCAAGGGCAGGGTCAGTTAGGAAAGGCTAATGTGAAGAGGTGGGTTTTTAGGGTGGTTTTGAAAGTAGGGAGGGAGGGGGCATCTCTGGTGTGCCTGGGGAGAGCGTTCCAGAGAGAGGGGGCAGCCACGGAGAAGGCCCTGTCGCCCCAGGTTCGGCGCCTGGTCTTGGGGACCTCCAGGAGGCCGGCATCACTCGACCTGAGGGAACGGGATGGGACGTGTGGCTGTAGGAGGTCAGAGAGGTAGGGTGGAGCCAGGTTATGGAGTGCCTTGTAGGTGGTGAGGAGTATTTTAAAGGTGATTCTATATTTGACAGGCAGCCAGTGGAGGTCATGAAGGACAGGTGTGATGTGCTCTCTGGAGCGGGTTCCGGTGAGCAGGCGGGCAGCGGAGTTCTGGACATATTGCAGTTTGTTGAGGGTTTTGGAGGTGATGCCGTAGAGGATGCTGTTGCAGTAGTCTAGTCGGGACATTAAGAACAAAGTCACTTTTAAAGATGCTCTGCTGCTCTGACTGCAGCTGAGTGGCTATCACAGTCTCAACTTGACTGTGTATTTTATGTTGGTGAAAAATGAACAATCTAGGTTCTCCGGTTGATCTGCATACTCTGATTTCCATCGGACCGCAAACGCACCACAGCCGTCATTGTGTCACTGTTAGCAAAAGCACTCATCAGCACACACATAAACTGAATTTGTGCCGATGCAATATAATCAGACCGACATAACATGAAATCTCAAGATTCTCCGATTTACCACGCATGCACGATTAGCAAGTGGCTGACCTGGCCTTGCGCTAACTGACCAGTGGTTTGGTGAGACTCTTTACAATGTGCTCCGTACTTAATATTGGACAATTTCCGACGGCACAGCTGAACATCTCTCACGGCACCCCAGTGGTTGGGAAACGCTGCATTAGATCACTGGAGAGATGGTTGCTAGCAATGGGCCTTTCTACACCTACGTATGTATATATATATTGTGTTAAAAGAACAGATATTTGCAGCTAGAATAGTCCTTTATCACATTAACAATGTAAAGCAGGGGTGTCAAACTCATTTTTTTTGCGGGCCGCATTTTAGTCACAGCTTCTTTCAGAGGGCCATTAAGACTGTCAACCCAAATAAATGTATGAGCACCTCATATTATATACAGTAAAAGCTACAAAACAAACTGACAAATAACTCGTTTTCAAATCAGATGAGTAGAAACTGGTCAAATATTAAAAAAAAAGATATTATTAAAAGTGAAGACAATTTGCAATGACATTTGTCATGACACACAAATTTGATGCACAATTTGTCTTCGCGGGCGACATAAAATGATGTAGCGGGCCGTGTCTGGCCCTCGGGCCTTGAGTTTGACACGTGATGTAAAGTGTACTCCTGTTTAGTTTAATGTTATCCTCATTGAAAAATAGCGATTATTTTAAAAATAAGGACATTCCTAAGTGACCCCCCCCCCCCCCCCCCGACACACAAACACACACACACTTTTGAACGGTAAAATGTTGTTCCTATGACCTCTTTCGTTTCCGACCCAATCTCTTATTGAGGACTCCTTAAGAGCGCGTTCATTTTGAATGGCTCCTACCAGGTTGTGTTTAATTAAACACGGCCAGGTTTGTGGCAGAGCAAGTCAAGCTGGGTAAACTGTTTTTTTGATGGATTTGACCACAAACTATATACAAAATATTAGTCTGTTGCCGGTAGGATCACACACTCATCACACACTCCAAGTGACTTACCATCAAAGAATATTTTGGACTTCCGTTACGTTCTGCAGTGATTTTATGCTGCATTTGCGGAAAGTGGGAAGTCAGACTTTCAACTAGAAAATTTGCACCTCTTTGAACTGGGAGGTTTGGGTTGCAAAGTTGAAAAAAAAAAAAAGGACCCCGAGTTCACCGACAGACTACATTGTGACGTCACTCAACAATGGCAACCGTGTGGGTTAGTCATGCACTACAATTTTGTAATGTCCAAGAATTCCCATTCTTTATTTGGGGACCTTTATCAGAGATGGGATTAAAATGCAATTCATTAGATTAATTACAAATCCTGTAATTTTTTTTAACTATTGTGGGCAGCCAGGTTCCAATGGGAGTCAGCTATATGGCTTTTTGTTCTGTATAGTCAAAATATGCTATTTTCATATTTTCTTACCAACAACTGGTGCGTCACGCAAAAATGTTCCTCACAAAGAACAAAGAACACGGCGGCTTTGCAGTCATGGGACTTGGAAAGCTCGCTTGCACTTGGGTGGAGATGTAAGCTTTTAAAGATCAATGGTGATGTTTGTATGCAATGAGTCTTGAATGGGGCTCCTCCTGTGTAACACAAAGAAACATGGAAAGGCTTTTTATTGGCTTTGTACAATTTTGCTTTGGAAAATGCAGCAGATACAGGTCAAACGATTTGATTTGTTTGCAGGTGGATTTATTTGGTGATTTAATGTTGGTTTGTGCGTGTTTGATTTAGCAAAAGCTTAGTATTGTGTACAGAGTAGGAAAAACAATTAGCTGTGGGGGGACAGGGATGAGTTCCTATTTGATTAAGGATTATTCAAATCACTCGGAAGTGGCGGTAACTCATTAAAGAGTATTGCAAATATGTTATACTAGAATGAACCTGATATTGTGATTATGGTAAAACCTTACCTTGGGAAATTAGTGCACCTTTTCACTTTCGTAACATGATTTGAAAATTAAAAAAATAAAATAATCATTACTGTGTCGGGCCTACTAAAGTCAGCAATTCAAGATTCGAGAGTTTTCATTGACATACTACATGGCTCTATTTGGCATATAACGCTCCTCAGCTTCAAATGACAAATAGTTTTGCTGAGTTCTGCTTCAATAAACAAAAATAATTCAGTTGATCAATTATTTCTCGTCATAGTAAAATAGAAAGCGAAAGGGTTCCTATGATGTCCGTACTGTTGGCAGATTGAATAAAAATCATCAGGCTACCATTTGTGACAATGGGTGCAGTTCACTGCCCAGATTTACATTTAAATTAAACCAAATGGTCATCCATTCAGAATGATATACAGTAGTAATGATGGTAATAAAACTAAAGCCCTCTCTCACATTGAGCTAGTTGTAATGTGGAATTGCTGTCATTTGGGACCTCTACGCTGATACAGTCTTTGAGTTATGTCTTTCCTAAGGTAAAGCTGTACCCTCTATATCGCAAGACCTAAGAGTCCTAATGTAGTCAACACTCAGACCTGGGGATCATTTTGGTTTTCCGTGTGGCCACCTGGAGTGGATATAAAACATCAACACATTAGGTTTGTCGCAAATAGTTATTTTGCTTGTCGACAAGATACCATTAGTAGGAGCAGAGGAGAAATAGACCAAGGTAAATCATTTGATTTTTTTTTTTCTCACTATTAAAGTGAAAAGTAACCAACAGAACTCAACTGAAAATATTGCCTCTTGAATAGGTCATGTATGGTAAAAAAAAAAAAACAAATGAAATAATACACAAATGTCAACCGGACACCATCTTAGAACTTAACCCATCACATTCAAACTTGTGTTAAATATGAGTCTGAACACACTTCATTTAGTGCATCTAAGTAACCCCAAACAAACACATTATTGAGCAGGCTTTTTTTAATTTGCATTCTAGCATGAAGCCTGTATGCAAAAACTGACTGCTGTTTAGAACTGTTCACAATTTCCCAGTTCTATCTGAAGAAAAACAGCCCAAAAGCATGGGGCAGACCTTTTAGAAATCAATGGGTCTTTTGCACCAAACATTCTTTGGGGAATTAGGCTATAAACAAAAATTTCAACCTTGAATTCAATTGACCAGACTACATTTTCCCACCAGTGTTTTGGTGTTTTGTTTATGGTTTGATCAAACCGAGGTTTGACATAAATTAGTTGCTCACTTATCAACTGAATTTTAAATGCCTAATATCAAACATGTAACTACTGGCGACTAAATGAACATTCAGGCATTTGTATTAGGATTTGCTGCACTCTTATTAAACTTAGAAATGATTTCTACATGAAATTCAAGATCAAGCGTGAAGAAATTTCAGAAAATGCCAAATTAATATCTAGTTTGTATATTTGACAAATTGAGGTCCTGTGATAACCCCCCATATGGATGTTTGTTGTTCATCAGGTTGAGTTAAAAAAAACACTAAAGTGATCTTAAAATAGTTTTAGCCGTTAAAATATAGATGAAAGTTTATGTCACACTTAGATGGTAATCAGTAGAGCATAGATTTCTCCCAAGGTCTATCTGTTAAGATTGAGTCATTAAACGTGACCATATACGTTCATAATGTTTTTGCTGTTTGTTGCCTTTCTACTTTTCCGTCATTGCGATGAGTCTGACGTAAGCGACGTAGAAAAGGAAGCCCCGCATCTTCTACTTCCGGAGTTAGCGGAGTTGTTTAAAAGTGACACAGAGGATGAAGATTTCATTGGATTTAGTGATTTGGAGTAACACGGATGGTTTGATAAACATGTTAACATGTTATTTATGCGACATATGCCTGTGCTCTTTTTCTTCTTTATTATGCATTTTATGCATGGTGCGATTTTTACTCTGGAGCGACTTATAGTCGTCCTGCTCATCATCAAACGTTTTGAGAAAATCAGCAAAATAGTAGAATCTATATGGTAAAGCTCATATTAGCAGTTTTATTGTAAATGCAAGCAGCTTATTCTATTTTCAAACAGTTTGAGATCAATTAGAGAAAAAGATTAACATGAATATTATTAGGGATCTTTACATGTGTGTGAGATTATGCTTTTATGATCATTCATATTTTTCAATTCTCAGTGGAGCTGTTACAACACAAACAAAACAGTCTTTAGTGAAAAGCATCGCTAATATGTTTCCCCACAGTAATTGAGCCTTCTTTACAGATCAAATGGGGGCACTGCATGATTACACAAGCGTGTTTTGCTTAATATTTGTGGTTACAGTCAAATACACCAGATGCTGGATTTTATTAGGCTAGTTTATCATCGGCAGCCCCATGACCCCCCTTTCTCACTGCCATAAGGCATGTGAGAAAGTGTGCCATCAGTACAAAGTAACCCCACACGTATGGATTGTCACTATGTGCAGTTTATTTGATAGCATCTCGGTCTGTGCTCTCTTTTAATAGAAATGCACAAGTCCATCCTGATCAAGCCGACGACAATTTGATATTGTTATCAAAGAACATGTCTTCTTGATGTATGGTCATGGGTGCAATCTGTGCAAGCCCATCTCAAATAAACGGGCTTTTGAATGACTGGAACTTTTCTTTAGAATCTCCTTTAGTGTAATCTGGTTCTAATCAAGCATTTAATACAATTTTCTTTTTTGGAATGCTTTTGGATATTTAGGTTTTGGCAGCAACCACGTTTAGTGACTTTGCCTATCGTAGTATTGCTATGAGCTGGCTTTAGATCTATTCCATAGATTCGTGGTCTAACTTTTTCATCCCGATGTACAGTACAGCATCTCAAATGGTTCGGCTGCTGTTACTTTACCCAGTCTCATGGCCTTGGGGTAGCTGTTCAAACATGTCTCCCCTTCATCCATGGTGCACTATAGCACACCCGCTGGGACAGAACAGTGCTTCAGGACAAGTTGTGATGAATGGACTGTCCAACTTCAGTTCCAGCTTGCTGTTTTCTTCCCTATGTGGAGGGTCTCATTGCCTCGCTAGCGGGTAGATGTTAGTCATTGGCCTGTGCTATTTGTGACCATAGGTTGACATACCATGGTGCAGCAGAGTGCAAAAGGGGCTTATTTTATGAATAGACATTAACCTGCCTTTGTGGTTGATGCAAATGCATGCTCACTTTTGAATGGCATCTTCTGTATTAACAATACATTTATTATTGTGGTTATACTTTTAACTGTTCTCTAACTTTTGATGGGTTTGATGTCAGGGCGAGTTGTTTTTATAAAACCTGTGCGAGTACCATCTATGCCACATGTGTCGAACTCAAGGCCCGGGGGCCAGATACGGCCCGCCACATCATTCTATGTGGCCCGCGAAGACAAATTGTGCATCAAATTTGTGTCATTACTAGAATTGCAAATTGTCTTCACTTTTAATAATATCTTATTTTTTTAAATATTTCTCCAGTTTTTACTCGTCTGATTTGAAAACGGGTTATTTGTCAGTTTGTTTTGTAGCTTTTACTGTATATAATATGAGGTGCTCATACATTTATTTGGGTTGACATTCATAATGGCCCTCCCAAAGAAGCTATGACTACAATGCGGCCCGCGAAAATAATGAATCTGACACCCCTGATCTATGCTGTACTATCACTTTCCTTGCTAATGGGTACTCCGACTCCTAAGGGATCCTTTGCCAGTTTTTCAGCTCAACATGGCATATCCTATGCATTTTCTTTAGACTTTTTTTTTTCTCCTGTTGTTGCCCAGTCAAGGCACCTACAATAGATACAGACAATTCATGCTGGCACTGTCATCGAGTAGGAGAAAATCACACGCTGACTGCATGACAGTCAGTGAGGGAACAACACTCTGGCAGACACTGAGTGTATCATTTTCATTGTATTTGCATACAAAAAAGCAAAGCTATTCATGGAGCCTAAAATTAATGTTGTCCCATTAATCATCAAGTATTTTGGTTTGTGTCTGTTAAAACTGTGTACTAGTTTGATACTGGGTGGGAATTGGATTTTTTGGAGGGCTCAGCTCAATAATAAAGAAATCTTTTAGTGTTTGTGTGCACAGGACTAGCTGTAGTCAGCTCTACTAATCATTAGATAGCTGGCCAGCTCTATGTCACCTTGTCTTTATGCTTGGCCTTGCTGTACTTGCACTTTTCCCACACGATAGACTCACACAATTTTAAAGCAGGTTGATGTTTTGAAAAATGAAAGCATCTCAGGCACAAAGTGAGGCAGTGGCAAAAAAATGAAAATGTCTGCGTTTGCAACAGCGTTTGAAAAATATTTTCTAAAGTTTTGTTCAGGCTATTTTAGATTAAAAGTCAGTGTCAATCGTGATGCAGTGGTTTACATAGCAGAGTTTTTTTTTTTTTTTTAAATTGTGCTGGACTCCTTCCAGTAACAAATGCCTATTTTTCAGTTGGAATTTTTTTCTTGATGTGAAGGTATTATTTATTTTGTAGGTCACTGGCGTGCTAGAGCCTATATTTCAATTTGATATATTTCCAAATCCTATTGATGATCAATAAAGTCATTCTATCAGAATAAACTTTCATTCTGATAATTTAGCGATAATTGTGTGTGTGTGTGTTCTTAATTATGTAGATAACGATTATATTTAGTTGTGCAGTTTCAGTAAAACAGTCAACTATGACCTTATGTTAAGGTAAAAATTGATAGGTAAAGGTAACATTCTAATAGAGCGCTTGTCAAACTTCTTGAACTTGTTTAATCTGAAGTCACTGGTGAGTGTGCAGTCTCTATTTGGAATTATCACATTGGTACATTTAAAAAGTAATCTAAAAGGATGTTCAAATGTCTGCCTGACCCCAAATAGAAATCTAAAAAAAATCACCCATACCGTCACAGTGCTGATTAATGAATTAAAACATAATTTTTCTTTACCCTGTCCAGAGGAGAATTTTCAAGTGGAGACATGACAAACTGCAAAGAAAAGAAGACCAGCAACACTATTTATGAGACCTGTAATCTTAAATTTGGCACCAGTGGGCTGTGACAGAGGCCACTAATCATTTCCACCAGGGTTGTTTAATGGTCGCTCACATTTGACTACAGTGTATGAATGTGTTAAAATGCTGCACTTCAGTCTTTAGTTTTAGTATTTTAGGAAGTACCCAGCTTTGAATTCCTGCTCAAAGGCACTTTCTTGACTGCCTTTCTTTTTTATGGCTTATTTGAATTTGACAGTCTGTTCTCGCACTCAAATGCCTGTGTCTCCCATATAACATTACTCACTGAAAATATCACCCCAGACTGACAAATAATCAGAACCAGCCTTTCAAAAGTCGTGGCCACTTTGAAACGGAGGGTAATATGAAAAACTATTCGAAGCCTGTCACCACAGCAGAGGCATCAAGCGCCAGTTTACAGTGTCGGTGAGGAGCTTCAGCATATTTCAAGATAGAGTTGTGAATGTGAAAATTAGGTAACCACTGCGGCTATCAGCTGTCACATTCTTTGGTGGAAAATGATGGAAAAACACATCATGCGCTTCCTTTCCAAATACCTTCTGGACGTTCACAACATGTCACTACCTCACTAACATGTAATGTACTTGTAGTTCTCAACTGCTTACCTTGTAATCTTGCACAGTATTTAGTATATATTATATTCCACAGCTTTTGTCTTATTGGACAGTGTCTGTAACTCATCAATTCTTGATGGGCTTGAGGTGTACTCCTACTGCTTTCTTTTTATGCTTGAAAATGTCTCTGTTGAAAGTCCTTTTGGCTTTTGATACAATCTCAGAGTTATCCAGGGTCAGCACTACAGTGGATTACTTTTCCTTCTATGGAAACTGATGTTTACTCATCTCAACCTTGTGGGCAAAGCTGCCTCTTTACTGATTTGCTTTGGGTTGTGCCCACACACCATCCGAGGAAAATGGTTCTTTTGTTGCTTTGTGTTTGGTTTTTTAAATGGCCTATGCCTTCGTTATGAAACAATCTGGCGCGCACTGGATCATCGGCCTCGAGCAGCTGCCTGTTTAGTTGTAGCCCACATTGATCGCAGTGTCTGATTGAATTAATGTTCCCACAGTATATAATTTAAACACATATATATTAATGCTCTGGGATTCATTTATCAGACAAAGTTGGGTTTTGGGCAAAATGACACAAAGTTCCTAAATATCAAGTGTTCAAGGATGATCCGTCCGTCCATTTTCAAACCTGTTTAGGGTCATGGTGGGGTGCGAGAGCCTATCCAAGCTGATTTTTGGGCAAAAGGCAAACAACACCCTGAGGTGATTAGCAGCTTGTCACAGGGCACACATACTGAAGAGCCAAGCAACCATTCACACCCACATCATCACTGAATTAGAAACAATCTCACGGCGTCCACACGTCAGGCGAGTGTTACCACTACACCATCAGCAACTTAAAAGATGATGGTTGACCTCAATTTTAGGGTATTTTAACAGAAATTATCCCCAAGAAATACTCTGTTTCATTGTTAAATTGTTTTCATCCTAAAAACTGTATTCAAGCACAGAGTAAAGTCCCATTTCGCCAATCCTAGCAATCATATGGTTGTTTTGAATATGAATGTACTGCCTTTAATAGCAGTTAATAATGGTTAACATGGTGGTGCTGTTGATGGACACTGCTTGCCTTGTCATTGATTGATTTGTTTATTTCGGCTTGTACTTAGTCACACGTCATCACGGTTTTCATTTTATGCACCGAACAAACATAGAACTTGCCGAAATGCGAAATGGGATAAAGCAGTGCTTCTCAATTATTTTCTGTTACGCCCCCCCCTGGCAAGAAGAAAACTATTCGCGCCCCCCCTCCCCACCGTGACTATCCTAACTTGTCTTGTAAATTGTAAAATGTTGCTTGTCGCAAACGTGACAGAAGTAACAATGAGAGCGCCACTGCCCCCTGCTGTAGTAAACGCGCAATTACACTTTATTCTAGTACTGCCAAAAAAAAAGCCTGTTCCCCAGGGTCACACGCGCCCCCCCAGGAATAGCACCGCGCCCCCCTTGGGGGGCGCGCCCCACTATTTGAGAAGCACTGGGATAAAGCAACCTTGCTTAACTGTCCCTCCCCAATTCCAACCAAAGAATGTGTTTGCATGACACAATCAATCTTATTTTGACCACAAAAGCCAAGAATGACAGTTCGTATTTCACATACAACAAACAGTGATATTACATTTTTTGAATGTTCATCTTTTTTTTTAGATAATTTGTTTTACCTTACCCAATAGCTATCATTTGTAATCCTTTATATTCATTTAAAAAAAAATCCTCTTCTCTTTCAAGTGTCTGAATGTCCAGAATTGTTTCGAGTCATTCCAAGTCCCAATTTGATTGTCTCATATGAGGTGCAGAGCATTTACATGAGAAACGTGGTCTCCCAAGGTACAGCTTGTTACTCGAGTCATCACCCTCCACCAGCTTCCATGAGTCTGCATCTTTCACATAACGGGCATGGTACAATATTTTTTCTCTTCTCGTATTCTTCTTGCAACACCTCTCTTTGAAGCTGTCTTTTATTTGGAAAAGGTGTTCCACAGTTCTACAAAATAAAATATGTGCTGTTAGTTTTTTGATGTTCAATGAACTGAAGTCTGAGTTATGCTGATGTAACGCGTGATATATTGTGACATCTCTCTTGCCATCTTGAATGATTGTTGTCATGATGGCTTTTGAATGCGTAAGTAACAAAACTTTCTTTGGTGTTTAAGATATGCAGTTTAATATTGTGTTCTCGCAAGAGGGACACATACTGCGTGAAAGCTTTTCTTACAAAACCCCTTTTCTACTCAGGGTGAGTGAAATCCATATTGGGGCTGCAAGCCCAAAGAGCCCCTGCAAAGTAGCAAAAATCACCTCTCTACACCAAAATGCTTTTAACATCACTCACATACAGGTCAGGGGTACTCTCAACCAGCGGCTTGTATGAGAGAAGCTTCACCTTGGGGTAGGAAAATTACTTTCAGGCAAGTAGTGTTTCATCATGGTTAATAGGTAAGTGCACATATTGCACTGTGTAAAGCAGGGGTCACCAACCTTTCTTACACCGAGAGCTACTTCCTGGGTACTGATTAAGGCAAAGGGCTACCAGTTTGACACACACTTCTGAAATAGCCAATTTGCTCAATTTGGCTTTCACTATGTGTTATTATTGCCATTTGCAGTTCACATGTAAGTGTGATTTTAACAAGAATAGCAAAAATACAGTCAAACCTTGGTTTTCGACCACGATCCGTTCCAGAAGGCGGTTCGAGAAGTGAAACGGTCGAATTCCAAATCTAATTTTCCCATTACAAATAATGGAAAATGTTTCAATCCGTTTCAAGACATTAAAAAACCCTCATTTTTAAAGCAGTTTTCCATTTGCGCATATTTGTCCGATCACGCAACTGCAGCGCACCGCCGAACGTTCAACCGTAGCGCGTCGCCCACCGCGCAACTGCACCGCGCTGGTCGCATTATTGTGACAGAGCCGTCGCTGAAATTAAGAAAGTATTTTTGAAGTCCTGATGTACTTCCCAAAATTTAAGTGGACCTAAGTGCGCAGGGAGCTTAATTTTGTCCGATCGCGCAACTGCAGCGCACCGCCGAACGCGCAAACATAGCGCGTCCCCGACCGTGCAACTGCACCGCGCTGATCGCATTATTGTGACAGAGCCGTCGCTAAAATTTAGAAAATATTTTTAAAGTACTGATATATTTTCCAAAATTTAAGTGGAGCTCAGTGCGCAGGGAGCTTAATTTGGTCCGATCGCGCAACCACAGCGAGCCGGGCGCTCACTGTCGCATTGCTTTAAGAGCGTCTTTGTGTTTTAGGATGGCTTTACTGCTCCCACTTGCTTTCTTTGGAGGCATGATTAGGGGTTAATACAATCCTCAAAGTAACGAAAATACAATAACAATGGAATCAGTCGGCATCCGGGCCGCGCGGTCGGGTTTTCTCGGGTCCTCCCGGCTCATCTCGCGAGGTTCGACCTCCGAATTTTGTTCGACAACCGAAGCAAAAAAATCTCGAATTTTTTCTTCGAATTCCGATTTGTTCGAGAACCAGGACTTTCGAACACCGAGGTTTGACTGTAAAATAAATAGATGCAGCTCACTGGCAAGTGCCGCTATTTGAGCTAATTTTAGAACAGTCCTGCGGGCGACTCATGCGGACCTCACGGGCGACCTGGTGCCCGCGGGCACCGTGTTGGTGACCCCTGGTGTAAAGTATTATGCATTTTGAATGGAGCATGAACCAAATAATTGATCAGAGCTGTCAACTAATGCAAATTAAGACATCTCTTGAGCAAACAATATTTGCTCCTCTGGTAATCAGGGCTCGAAGCTTATTTTTTGCCCAAGTTGCCCTCGGGCAAGTTAGAGAAAATTTTACTTGCCCGAAACAAAATTTTACTTGCCCGAATTTTTTTGGAGTGGATTTTTACTTGCCCGACACATTTTTGCAATAAAAAAGACAACACTATAAGTTTTGCCTTCGTATGCCTTCGTATCCGCCAACCGGAAACAAGCTCTGCTGGTGCGCAGGCGCAGAAGAGCCAGGGACGGGTAAGGGAGCATGCATTTAATTACGAACCGCTTTGCCGTTATCAATGTATTGCAGACTTACACGAGAAACTAACCGCTCCCTAGAAAACAAAATGTCGGACCAGAAGCGGCAGATGTTGCGAGAAATTATGCACAAAATCGTCTTTTTACAGCTTGAAAACATGGTATTATGGCAGGGCAAGTTCGGGCAAGTGAGGAAAAAATTCTACTTGCCCGTCTGCCATCGCTACTTGCCCCGGGCAATCGGGCAATCGTTAGTTTCGAGCCCTGGTAATTATCCACTAGAATGTAAGAAATACAATCCTGCAGTGTAACAGTTCCATCCATGGTAAGGTTTTGTAGCTCAATGTGCAGATTGTGTCGAATAAACTTAAGTTGTTCATCAGCGCTGCAAATGCTTCAGTAATGAGTAGCCCTCTGGGCTTTATGCGAAGTAGAAGGGTAATTGAAGACAAAAATCATTTCTAGACATTTATGTTGCACTTCATTGCCATCTAGAAATATTCTGTAAGGGGTCTGCTGGAAAAAACACTGAAAGGCATAAGTAATACATCTTATGCCAATATACAGAAGAAGAAGAATTTGAACGGATTACATACAATTAAAGTATAAAAGGTTTAATCCATGTCGTTTCTTATAATCCCCATAAACTGCATCTGCTTAAGACACATCAAGTGCCACAAAAAAGCAGTGCTTCACTGACTGTAAGCAGCCTTTATTTGATGCAGTGTGTAAGAAGCTAAAACATTGTACTCTATGTTAAAGCAATAACAACTTTCTCAGAATGATTTGTATGAGTGGAGAAAACAATCCCTCTGTGAACTTTCCTGAGCGTGACTGTCCACATTTAGATGTGATACTTGTTTACTGCCATCTGGTTATAATGAGTGTTTCTATGTCAAGGTTTGTCTGTCACCAAACTGAAAATTGGCCAACTGAAAAAATAACAACAACTAATTGTTTTAGTTGCCGTTCGTACGCAGCACCATCTATGGGTAATTTAAATAACCGTTCAAAACAAGTGACAATCTCGCTAATCCACTGCTGCATTGTCCCTTGAGCAGTTTTCTGTGGAACATCATATGGCTGACTTATTACACTCCCTTGGAAATGTGACAAAACTGCTTAAATTGCTTTAAGAAATGTATATGCAATGTTATTTTTTTTGTAACTTAATTCAAATAAACTTTAAGCAAAGGCGCTACAAGTACAGTTTGATATCATTTAGATTTAACTTGGTGTTTTAGCAGGTGTACAGCAGTTTTAAATGGAAAAATAACTACCGTATTTTCCGCACTATTAGGCGCACCTAAAAACGTACATTTTACTAAAAAAAACACAGTGCGCTTTATAATGCAGAGCGCCTTATATATGGATCAATTGATGAATTTGTTGATCCATACTAGTTGTACACAGTGCTCTGCCAAAATGTTTCAGTACGTTTTAGTACGACTAGTAAATTACAAGGTCGCATTGCTTCCCAACATCACGGCAACTGTCGTCAGGGGGCGTCACCGAATAGCTGTTGTACCCGCGAGGGTATTTCATTTCAAAATAGGCTGCTCCGTTAATGTTTCGAGTAAATCTACGGATCGATATAGAAGGGAAACATAGGTAAGCAGTACCAATGTGTTAGATCAAACTTTAGTCAGTTCCGATCATTTTATAGGAGATCGTTTGAGAAACGCGATTGTTTACACTTTGCTGAGGCTCATGGGAGATTGCAAGCTGAGGGTCATGGGAAATTGCGGATGGCTAATGCAATAACGATAGCTCCTATACGCGCGAGGCTATTTCATGTCAAAATAGGCTGCTCTGTTAATGTTTCGAGTAAATTTACGGATCGATATGGAAGGGAAACATAGGTAAGTAGTACCAATGCGTTAGATCGAACTTTAGTCAGTTCCGATCATTTTATAGGAGATCGTTTGAGAAACGCAATTGTTTACAGAGGGCTCGTTGGTTATTGGCTAGTGGATGCATACCGCAACCCTAGTCAACCTCAGTTTGTTGCAGTATAGCTTCTATTTTATGCGCCTTATAATCCGGTGCGCCTTATATATGGACAAAGTTTTAAAATGGGCCGTTCATTGAAGGTGCGCCTTATAATCCGGTGCGCCTAATAGTGCGGAAAATACGGTACATTAAATTAATTACCGGTGGAAAAAGCAATGCAGTGTCTGGTTTATTAAGTGATGTAAATTGACCCAATGGTCAACTTAAATATCCAGTTATTTATTATTATTATTTGATGTTATTAGCCCTGTACATACACTCGTCACCATACCTGCATGACGTGCAATATAATAAGATGCAACAAAGGTTTATATTCAAAAGAAATCAGAGAGGTACTTATTTAACGATAAGGTTCATAAGGTAGCTGTAGTTTGCAAGTGGCTGCATATGGATGATGTTTTTCGAAAGACTGTTACTCCATCAAGCTCCAATGGACTTCAGTATTTCCTGTTTATCGGTGCTTTGTGCATAGAACAGATTTAATATTCCACATTTTTTGTGCTTGTGTGTGCGTGCGCGCACAAGTGTGCGTGTGTTTGTGTGTGTGTGTGCATATGTGTGTGACTTCAAATTATCCTATAATTTACTAGTTGGCATTTAACTATTATGTGTGGATTTTAGCGAGCCTGATAGGAAAGTCAGTTAAATGTTATTTGTTGGGACTGTCACTGGTCAAACGCCTTTTTTAAAGGCCATGTTTGTCATCATCAGGTATTCGCTTTTAAATGTACCGAACCATGCTCACAAGGGGAGACAAGAGCTTAAATGTCACCCGCATCCTGAGTCGGAAGCCACTGCAGTTTTGCAAGGACGGCGAGTGCAGCTCACTTTGGCAGACGGTGACTTGAAGTTGTAATTGCTTTTTAGTGTCTCTGCGGTTTGGAGCCAGAGTGAATGTAAATACAATCAAATGAGATTCTGATGGTGGCCTTAGAGGATGTTGGAGTGAAAAGTAATATGGCGGAATGATATCGCAGAGGACGACAAAATGCAGTGATTACATTTATTTCCACTGGCCTATTACTGGATCATTGGGCTGAAATGAGTGCTAAGCTTTCTGTTTTAGCACTAGGCCACACCATTGAGTGCCCACAGCACTTTTTTTCCCTCATTCACGACTTGTCAGGAAAGCAGCACGCTTCAAAGCTGTCCTTTGAGAGGTCTTGGCGCATTTTGACTGAATTAATTTGCAAGTAAAAGCATTTTTGGGTGTATAAATGTCATTACTGATTCAATGAGTTTAGTGCATTCTTTTCAAGGGTGGATTTTCAGCTCCCGGCACTGCTGAAAATTACTTTCTGGTGTCAAATCAGGATGTATATATAGTATATATATGTTATGGATTCATGCTATTGGAAAAACATGTTATATTTGTATGGGCACAATACTACAAGGATTTTAATTAGAATACTGTACAGTACTGAATACTACTAATTGAAGTAATGGGAACAGTCATGCTCATATGAGAGTATACTGCAATGATATCATTATGTAGCAGTTTTGGTAACGTAGTCGCACAAATATGTATGCTACATCATCAAAAAACTGATTTTGGCTCTGCATTAATGGGTGAATGGAATGAATTCAAAACTATTTTGCTTCAGCCATTTGTCATCACATTTTGTCTACAGTGCTTTATTGATATTGAAGTATTGTTCCAGTGAAAGCATAATCAAAACAGGTTTTATGAAATCTGATAACAACAGCATATTTAATTGAGGTTTAACAAAATCATCATATGAGGTCAGATGTAAATTAACATTCCCATTCTAAAAATCATTTGATGATGCTGAAAAACACCACATACGTCCTCAAGAAGTATTGAGTACATGGCCGCTAAGTACTTGATAGCCCTAAGTGTAAACTGCAGAAAGATCCATTTGATGTGTGTGTATCACAATAAGAAGGCAATCAAGCATCTCCTGCATTTAGTGTCATCTCGTTTAGTGACCGTTGACTGTGTTGGCAAAGACTGTGTCCTCACTGGTCATCATTTATTGTAAGCACCCGGTCAGACATCTATTCATTGACTGTACCCCATGTGAACATTTGCCACTGAGCTCTAGAAATGCATAAAAACATTGGATTACCAGTCTGATGTGTTACCCTGACATCTAACTATCTAAGTACCGTATTTTCCGCACTGTAAGGCGCACCGGATTATAAGGTGCATCTTCAATGAATGGCCCATTTTAAAACTTTGTCCATATATAAAGCGCACCGGATCACCAAATGATTCCCGAGCGCGGCACCGCTGCTGCTCACTGCTCCCCTCTCCCCCAGGGGATGGATTAAAACCACACGGGGATGGGTTAAATGCAGAGGACAAATTTCACCACACCCAGATGTGTGTGTGACGATCATTGGGACTTTAATCTTTTAATCTTTTAATTATAAAGCGCACCTTCAATGAATGGCCCATTTTAAAACTTTGTCCATATATAAGATATAGTATACATTTGGCCCACGGGCCGGACTTTGGACACGCCTGCTGTAATGGCTCGATATTGGTCCATTTATAAGGCGCACCTGATTATAAGACGGACTGTCGGCTTTTGAGAAAATTTGAGGTTTTTAGGTGCACCTTATAGTGTGGAAAATACGGTAGATTATACCTTAGATGTTACACATGTTGGATAGCATGTAGTAATGATACTACTCGATGCTAAGTTGTTCCATTAGTAGCGTCGAGAAGTGAAGCTGTTGCGTTTCGAAGCAATTTGTCTAATTTTCTCCAAAACAGTACATAAAACCAAAAAAAAGAAAATTAGCTTCAAATAAATAAAAAACGACCAAAACCACTATTTAAACACAAACATGCTTACCGATGATAGAAGAGCCAAAGTCCCGGAAATATTGTCCCAAAAGTTAATCAATGCAAATGTGTCAGATTTGAATGGAGCAAGGCAACCATGTGCAGCTTGGACCCGGGTTTATTGAAGTTATTGAAGGCTGGGTGGCATGTGGCACGGACACGTGACAGAACGGAAGGATGGCTATTGTTCACAAATACAGTGTGACGTATGGAAGTGCACACCTACCGTGTCATTGCACATGTCCGTCGTCATTTTCATGCTTAATATATTTTGTCTAGAAAGTATTTTTTTTGGTATCACGAATGTAGTGACCATTTCTGAGACTAAAATCCAGAGTGATTTTGGACAAAGGACTTACATTCTGTAGTATTTTGTGGAGAGGTTGTGGAGAGGTTGTCTAATTTCCCAGAATTAGGTTTGAAACACGGGTGATGGCTGCACTGTTTTGGGCTTTCCGCTATGCTTTTGAACACACACCAAGACAGCCTGGTGTCCCAGTGAGTGGAATCCATCCTGTATTGTCTCGCAGTGGTTTCTTGGGCTTAGCCGACTGCTGCTCTCAATGATTGAGTTTCAGTGGTTTGAAGCTGTGCTTCCAATTTCTTGTGCCTCCATCAAGGTAAATAAGGTGCATTACATGATGTTCCACTGTCATTAGGGGAGGCAGCAGAAGCTACTTAATGGAAGACAGACCGAGAGCTGAGAGGCAGTGACAGATGAAGCCAATGCCGATACCTCACTTAAAAATAAATATATAAAGAAATAAAGAAATACATATATATATATATATATATATATATATATCTATAAATGTCTGTATATATATATATATATATATATATATATATATATATATATATATATATATATATGTATGTACTATATGTATGTATATGTATGTATATGTATGTATGTATATGTTGAAGCCAAGCAGAGTCCTATTCCACCAGGTTCGCCATTCAGCCACTCTCACTCGACAACAACACCCCAGTCCGATCGACGCTCCAGCGCCCCACCGTTCCCTTTCCTCCTCAAAAAAAGTCTGTGTCGCTCAGCATTTGGCTGTACTGTCTGTTCCATTACATTATTGTCTCAAATAGTGTGTGAACACGTTATTACAAACACATTACCTGGATGCAAGCTATTTTGCACATTAGAAAGGCGCTGTCCATGGTGCACACCTTTAGTAATTTGGGTTATACATTTGTTTGTGTGTGCTTACTGTGCTATTAGGTTTGTGTATATCTGGCCCAAATGTACCGGCTCCTCTTTCTAATTTTACAACCCAATGCGGCCCACAAGTCAAGAGGTTTGTCCACCCTAAAAGAAAATGGATGGATGGCTGGCTGGCTGGCTGGCTGGCTGGCTGGCTGGCTGGCTGGCTGGCCGGCCGGCCGGCCGGCCGGCTGGCTGGACGGACCTACGCTGAGATGGATGTTCAGTAAAACACTTTGCTTCTCAATTCTGATCATGGTTGATGTAGCGTCTTCCAAACTTAAAGTTCACACTCACAGGGGTCTGCTTTATTGTTTTGTAAGCTGTATATCATCTTGCAGCACCGTGCTGTGAAATAGAGGATGCAAGGCACCACAGAAAATGGGACTGCAGCCAGGGCTGGAATGAGCTATTCATTAGTCTAATATTACTCCTGTGTATTGGCTGCTTTATTATGCCTGTGATTTTCTTACCAGAGAGACAGAGATGTAGCGACTCTAATATTAAATTATTTTAAACACCCCCTTGGTGCAGCAATGGTAAATGAGTGTTCTAATGTTGGTTGTTGAACATTTTCAAACACATTTAATTGTATCCACTGCTGTTGAGTGCCATTTGAATAGGATTTAGTTAAAGGATGGCAGGAGCTGCGCATTTGACAGGTGCTGTGACTTTGGCCCAGTCCCCAGTTGAGACACGGATAGTAACCTGAATAATAAAAGCAATGAGTTCTGAGTTTGTTACCGCTCAATTGCGCTTTAGTTGAAGAAATGATACTCAATTTATCTTTCATATGGTCGGTATATTTTTAGATCGCGTAACCATAAAACATTTTTTAATGCACTGACAATTGGCGAAACAAACTGTGAATTTCTACAAACTATATACACAGTATTGAGCTTGGACCTGATGAATGTTGAGTTTGCCTTGATTTGCGCAACTATTTTTTAAAAGGTTTTCTTTCCAAGACAACAAAAGCATTCAACCTTAATATTTTCACTGACCACAGGTGGAATGTTTGCACCCAAAAAACGATCACTTGTAGAGATAAAAAAACAGTACGTTTGTTCAATTATTAACACTACATCATCAAAGAGATGAAGCAATTTGTGGTCAATCATTTGTAAAATGATTATGTTATTAATAATTGATAGTGAAAACAATAATTAAGAAGACAACACAAATAGTGATGGCATTTTTGCCTACCTACTGTTGCGTTTTGTTCAAGATGTCCGTCGTTGAGCAAGGAAAACAAAGATGTGGAGTGACAAATGGTTCTTTATTTGCAAGATCTTGGGTTGCTTAGTGGAGGTCAGTATACACAAGGCACTTCAGCAGATGAAACAACCACGTCATACTCCAGGTCAGAAGGTTTTATACTGTCCACTAGCAGAAACTAGGAAGGGAAGGAAAAACATGTCCTTGTAAGGTAAACAGCTGTTCTGTTATCACCTGAATGTTCTGTGTCTATGTGTCCGAGCTCTGTGTGTTGTGTCAGCATATGATAAGAGTAGCTTTGTAACCATATTTGTGTAAAATAATAAGAATGCTCACACATTTCTGTTGCTCTCCCTTCACTACCTTCAGAATTGTGTCTGTGTCATGGAGAAACTCCGAGCTCTGTGTGTCGTGTCAGTATATGATAAAAGTAACTATGTAACTATATTTGTGTAAAATAATGAGAATGGTCACACATTTTTGTGTGCATGCGCGTGTGTGTGTGTGTGTGTTTGTACTTGATGTGGTGCAATTGTGATGGGAGAGGCTTAAGAGACACAGATGTCATCCAATATTTCAGGATGTCACATTTGATTACATTTGCGAGCGCCTTTTCTTAAGACTTGCTAAGCAAGACATCTGCAGTATCCCTTATCTCTGAGCAAATGCGTTTTATTGTCAAGACTGCTGCACTTCAGTGACGTAGCCGTCAGATAGAATCTGATGTGGCCCTTCTGCTGTCCCATTGTAAAATATCAGTTATATATCCAATCTAGAACTGCTTAGAAAAAAGCTGCTAAAGTCGAATTTTAAATAATCTGGTTCGAACACTTTGGTCCACCATAAGACTTTTTCATTTAAGCACTTGCTGAACCAGATGATTTGATACATAAATCCTTCTAGTAACAACAATATGTGACCATGTTGTGGTTATTAATGGCAGTATCCATGCTAACTTCTTCAGGGGAACCATTGTTTACATGTTGAAATCATTTGCCTTTTGGTGTGACAGTTAAATGTTGGTTTATGAATTACCCTGTTTACGAAGACGTTTTGCTTCGGTTAATGAATTAAGCTTCGGTTCATGTACAGTCACAGCTTCATAGTGGACCCCGCAGATGTGTTTAGTTGAAGTGTAAACATTGTTCACTTGTTTTTTATACATACTGGTGTATATACAAGTACCAGGGGACAATTTATACTCCGGTCAGGAGCGACTCATATGTGAATTTTTTCACAAATTTTCAAAATTAAAAAATCTACGATGTAGTGAAACCGCGATAAACAAACCGGGATGTAGCAAGGGATTACTGTAAACTGAACTGCAACTGCGGCGCAGCACATACGTGCCGGTGTTTTACATAAAGGACAAAGTATTCGATCACGGGATTTAATGACTTTAATGACAGATTGTTTGATAAAATTGTTGTTTATAATTATATGGGCCTGTGGAATATTTTGAAGTGCAACCGCCGTCAGTGGCGCGCACCCGGCATTGTTGACGGAAAGGACGATTGATGGATTTAATGATTTGGAGTGACACAGATCGTTTGATAATAATATTGCTTATATAAAAATTATTTGATATCTAATTTATATATCGTTATATGGGCCTGTGGAATAATTTGAAGTGCAACCGCCGTCAGCGGCGCGCACCCGGCCTTAATAATTTGGAGTGACACAGATGGTTTGATAAAGGGGTTATTTATGATATAGTTATTTGGATAACTGTCAATGTTACGTCAGGCCCGTTCTCAGCTCTTCGTTTGTGTTTACGTCACGTTAGCATACCATATCGTTTAAAAACTAAAAAAAAACGTCCCAATAATCGTCACACACACATCTGGGTGTGGTGAAATTTGTCCTCTGCATTTAACCCATCCCCATGTGATTTTGATCCATCCCCTGGGGGAGAAGGGAGCAGTGAGCAGCAGCGGTGCCGTGCTCGGGAGTCATTTGGTGATCTAACCCCCCAATTCCAACCCTTAATGCTGAGTGCCAAGCAGGGAGGCAATGGGTCCCATTTTTATAGTCTTTGGTATGACACGGCCAGGGTTTGAACCCACGACCTTCCAGTCTCTGGGCGGACACTCTACCACTAGGACACTGAGCCTGTTGTTGCTCGTACATGCCTGTTCTTGGTGTTGGATTTTGTCGAATACATTTCCCCCAAAATGCGACTTATACTCCGGAGCGACTTATATATGTTTTTTTTCCACTTTATTGGGCATTTTATGGCTAATAGCGACGTATATTCCGGAGCAACTTTTAGTCCGAAAAATACAATATTGTTTTTTTGCTTTTATTCACCCTCAGTAAGGCTCCCAAAAAAGCTGTTCCCATATTACTAGTGAGAGAAAAACTAAACACACAAACAAACAAAAATGAAATGTAATAATAGCTAAATGTGAATGGCGTTCGCATTTCTGATTTTGCTAGGCAGTTTCAGTTTCTCTGAATCTGCCATGTGTTTGGGCAGCAGTTGCTCTGCCTCCTGTCCCTCCCCACCAACAGTGCTGTGATCGGGTCAGATTTTTAAGTGTGTGTCTGGCGGTTGTATTTCCATTAATTTACCATTAATTAAGTTTTAGTTTCACAGACCAAGTTTTAAAACAAATTAAGTTTGTGAACTGAACTTGGACTGGAGCACAAACGTTAATTTGTTTGGCAATAAACCATATGTTTACAATAAACATTTTAGTCGTATGTATTCATATGGATTTTATGCAAATCCAATTGAATTTCATTTATTAGTCAAAGGACAGTGCATATTACATAACAGTGCAACTGTAAAATATGCTTGAGTTAGCCAAAAGGTTAACTTTCATCTGCATTCCTATAACCTTGCAACTCAGATGATAACACAATCCCAAGAATGTCCCGACTTTGGTGGTAGTTTCAGTCTTTAAAATGACTTTGGGAAATTAATCATGGTAAGCATCTCCTTGAAGTTGTTAAGTCTTGTGACCTTTAATTTTAGAGCAACCTTGTGATTAATTTTTACTCTTCTGGTTGACCTTTGCGCATAAGCACATACTGCGAAATTCATCTCTTTCTGCTGTGGTGCATATCATTTCAAAGCGTCACATGTTGGGCACTGGATGCTGTTCATCAGCAAACATCAATGGTGAGATAAATACATTCCTTTCTGCATTACAAACAGTGTTTTCTGTTTGGGCACTGGCCATCTTTCCCAAAGGCATGCAGAAACACCGCTAACTGACTGTATTGTGTGAAATGAAACACTGGCAAATGCACGAGGTTTGGTTTCCGTCAAGGCAGTTGTAGGGCAAGTAAAAAAAAAAATATATATATATATATATATATATATATATATATATATATATATATATATATATATATTGCATTTCAAAGAAACAGGATTAGGCAAATGAGACTCATGGAAGGTAAGTAATGTCTCAAATTTTGAAACATTGATTATTTCTGACGATTGGCTGTAAGAATTTTCAGTGAGAGACAGATTAAAAAGAGGCGATAGAGCAGAAGAAATTAACCCTTTGGGCCTAATTAACATTTCCTAGATTAGCATAATATTTTCCGCTGAGATGTCGCCTCCTATTTGGCACTCTTTTTTCAGTAACACTTCAAAGCAGTAGTTGGATTGAAGATATCCCAAGTACGTACCCCAATTTATCTGTACAGATGTGAAGCCAAACCACTGTTGGGGGGAGGCGGTAAGGGCAGCAATGGAGGTTGTCAGAAGAAAGTGCAGTAAGAGATTATTACTAGAATGACACTGACTCAACAGCATGTGCTGTGCTTATCCCACAATCACTGTTCAGACCAGAGTTAATATTACAGATATCATCATTTATGCTCTGAGGTCAGCAGGCGGCCTGCGCTTCTCATGGGATCTATTGAATTTTGGCAGTTCATTGGGCTCTGATGTTGCCTCTTCATCAAATTATACTGCTAACAGGAGGATCAATGACACACAATGTATAAAGTGCTTTTTGTCTTGTATAAATCTTGTATTGTCTTTTAGGAACAAATGCTGGAAAGAAGCATCTAACAATAATAAAAAAGGTCCCTAAATTTGTCCTTTTTGGAATTGTGAGATGAGTCTAATAAGTCACTAAATATCATAGCAAAGCTAATTTAACAACCGGAAAAATTCTACAGACAGGTAACAGAGCAGCAGGGGACAAAACCAAGAAAGCTAAATGTGAAGGCTTAATTTTATAGAATCACTTAAACTATATGACCATTGTTGGTTAATTTGCAATAATGATGATTGTTTTTCTACCGCCAAATTGAAAATACTATTGGACTTACTCTGGAGAACTGTCAAACCAAAACAAAAAGGGCCCTAATTGCAGTCATCCATCCATCCATCCATCCATCCATCCATCCATCCATCCATCCATCCATCCATCCATCCATCCATCCATCCATCCATCCATCCATCCATCCATCCATCCATCCATCCATCCATCCATCCATCCATCTTCTTCCGCTTATCCGGAGTCGGGTCGCGGGGACAGCAGCTTTAGGAGGGACTCCCAGACTTCCTTCTCCCCAGCCACTTCATTCAGCTCATCCCGGGGGATCCCAAGGCCTTCCCAGGCCAGCTGAGAAACATAGTCTCTCCATTGCGTCCTGGGTCGTCCACGGGGTCTCCTACGGGTGGGACATGCCCGAAACACCTCCCCAGGGAGGCGTCCAGGAAACATCCTGATGAGATGCCCGAGCCACCTTACAGCCACAGGTCCGGTCGGCTGCCTCAACAATGGAGGCACGGAACATGGTCCACTCAGACTCAATGTCCCCCGCCTCCTCCGGGACGTCGGAAAAGCCCTGCCGGAGGTGGGAGTTGAAGTCAACTTCAGAGGAAGTTGGAGGAAGCTCTTCCTGACAGGAGATTCTGTCAGACGTTCCCAGCAGACCCGCTCAGTGCGTCTGGGTCTGCCAGGTCGGACCGGCATTTTCCCCCACCATCGGAGCCAACCCACCACCAGGTGGTGATCAGTTGACAGCTCCGCCCCTCTCTTCACCCGAGTGTCCAAAACATGCGCCCGCAAATCCAGTGACACGACTACAAAGTCGATTATCAAACCGGGGCCTAGTGTGTCCTGGTGCCAAGTGCACACATGGACACCCTTATGTTTGAACATGGTGTTCATTATTGACAATCCGTGTCGAGCACAGAAGTCCAACAATAGAACGCCGCTTGGGTTCAGATCGGGGGGGGGGGGGGGGGGTATTGTTCCTCCCAATCACGCCTTTCCAGGTCTCACTGTCATTGCCCACGTGAGCATTGAAGTCACTCAGTAGAACGATAGAGTCCCCAGAAGGAGCCCTCTCCAGCACTTCTTCTAAGGACCCCATAAATGGTGGGTACACTGAGCTTCTGTTCGGTGCAAAGGCACAAAACCCAGTCAGGACCCGTCCCCCCACCTGAAGGCGGAAGGAGGCTACCCTCTCGTCGGGTGAACCTCAATGTGCAGGCGCCCAGCCGGGGGGCAATATGTATGCCCACACCTACTCGACGCCTCTCACTGTGGGCAACTCCAGAGTGGAAGAGAGTCCAACCCCTCTCGAGAGGGCTTATACCAGAGGCCAAACTATGTGTGAGGGCAAGTCCGACTGTCTATAGTCGGAACTTTTCTGCTTCACAGAATTACATTTTTATCAAATTTTCCACATTTATTTATGGGAGTCTGGCATTTTGGAAAAGAGGTCTTTGTGTTTTTAATTAAATCATATTGCCAACAAACATTCTTTGTTTGGTAGAACAATGTATTGCTTACACTTCCTCTTCGTTGGGAAAAATAGATCTTTTAAAAATAGCATGCTTTTCTGTGTCTAAGGTTTATCCAAATTACTTTTTAACTTGAAGATGGTAGACAAGAATGCATATTGCTTTTTTGATGCTAAAATGCTAAAAGCATCACGGAGAACGCAGGTTCTTGATCACTTACTGTCTGTAAAATTATGATCTCTTAATACTTGACCTTACCAGCTCAGTGGCCTAGTGGTAGAGTGTCCGCCCTGAGACTGGAAGGTTGTGGGTTCAAACCCCGGCCGGGTCATACCAAAGACTATAAAAATGGGACCCATTGCCTCCCTGCTTGGCACTCAGCATCCCCTCTCCCCCAGGGGATGGATTAAAATCACACGGGGATGGGTTAAATGCAGAGGACAAATTTCACCACACCCAGGTGTGTGTGTGACGATCATTGGGACTTTAATCTTAATCTTTAATCTTAGCGACACTTGATCCAGGCATTTCACACCTAGTCCACCTGTTAAGACCATGTTTTGGCCAGCATCTTCATGTGTATTTTGATTACCGTAATTTCCGGACCATAAAATGCTACTTTTTGTACAAGCTTTGAAACTCGTGGCTTATAGTCCGGTGCAGTTTATCTATTTTTCATGACTTTTTTTTTTTTATATTGTAAAAGAATTTGTTTTAGTACTACAGGTCCTAGAATTGAGAACAAAACAGTATTTTCCCCTAATTTTAGCTGCTGCAGTTTATGTTCAGGGGTGGCTTATAGTCCAGAAATTACGGTAATTCTTTCGATTTGATTGGCTTTTGTGAAATGGGAGTTCGAAAAGAGAGCGTAAAGGCTGGGCCTCCCTCCCTGGTTAAGCTGCTGTTTCAGCGACCTGACCTCAGATAAGTGGAAGAGAGTGAATGAATGAATGAATGAATCAGAAAAACATAATTACCAGTGCATGAATCAGTATTAAGGGCTAAATAACACATAGTTGACTGGATTCAACATCATTATAAAATATGTCTTGGCTGATTAAACAAGTTCATTTCAAGCTTTTGGTCCATTCTTGACTAGATTTACTGCTGCAAATCGTGCTGTCAATGAACAGCGCAAATGCACCATCCGTTAACTGGAATAATCAATCATCAGATTTGCAAAGGAAATCATTCCATCTCAAGAATATTGCTCGCATAATTGCCCCTTGTGCTACATTTCCTAAACTTGATTTCACATGTGACTCATTCGTTAGAACAAACAGGAGAGTGCAGTTTCCTGCTGTTGAGTTCAGCGAATGTTAAACAGATTTAGAACAAATGTGTTAGATGTGACCATTTTCTGCACAGTTTCAGGGACTATCAACCATGAATCAAATCTGACATTATTTCACATATCATAAGCACCTTGCTAATGTTTGTATCCTTTGAACCCTTTGATCCCCGACTACTTCTGAAGCAAATTTGGTGCACATCCCCGAGTGCATGTACAAAAGACATTTGAGCAAATGTTTAGTGTTGGGTGCACCTGACAACGAGTAGAGAAACCCATTATACCTGCTGTTGTGGTTCTGGAAAAATCCATTATATGATCATTGAGATCAATCTACGTGTTTGCATTTTTCATGTCTGCATTTGAAGCAGCTATGGGTGATTGATGATCTTTAGCCTCTGGGTTTCAAATTCTGCTGTTTCTCTAATTTGACAAGTCAATATTTTCTCAGCAGTCACTGTTTATTATCAGTGGGCTTGCACGGTGTGTAGGAACACTATAATAGAAACAGAATGGGAATCAAAAGTGTATGTGGTTGAGGCAATGCAGAACTCATGATCACAAACAGCTTCTGTTTGGCATAACAGTCATTCACATACCGGGTATATGGTGAAATGTAAACCTTTTGTGTAACTTTTGTGTAAAATGTAAAACTTGTTTATATTTAAAATTATTCAGGCACTTGTTGACAATGTGGTCCAGTGAGGAATCACATTAGTGATGTGCACTCCAGTTCTTTTACATGAACTGAATCTTTAGAATCAGTTCACTCAAAAGATTCGTTCAAAAGAATAAACGCATTATGCATCATCGCACGCGCTCGCTTCTTTCTTTTAAACTACCGTATTTTCCGGACTATAAGGCACACCTAAAAACCTAAAATTTTCTCAAAAGCCGACAGTGTGCCTTATAGTCCGGTGCGCCTTATATATGGACCAAATTCCTAAATTTAAACTGGCCCGAAGCATTGTGTCATGAAATCAAACATGAGTGCCGGGCTGAAGAATATGAATCATGAATCAAAAAGACTATGGATCATTGTTTTGTGATTATAAAGTAATTTGTTGCTTCTGAAGTTGAAATAAAAAAGATAAAATGGAGAATGATTTGATTTGGATTAAAAATCTAACATGATGCATTAATGGTGCGCCTTATAGTCCGGTGCGCCTTATATAAGGACAAAGTTTTAAAATGGGCCATTCATTGAAGGTGCGCCTTATAGTCCGGTGCACCTTATAGTCCGGAAAATGGGGTAAATAAAATGTATGACCAGCAAAAAGGAGTGGAGTTGCTGGACCAAGTAAGAAGCCAAACCGAATCACTTTAATCCCATCACTTGACATGATCTATTGCGAAACAAGGACAGTGACACTCCCCCCACCGCAGCACATAACGCAAGCCTGTCATCAAAGCTAATCAACGCATTACGCTTTAACACGCGCACTCACTTTTTTCTTTTAAATCAAAGAAAGTTTATGACCAAAAAAACGAGTGGGGTTGTTGGCTCAAGTAAGAAGTAAACCGTATCACTTTCATACAGAAAGGAAGTAGGAATTTACCTCATTGACTAGGTTGACATTCCCTTTAGCACAGCACCATCTAGTGGATGCATACCGCAACCCTAATCAAACTCGGTTTGATCCAGTAATACTATTTTATGCGCCTTTTAATCCAGTGCGCCCTATATATGAATTAATTTCCAAAATAAATAATTCAATGAAAGTGCGTATTATAATCCAGTGTGCATTATAGTGCAGGAAATACTGCACCCAAATAGAAGCATAATCTCCCCATTGTTGCATACCGGCGCATCCCTTCATGCAATAAAGTTAGCCGTTAGTTTAGAGAAAACGAGCACGAAAGAAATGTTTTTTCAGTGAGTGGTTCTTTCTTTCCTTGCCAAATCATAAATCTACATTCTGGTTTACATGGTTCATGTTCATTCACTGACTTGGTCACGCCAGGAGACGCAACACGTTCACTGACTGATCCGTTGATGCACGGGAAGGCACTTCACTCACTGACTCGTTCGCGAACGGGAAAGTCAGCACTCGTTCACTCACTGATCCGTTCTGGCGATGAACGGGAAAGGCAAATCACTCACTGAGTCGTTCACTCACTGATCCGTTCTCGGGATGAACGTGAAAGGCAAATTACTCACTCACTGATCCGTTCAGTTGATGAACGGGAAATGGAATTCACTGACTCGTTCGTGAATGGGAAGTCACGTCCTTTTTCTTCTTCGTTTTGTTTTACAGCGAGGTGGCACCAGCTTCAATGCGCATTACCGACATCTACTGTGTGGGATGAGTTACTTTATTGCATGTTGGTTGAAGTCATATGACCTGAAAAAAAGAATGAATCACTTCAGGAAGTGATCCATTCACTCACGTTCACTGAAAAATATTTTTCTTTTCAACGAATCGTTCACTCACGAGCCAACACTAACTCACATCGGGGGATCAAGTAAAGATCAACGTTGCTGGAGCACTATGAGCGAGAGAAGCACACATGCGTGAAGTCATTGGTGGCAACAAGCAAAAAAAACCTAAATCTGGTTTCAGTGATGTTATGTGTAATGTGTTGCCAAAATATTGTCAGACTCAACCTGCTAAGGTGATACATAGTGCTGGTGGTAATGTGTATTAATAACTGCCTGATTGGAATGCATTTTTTAACAATATTCCAAATGTACACATGTATTGATGGCCTTTGCAGCCGGTGGTGTAAATCATGAGTTAACATTTGCATTATTTAGAGGCTATGTACAGGCAAATGCTGGCTAACACAATAGCTGGTCTCTGCAAATACAATGGACATAAGTCCTGCATCCTGATAACAACATTGGCATTGATTGTTAAATCAGATTGTTTAGCCCAAGATTAGTTTTTTTCCCAATGTTTAGCTCACTAGTAATTGGCGATAATTCAAACTGCAAAACTTGACAGTTGAAGAGGATGCAAAATAATTGCTTCATAGTACTGTATCTATTATTTTTAGTTTTTCAATGTAGAAAATAAATAGTGATGTTGACTCCGGGTAAGGCAGTTTAGCTGAGATTTGCTAATTTCTCAACTCCAATGAGCAAGCCTAATGACTGCTTTGCTGGCCAAAACAAAACAGACAAAACAAAACAAATCTATATGTGGACGCTTGCATATGTTGATAAGACAAATAGGAAAGGGAGAGACTTCGACGAAACCATGAACATTAAGGTGCCATATGATCCTGACATGTATTTCTGCTTTGACATCACCTTCCTCCCCCACGTTTTCAGCAGAGCTGTGCACTGAACCAAAACTTGTTGCTACATTCAGTTTGCCGCGCCACCCAGCCCCAATCTCTAAAGCAATAACAGTTATTTGTATTTGTTTGCTTGTCCCTGTCCCATTTTCTGGCACACTGAACCAGAACTGAACCAATATGGTCCACAGCCAAATGCCACTGAATGCTTCATTCTTTACAAGCTCATAATTGAATATGTTATTCATCAGATCTTTGATCAGTGGGATTTATTAAAAGTTTCTTATTTACTTTATTGAAGATTTCAGTTCTCAGGTTGGATGATGTGTACCTATATACTGTACTGTATTCAAAATAAACATTTGAATTACACTGTCACACTCAACGAGAACTGTTGATGGAAGAATAGCCGTGTTTGCACCTTGCTACTGTTTTAAATTACAGATACAAAGACATTTACATCAAGATAGAGCAATCTTAGACCAGACACAGTTTGGCTATTCTGATTAAATTGTGTGACTGTGCATAAACTAAATGATGCTTGTTGGGTTTGGCAAAAAGATTATACCACCCCTGTAAATCCGGATACAATTCTATTGGGATTTGGCCCTTTTATAACCGATTGAGGTGTTTATATGTAGCATTTCCCATCCATTTAATCATTTGGATTCATTCTTGTCAAAATATATGGCTCCATGTCCATGTAAACCCGGCTAATGAAACGAGAGGTTTGACAAGCAGACCAACAAAATGGGTCCCTTTTCTGTATTTTGAATTGGTGATTAGCGTGTAATAATTAGTTATGGACTATTGGCCTCCTGGATGCTTTCACTAAAAAGTATCACAATGGAACCTCATTAGTAGGCTGGAAGTGGAAGTGGCTCATCTTGATGGCTGGAACTCAGTTAAAATGAAATATTGTGATCAGGGGCTTTCATGTTTGATACGAGGTGTCAATAGCCGCTTGTCATGTATTCATGACTAAACAGTTTTTTTTTCTTTTTAGGTTTTATGAATGCTTAGGCGTTCACAAAATCTTCATGGTGTATCCCCAACTGGGTGATTATTCTTAGTGAGTTGACGGATTGCAGCTGCCCTGATAAGCAGAGCCAGAGATGACAACATAAGAAATGTTCTAATTTGCAAGAAGACAAACATAATGCATCTGGATCCCACTCTTGCTTTTAGGACCCATCATAAGGTGTGCTGGAATTTATCTGCCTTGATCTTATCAGATAAAGCTGTTGCTTTGAGATTGATGAGCACCAAAGGCTTTAGTTTAAGTTGTTGGACAGAACACCTCTGTTCTGCGGATCTTTTCCTTGATCCGACTCACAAAAAAAAAAAAAAAAAGAAGTAGATTGACTTTATTTTAGAAAACACATCTAATTTGTCCCTCAATGTCCAAAAAGATGGACTAATGAAACGAAGACAGCAGTGTTGGGCAAGTTACTTACAAAATCAAACTTATTTAATCGTACAACTTACCGTAATTTTCGGACTATAAGTCGCGTTTTTTTTTCATAGTTTGGGTGGGGGGAGCGACTTATACTCAGGAGCGACTTATATACATATATATGTTTTTTTGCACTTTTTTGGGCATTTTATGGCTGGTGCGACTTATACTCCGGTGCGACTTATAGTCCGAAAATTACGGTACTTGCATTTCAAAGTAATGAATTGATTTACAATATTACTGTCTGTGTAAAGTACCTTTGAGTTAATCAAGTTTATGTTACTTTTGAGTTACTTTCTAAAAAACGGATTAATTTAACAATAATTTTGACATTTCAAAAGGAAAATGAAAACATTTGTAACCATACTGTCACTGGTAAAGTTGTAATGAGGATTTTAAATGATATAGTGTGGGCTATAATGTTAAATGTTTGGACTCTAGTGGAAGATCACTGCCTTTGAATTATATTTGTTAATGTTAAATGTTTGGACTCTAGTGGAAGATCACTGCCTTTGAATTATATTTGTAATTGTATCAATAACAAAATATATACATTTGTAAGTATTGGAACTGATACATGTCTAGTCAAGTAAATAAATATTCCAGAATCTTAAAATGTGCACTATCAATAAAATAAGCAACATATTCAAATTAATTTACACACAAGCGAAAGATAAGTTCAAATGCCAATATTTATATTGTCAATATTCCTCAGATTTTTGTTACATATTAATCTATGCTTGATCATTGGTCCCACCAGACAGAGAGGGCGAGAGAGCGAACTGGAAAGCGGGAGAGATTTGTTATTTGAAATTCTCTTTACGACATGAAGACAAAGATTAAAGATGAATTGAACCAACTAATGGAAATAATAAACAAGCACAACTGACTCTTAATTTAATAGGGCGTAATGTACTTCGTCCGAATAGATTTGCCATGCTGTGACATCATCGGTCACCAGATGTATTTCGCTCAGATGCAGATGGATTGGCAATCAGTGTTCACAATTTTTCATGCTGCATTTGATGGGACAAAATTTATTCATATCACTCACTCTCAAAAACAAAATGACTCTTACGTACTTCTTCACTATCATAAACAATGCGTTATACTTAACCTTTGTCCATGTTTGTATTTTGAATGCATTGATCATCTTATTTTATTAAACCATGACATAGAGAGTGGTCTCACAAACTGATTTCTCAGCCATGTAAGCTGCTGTCTTGTTAAAACAAACACGCATTTGGGAGAAACCTTCTTGAGTCTATGCACTCGTCTTTATTGTCAGATTTCTATGGGTAAGTAAGAAATTCCATTCGTGGTGATGAATTCATTAAAAATTATGTAACTGCTGACTTTCTTGTTTCTTTTTGCTGATTAATTTTGTGTTGGAGTCCCAAAATTATTACGGGACTCAGGAGTTGTAATGATATCACAAAATTATAATAAGTAACTCATTATATTACTTCATTACTGCCCTAGATGTAACATTTTACTGTAACACGCTAACCCCAACACTGGTAGTTGTAACAATATCCTATATATGTTATTAGGTAGAAGGGAGTTGGGCTCAGAAAAGAATTATTGATATAAACTCGGGGGTGACCTGCCACTGAGAAGGGTGCGAATGTTCAGTGCTGTAAATCCATGACAGCACTCATTACAAGACTGAGGCAGCCGCTGCTATAGTATGTCCCTCAGTGCATTTGTTGCTCTCCTCAAGGAATAACTCTTTAAATGTTATTTAGTGCCAGATGGTTGAACAGCAATGAGACAACAGGTGTCAAAAGTAAAAAAAATCTTTAAAACAGTGATTAATTGTTCAAATTGCTTCACACAATTTCTGAGTTTAAATGTCTAAGTGCATTTGTAGATGCGATAACTCTGGTTCATATTGCATGATGCTAGTACAACAAACTGTAAAAGGAAGAAAACAGGAAAATTCTGTGGAGCGATATCTCAGCTTTATCTGGTACATTTTTGGTTGATTTGGAGTATATACAAGGTGTCTCAAAAATACCCAAATACACCTTTTAGCAGCGGATAACTCAAAAGTTCACGTTACCGACGCTGTCTGGACCAGAATGGACATCAGTTTGAGAACCGGCAGTGACAAAAAAATAGAATGATGTTTGTAAATTCTTTTACATGTTGAAAATTAAACTGACAATAATAAACACCTGGTTTATAAATATTTAAAGTGTGTATTTTTGGGACACCCTGTATATATACACACACAAAACTTGTATTTATAGTTACAGCAAAGTTTGTGATAGTTGACCAGCTCAGTGACCTAGTGGTAGAGTGTCCGCCCTGAGACTAAAAGGTTGTGGGTTCAAACCCCGGCCGGGTCATACCAAAGACTATAAAAATGGGACCCATAGCCTCCCTGCTTGACACTCAGCATCAAGGGTTGGAATTGGGGGGTTAGATCACCAAATGATTCCCGAGCGCGACACCGCTTCTGCTCACTGCTTCCCTCTCCCCCAGGGGATGGCTCGAAATCACATGGGGATGGGTTAAATGCAGAGAACAAATTTCACCACACCCAGATGTGTGTGTGACGGTGATCATTGGGACTTTAACTTTAAAAGGGTTCTGCGCAAGTTTTTCTGTTACAGCAAATGCTTTCTGTTTTAATGTGTTTTGGAGAATCCAAATCCATCCATCCATCCATCCAAACAATCGATCCATTCACTCATCCAAACAATCAATCCATCCAACAATCAATCAGGCAATCATAGTCTAAGGCTATCTTGTCAAGGTATCAGTTACATTCAGTTCAATGCCTTGAGAATGAAATTATCTCGATAAATAAGAATATTCACAAGCACTGGATTTGAGTAATATTGGCCCCAAAATAGTAATGTTGCTAAAAAATAGATGATAGACTATAATATACATAATTGCATAGAAACCTTTCAGTTTCAATTGCAGCGGCAATTTGGATGTACAAAATGTACAAAAAAGCACAAAACCAATCATTGAAAGCACTGTTATTTTATTTTATTTTTTTAATTTTACTTTGATGAGCATCCAGCCCTGTGACAGCTTTGCGCTCTAAACTCTCGTGAGGCCCAGTCAGCTCAAGCAATTAAATGGCCATCCTTGCTTTATTCATTTTGTGCTGTGAACAGTAGTTCAAACGGCATACTGCACTGTATCGAATGTAGCAAACCCTTATAAGATCATCTTTTAAATAATTGTCATCACCATGCAGGTGAATGAGTTTGTTATTTTGAACAGTTTAGAGAAAGTATTTTCCATAAAAAAGACGTTACTGGATGTAATTTTCCTAGTTTTGCCAAGAATCCAATGACAAAAGGCTGACTTGAACCCTTAAGTGCTCCATTTTTTGGCATTTTGACAGATCAATATTGAATGGGCCTTGTGCAGAATGGTTTGGCATTATTTTTAAGGAATGCTCACACAATTTTATCAATGAACATTTTCATAAAACACTCCATAACAATAAAGTGACATATCTTTGACCACAGTATTGATAACTGTCAATTTAATTAGGTTAATAATATACAGTGCGGTATTTTCTGTATGTGATCCAAATACACTGCTCTTCTCAGAAAGGATATTTCTCTTCTCTATTTAGGAGCTTAAAAGGACTTGCAATGTCATGCAACCAACCATTTCCAATACTACTTGCCTGAGACGCAATTGTCAGCTATAGTTTCCCATAGCTGCCATATTTGTAATGAGACATTCATTAGTTAGCCATCTGCTAATGGGCGATGTGGAAATTCTGGGCTAGTGTTAACTCTTTCATTCCTCAAGACGTACTTGTATGTCTTTTAAAATGTATGTCCCGCCTCCCCAAGTCCTACACGTCTCATGCGTTTATGTCCAAATTTGGTAATTTCCCCTCTGGATAAGCACATGAAAGTAATGAAGGGTAGCAACTCGTGCTTTTGCTTATTAGCCATGTCTTACCTGTGAGGCCAAGACATGAATTTCATCAATCATTTCTGATCTATTTGCACCAAAGTTATTTTCAAACACGAGTGAAATGAATGCATACCGTCATAACATCACTTCAGATTTGATACAGATTTAATAAAGAAATGAACATAAATAGAAGCAAAGCATAGATAATTATTCTGTGCGTCCATGTGGTGGAGAACAGCCTGCTATTACTATTACTATTTACTATTATGAAGGCAGCCAATGAAATAGTTTTGTGGCTATATTTTGGTATGTGCCCTTGACTTCTTTTGTCAGACAAATCCAAAACTTGCATGCGTGTGCATGTTTTCTAACAATATAGCAGAAGGCTGCAGGATATACATGGTAAATGCTTTGAATGGGAAAAAAAGCCTGGCATGGAAAGTAATTAAGCTGCATGAGTCTGATGTAGTTTTCAAGACAGTTCCTTTTGTTTCATAACTGTACATTTATAGTTTTAGCAAAAAAAAACAACCCTGACACTGTATTAAAGCAAGTCGAAAAATGCATTTAGCATTGTAACCCAGGTTTACTTCCAAGATTCTTATAAATGGATTCCTACACTCATTTATACATAATGATGACTATGTGTGAAGACATTTTAGCTTGACTTTTTACTCATTTACCATATAACATTCCAAGAAGCTTTCAAAGTCAATTGAGTTTATATGGAAAAGTTGGGCCATTCCTGCTCCCAGCTCAATCTCCAAGCTATTTTTACCCATTCGACTGACAGATCAAGTGGCACTGATCAGCACACCTGCTTCTCTGCGCTGAGAAGGAGGTGGAGCAAAAACTGGAGCTCATACATCAATGTGTCACTGGCCAGAACTGTCCAGCAGACCCTTGGGAACAACTCCTGCCAACAAGGTCCTGACCAGACTCCACCCTGACATCTCATGTACGGTTTCACTTTCATGGACTTAGTCCAGTGTTTAGTTTTTCTTAAAATTGAATACTTGGAATATGTACCGTAATTTTCGGACTATAATTCGCACCGGAGTATAAATCGCACCAGCCATAAAATGCCCAAAAAAGTGAAACAAAAACATATATAAGTATATAAATCGCTCCTGAGTATAAGCCGCCCCCCCACCCAAACTATAAAAAAAAACGCAACTTATAGTCCGAAAATTACGGTACATAATTATGGCTTAATATGCTTGCTTTTAGCATTAGCCCTTCAAACATGCATTTTCTCCTGCCGGTGGTGGCCTCTTTATGCTTGTTAACACTTTATACTGTGTTAATGCCGTGTGCCCTTTAGAATCACGTGCAGCTCACCGCTGTTTTGAAAATTTGTTGCAGTCGGTGGATGTCACTACAACTTGGATTGGCTAGGACAACACAGGGTGGAAATTTTGCACTCACTGGCCAATTGCGGAAGCCAATGTTGCTTTTTAACTTGACGTAAGTAACAAACCGACAATAATAGAGCCTGCTAGACTAAAGGAAACCTAGATGAATAGATGATGCATTTAATTGTATTGCGACATCGATTAAGAAGACTGCGTCATTGGAGGTACGTACGTGTGTGGGCTTCTTTACAAACACATGTACCCCGCTGGTGCTTTCAAGCAACCTTGCTTTGCAGCAGCAGCAAAATCTGTGTGGCGCCATCCACTCCTCCGTGGTGACGAATAAATTACACTTTAAGAAGCCTGGTGGATCAAAGCTAGGGAAGCCCCACTAGGTTGTCAGAACGTGATTAAACTGACCGATCAGGAAAGATGATCTGCGCGACCTAATGCGTCAGCCACTTGGTGCAACGTGACAATCATCACCAGTCATCCTACGTGTGTATAAATACGCCTTGAGACACACCCTGAAATTGTATCCAAGTACCTTTGTTAAAAAAAAATATATTGAAAATCACAACTAGTAGATACTATGTATTTATGGACTATTTGCTTTCTTCTCTGATTAACTCCAACCCAGAAGCACAGAGGTTGATGGTATGGAAAGGGATACATTGACCTCCTTAGAACAGGCACATTAACTTATCATCCATCTATCCCTTTCAAACCACGTATCGTGTTCAGGGGAAGATGGAGTCAATCCCAGCTGACCTGGAGAAAGAACTGTGTGCGCGTGTGTGTGTGTGTGTGTGTGCCTGCGATGAATGACCACCCCTGTACCAACCCAGGCCTGTTTGTCCAACTGTGTGTTTATGTTACGTGTGGGTGTGATCTTTACAAATTATTGACCAATCTAAAGTGTTGAAAATAGCTTGTTCTTTTTCACGATGCAATGCTAATGGTTGCAGTTTTCGTGGTCTATTGGAAAGTGATGATTTTGTAGATACGTAGATTGCTACATCTCATGCGCTTCATGAAAGCGGTGGACTAACGTGTATTTGACCACCACCAGAGTGGGAGCGCATAAATATTGTATCCACTGTAAAGCGTCTTTGAGTGTCCAGAAAAGTGCTATATAAATCTGATACATTATTATGATTATTAATTGATGCTTCATTATACCAAATCTACTCACCAGAGGATTGTAGCATGCTGAGTTACAGTAAAAAAACAAATAGCCTAATAGCATGAAATAGCTAAACTACATAAAAACTACTTCAGTGGGGTGGAGACTTTTTGAAACCTTTTTTAATAGTATATTGTGAATACTACTGACTTTACTACCACTTTAAAAGGAAAGCCTTGGACTATCAAAGTCAAAGTCAAAGTCAGCTTTATTGTCAATCCCTTCATATGTCAAGACACACAAAGAAACCGAAATTCCGTTTCCTCTATCACTCTATTGCAGTGACTTCATTGTAAACATAACTCAACAGCATACACTAAATCCATAATTTATCATTAATGCAGATTTAGTCATCATTACCACAAATTTCCATGACCAAAGTTCAGAACCGTGCAAAGAGGGTGGGGATCATGCATGTGACAGTGAGGTCGCGCATTCAAAAGTAATTGTCATTGGCTAGCTTTAGCTGTCGATCCACAGGAAGCATAAAATGAGGTTTGCGACTGACAGGCCTTGGCATTGCATTCAAGGGCATGTGTAGAAATGCAGTTGGAACATAATGGACATGCAGTTTCGAGCAGGGATAATTTTGATTTGCAGGTATTTATATCAAATCCTTGTGTCTAGATATGCTAGCAATACATCTTTCGGCCCATCCATCCATTCGCAACAATACAATATTTGACATATAGACTATTCTTTCATCCGTTTACTATACAGCTTGTCATTAGTGTGTAGTTTTCAGAAGCCAATCCCAGTTGACTTTGGGCGAGAGGTGGTGTACACCCTAGACTGGTTTCAAGCCAATTGTAGTGGCACGTATTTTATTTAGGGTAAATGGCCTTGACCATGAAGTAGTGAGTGGGCCAGCCAGTCTGCCCATCAAGCCAATTATGAAAAACCACTGAAGGATGAGGTTATCAAGAACTGGTAATGCCATGAACGGTTCTCAAGACCTTTATGACAGTGGCAGTGTAGAAATCTGACAGATGGAGACTTCTGATTCGCTTGGCTGCTGAACAGAAAAAAATCATCTACCATATTGGCCCGAATATAAGACAATGTTTTATGCATTGAAATAAGACTGAAAAAGTGGGTGTCGTCTTACTTTCGGGGTCTAGACAATATAACCATTCACAACACTAGATGGCGCTAGATACCTTTAAAGCAAAGTTACGTCACCGTGCCTTACATCTTGTGTGAGTTACCTCAGCTTGTTGCGATTGTTGGAGCTTGTGCGCAGCGGTAAGTTAAAGTTTGCAGGTAGCGCCAGGGGTAGTAGGTTGCTGGAGGGTCGTCTTATATTCGGGCCAATACGGTAATTAGAGTCATAACAGAAAGGTGACCGTTTGGGAAACACCAAAAGCCCTATCATACCATAACTAAGCATCGAGGGGACAAGTGAAGTCATCCTCCTTTAAAAAGCCAAACCAGTTCCATTCATTCTCTACTGCTTATCTGGTCTTGGGTGGCGGAGGCTTCCCGCTTTAACCGGGATCCTGACATCCCTCTCCCCAGTCGTCCATTCATCCGTCTGTCCGTCCGTTTGTCCATCTATCCAACTATCTTATCATCAAGAGGTCAAGTTGTCATGTATGAGTGTGTTTCCAGCTCCTCTTCCTGTTTTGTGCTCACCCATCTGATGTATCGCAGTGTGAAATCATGGTGTGTACTATTTCAAAACTTCCAGAACTGTCTGACAGAAAGTGCCATATACTACTAATTATTTTCCTTTTTTCTTTCCTCTGTGTGCTGTGTGCTGGGCTGCGTCATCTTACATTTCGGCTGTTAGGTGAGTCTTAATCTTCCTTGACAATGAAAAGAAAAATAGTAGCTCCTACAGATTCTTTCTTTCTTTCTTTCTTTCTTTCTTTCTTTCTTTCTTTCTTTCTTTCTTTCTTTCTTTCTTTCTTTCTTTCTTTCTTTCTTTCTTTCTTTCTTTCTTTCTTTCTTTCTTTCTTGCTTTCTTTCTTTCTTTCTTTCTTTCTTTCTTTCTTTCTTTCTTTCTTTCTTTCTTTCTTTCTTTCTTGCTTTCTTTCTTGCTTTCTTTCTTGCTTTCTTTCTTGCTTTCTTTCAACATTGCTTCACTTTTAATCACGACTTTGTTCGCCATAGGGAAGTTCGGGAAATGGCAATATCCTCAGTAGGGATCTTTTGTCAAAAGTAAAGCTCAGTAAAAGAGTGTTCATTTTCCAGCTTGTCAGTGTACAAAGCTGCATACAATCTTGATTGCTATGTTTGTACAGGTTCAGTCTGTTTGGGATGCATGCACTGGCTATTATTGCGGTCAGATAAAGTCAAACTCTTTTCAGCTGACCTGATCCTATCTCAAACAAAACTCAGTATATAGAGTTCCAAAACCTCTCTTGGGTCAATCCTTTCCTTTTGTTGCACTTGTTCACTGTGATGTACTGGCCTAATAATCAGTGCCACCAACCAAAGAAGATAATGTGAAACACCTAACACTAACCCAGGAGAATCTGCTTTATAGAGAAGTAAGTCGATTGCAAGATACCAAGAAATAGCAAACATGTTCCTCTGGGCCTTTTGCCTGATTGTGTACTTCCCAATAGTGCAAATCAGCTGCTGAAACAATCTCTTTTTAGACAATTGTCCATGTCTCCTCTGCCAAAGAAGACATGCTTCATTGGTGTTGTTTGATTTTTTTTAAAATATATTTTTTAATGTTAGGAAGGCTACACTTTATCTAATAACGTCATCTAGATAACGTTTTTGAGGTTAAGATTTGCAACTGGGAGAAAGTGCAAATTCCACACAACAAGGCCTGATTTGAATATATGACCTTAGAAGACTGAGGTGGAGGATTTGTGATGAAGAGAAAACATGCATAAGCACTGGGAGAAAATGCAAATACCACACAGCAAGGCCTGGTTTGAATATATGACCTTATAAGACTGAGGCGGATGTGCCAACCAGTTGTCGAACGTACTACCAACTTTAAAGTGTGATTATCTTTAACTCGCTGAATTTTTGAGTTCGACATCTCAAATTTGAGTCCAAAGTACCCACTTTTGTTTACTATAAATGGCATTCTAAAAACGTTCTTCCAAGCTACCCCAAAAAGGTTGTAGCACATGCTAGGGTAAAATGTAACAGATAGCCAAAATGATAAAAACAGAGGGCAAATCTTGGGATATACTTCAAAAAGAGATCGGTATGAGTAAAATTAATTAATTAAATATCAATCCTAATTTGTTGTCATTATTGATGAATTGAAATAAATGTAAATTCCACAAATCACCCCATCAAAGCTGTAACTCTCCAAAGCCTTTGAAGAAACATTCCACATTTGTTCGGTTAAAACTTATGGCCCATGTAAGGCTAGATGCCTCTGCACTCCTGATTGATTATTGGTTCCGCCTCATAAAGAATATGAACCAGTCTGGCTTTGCTATCTGCTTCTCAACCCAGGTCTGAGGGTGTTTGATACCATACTGTATGTACTTCTGGCAGCTGATATGCAAATCGCTACTAACAAAAGTGAAATGGAAAAGCAAAGTACATTGTATGGCACTAGCATTAAAATCCGCTCTAGTTTTTGGTGACTAACCCTGTCGTGTGTCACAACTCAACCCATCCCTATTAGCCATTTTTAAGATACCTGTATTTTTATAGTGATTTGAAATTAGCCGGGAAAGACTGCATCACATTTTACCTGAGAAACTAAAATTGATTGTAGTATAGGTTGGATAATTTTATCTGCAATAGTATAAAACTTATAGTCTTGGCCAAAAAATTACTTTTGTACCTCCGAATCCTTTTCATCTGTGCAAAATCTATATTCACCTGTTTCCAGCCTTGATAATCACCACATACAAATAGGGCAGAAGTAGGTAAATACTAAAATGATCATACGTCACATATCATCCCAAATAGTGGAAGTGGTGGTTACAACTCTCCCCATGTTACAACTACACCCGGTCTCCACAGTATGACTGGCTGAGAGTTATTTGCATCAAGTTGCCAAACTTGCATCATAAACACAAGCAAAGATTTCTGATTAGTCTGTTGGAACCGAGCTGCATATTGGCGTTTTACTGCATTGATGGTTTTGGCTCACAGAGACGGTTTGATGAATGCCTTGACACATCTGTGACCATTATTTCAGAACACTTCAGTAAAATCAATAGAGTTTTTCTCTGGCTGCCTCAGGCAATGATACTCATTAATGCTTTATTTACCTCTTTGTGTGTGAACATTCGAAGCACTATTCAGTGTTGACTAATGAATTAACTGGCTTGCCAAATACTCCAACTATGGTGCAAAACAGTATCTAATCACCTCCAAATGTCACGCTGACTTTTGCACATTAATATTCTATTCACCTTCTACCTCATCAATAATATGTAAGTTTGAGCTGCCTGGTGACAAAACAGGGAAAATGTGTGTCCCCCTGCCTTCAAATGGGGCCCACTGAGGCCTAGAGGCAAGGATGGTCACTTTTCCTTTTTCCCTCGCTTGTATCTTCAACGTAATGAGGCAGATGTCAGTCAGGCCAAATGAGGTGCTTCTCTGTGCCTTGTATTCCAAACCAAATCAGGTCTCACCTTTATAATTGGCACTTGATGTGTCTGATAGGCACAGCACGCTGACATTCATTACACTTAATAATGCACTCCAGGCACCTTGTGCTGCTCCCTAAGCAGCTGTCTGCTCACATCTCTAAAGCCATTAGACGTCAAAGCTTTTGCTTCATGCTTTTGACACACTTCACTGTGGTTGTAAAGAAATCAATTGCATGCTATTTTTTTCTGCCTGCTTTCCTCTCACACTTTGGAGCCATACCCACGCTAAAAGCAGCATTTGAAAAACAATGTCTGAGCAAGCTGGCTGTTATGTGGCCAGCATAACAGTCTTATCTGGTGAAACCGTCCTGTCATCAGGTGTGGTGCTCCTGAGCCAGGCCGGGTTCTGTTGCCAATTAAAGCCCACCGGACTGATACCCCCCGCCAGGACTATGTTGCATATGCCGAATCCCAAACACTCCTCTAGCGTAGTGGACCAGCCTGTCCTCTCCAATCAGGCTTGCCAGTATTGCTGTGTGTGCAGGAAGCATGTCTGGGGAGAGTAAAGCTTCTTCAGCTCAAGGATCACAGGCTTCACTCTACTGGAAAATAAATAAATAAAATCCACCCCCAGCTGTCTCAGATTCTGCCTTTTACACTCTTTCTGGGCGTGATATGCGAAACGGATTATGCGCTAATAATACCACATTGTATTTTTGCACCTACAGTACATATAGTTAGTACACGATAAAAATGATGCTTATTACATTGTTTCGTTTCAGGTAAATGCAACTGATCAATTTATTCTATTCATAGTTTGCTATTACAAATCAGCATAGTTTTGCACAACTCATACCTTGCGTATGGAAAAAAATAAACTTGTGCTTTGAATTATAAAGAGATAAGAAGCAGAAAAGGAATTTAGTAAGTGATGCGCTTTTAATGGCTAATGTGGGAGCTCCTTCAGTTGTGCCAGTTCTCTTTGAGCCTGCATTAGCCCACACAAAAAAAAAAAAATCTGGAGCTGTGTATTAATATGCAACCTTGCACTGCTGCTGAAATTCCAAACGCATTCAGGTGGATTTTGGTATTTAGTTATTTGGAAAACCTTATTTTCTTTGTTGACGAGGTTGGAATAAGTGTAAAAACTGGTTGGTGACCCCTGGGATACAAGGCAGCAATGAGATATTTTGCATTAATGTGACCCATAAGAGGATAAGAGCAGTCACATAGTAATAGCAGTCACACCACTGCCACTCTTCATTTTGTTCCTCATTCGGAGGTGCATGATTTGGTCGTCACAGCTGAGGAAACAAGAAACTCTACACCAACATTTGGCACATGAGTCCGGTCTCAGGCCGATGGACCCTGTTTGAAGTAGCTACTGATGTGCTGTTATTTATGCAGAGCAAGACCACAGAGACCACAAGCAGAGCGCTGTGTGACCCACATTCAGCTTGGACTTGAAAGTGATGCACTTGCCAAATTTGACCCTGGACAAAAGTACAATGCATTCCCAATTCATTCAAACTCCTCTGCCTGTCCAATCCAGTGCAGAGCATGATGATTTTTGCCAAACGTGTAAAAGAAAGGTCTTAGTAAAGGCCTTAAAAATAGATATGTCTTAAGAAATAGATTTCATTTTACATCTGTGTCAAACGTGTATTATTTGGAAATTAGTGTTGTTCCACAACAGACAGCGGAATCAATTTTACGTGTCGCAGGGAGTGAATTTAAAGCTACATATACTGTATATTCTGACTGTACCTAATAAATGACCATGTGGTATTTTTCACATGTATTTGTTATCTTTATTAATCCATTAGAAACATGTATTTTTTTTAAAGTGTAAGTGAATAACATTTTTGTATGAGCATTTGCATTCAAATGTACCACCACGTGCTTTGATATACCGTATTGGGCCGAATATAAGACGACCCTGATTTTAAGACGACCCCCCTCTTTTTTGGGACTCAAGTTTGAAAAAACACTTTTTGAACACCAAATCTAATTTCTATACAGAAAATAATTACAGTGCATCTGAAACAAATGATCATAACAATATATTCGAGAGAAAAAGCATGTTATTTGGCCTCATTCAAATCATGCAAAAACTGTCCATCGCATCTTAATATCTGAACATTTAAATATGTAAACGAAAGTGCAATCACATTTGTAAATGAACGGCTTCTGGTTTTTGAAATGTAAATAAAGCAATCTACTGTGATGAAACAACAAAATTCCAATAACTGCATTAACCATTAAAGTGAAGTCTAACTGTAATTGTAGACTAGAAACAAATCTGAATAAGGAAAAACATTGCAATAAAATAATGCAAACTGTTACCGCTATTGTTGAGGTGCCTGAAGACTGTTGGCTCGGATGGTTGTGCTCTTTTGGCCCCCGGGTGTCGGTCAGAACACAGGAGGGAACACGTGGTTCAGTTTTGATTGCTTTACTGAATTATTGGCAAAAAAAGTAACAGGCACTGTGGCTCATAGGAGCATACAGGCAAACTGGCAAAAGGGTATAGGCATACGTTTGGTCGTAAGGATGTGAGCGCAGGTGTGTGTAGTTTTGTTTCTGTGATTATTGTATGAAGGGTGAGTGTGTGTATGCGTGTGTGTGTGAGGTGTGTGTGCATGTGTGTGTGTGGTGTGGTTCTGCAACAGACAGAAATACGGCAATTCGCGCGAGACTTAAGGCGCGGTGAAGTAACTTTCCAACATTTTAACATCAACATAGGAACCTTTCTAACAGCTATTTTATTTTTCTTCTTTGTGATAGGGGTTCGCTTTGGCCTGGGGAGTTAAGTTCAGCATTCGCTTTAAAGATATCTGGCGGCATCTAGCGTTGTGAATGGGTATAATGTCTCGACCCCGATCGATGCATTTAATGAATTGGAGTGACACAGATGGTTTTATAAACGTGTTATTCATGTAATAGTTATTTGAATAACTGAATGTTACGTCAAGCCCGTTCTCAGCTCCTCGTTTGTGTTTGTCACGTTAGCATACTGTATTGTTTAGCCTGTTGTTGCTCGTTCATGTCTGTTCTTGGTGTTGGATTCTGTCAAATAAATTTCCCCCAAAATGCGACTTGTACTCCGGAGCGACTTTTATATGTTTTTTTTCACGTTATTGTGCATTTTATGGCTCATGCGACCTATATTCCGGAGTGACTTTTAGTCCGAAAATTACGGTACTCAACTAATCCTTCAAAGCAACAAAGATAAAATTAAAATGTCATGCAGATCTGCATAACTGAGTCGGTATTTTGTTTATTTATATACGTGTTCAATACAACACTATGAGCATATTTTGTCATATTTACCCTTAAAACTGTTTGGTTGAAAATCGGACCAACCCAGGATGTGCGGTCAATCTGACCTTGTTTTGTACAAAAAGTACAATTTGACCCAACTTCCTGGATCGGTCTAATTTTTCACCCAAACTGGGCTGTTTATGACCCAGCAGTGGCGGCACGGTGGAAGACTGGTTAGCACGTCCACCTCACAGTTCAGAGTGTGCGGGTTTAATTCCACCTCCGGTCCTCCCCGTGTGGAGTTTGCATGTTCTCCCCGTGCCTACATGGGTTTTCTCTGGGCAGAACCTCACTACAAGCTGTCTGTCAATCCCAGTTGAGGTTTACCTCAAACTGGACAAAAATAAAATGGAACACAAATTTGTTGCATCAAATCATATTATTCCATCTTGCAAAAATATTTTTCAAACAGCTGCTACTTAAACATATAGCAATACATGTTATCAGCCAAATAAAACAACAGTGGCCCTAGTTGAGAATGGAGCACAAGCTTTGTAGAAGAGGAAAATACAGATAATGAATGTGGAAGGCAAAAGGCGATTTCAAACTCTTTTGTATTGCACTATTGATTTATCGCTATAGCCTTGTCTGCAGTGTCACTCATTCCCTCTTTTGAGTTTTAATTAAATCCCTGACTGAGTTTTGTTCGAAATTTCTGATTTCTCGCTGCTACGTCAATGGGAGCAAAGTGTCCAAAGACGATAGCCCATTCAATAAGTCAATTCCAACAATGCTTCAAGGCCCGTGTCCTTTTAGAGGAAATCGGCTCCACTATGGATGTCAGATGAGATATGTGCCCAATTGTAATCAACCATCCTGTGCATTTTTTTTCTTTTTCTTCTCCTTTCTCCACTGCCTTCCCAAGATATGGTCTCATTTGACCAAATTACAATGTGATGTCTCTCATAATGGATTGTAATAAAGCTGAAATTATTCTCATTTTAATGAACATGGAAGTGGTAGGGCCTATATCACATAATTCCGCCTGAATATTTCATGATTGCATATCATTTACATTTATTTCATGTATGAGATATATTCATTTGTTGTGTGGTACAATATACAATCTACTGGTTTATAGGAAAGATGCTTTATCATGGGAAATTGAATTGCATTTTTTGCTTGTGTGCAGAACCTTCACTCATACACTCTAACAGCTGGGCTAGCCTCCATTTCACCTGCAACTCTAACACCTAATTCACTTTGCAGAATGCATGCGTTGCGGCGTCTGTACAGAGAGGTACAAATCTCCAACTTTTGGGAGGCATATGAACGCATCAGCAGTTGCAGCACAACACATGCTATGTTGGCTTTCTGCTTGCCCCAATGGGACAGATGCCGCAAGGAAAAGAAAGCAATAGAGTTTGCGTGTCAATTCACACCAGCTGTAATTTTATTTGAGGAGACAAAAAAGAAAAAGGACGGCTACCCGAATAAAAAGACATTGAAGGATTAACACTGGCCAAGGTCTCACTCACTGGATTGAGCTCAGAAGAGGAGGCATTTGCGATCGACGCTGCCTTGGCTCTGTTACTGCCAGACTGTTAAGTAGCTTTCGATGTATAAATCCAAATGATAATGCTAATGTAAGACGATGAGGAATGTCTACTTCCATCCCACAACGATGCAAACAGCTCCATTACTCCGAATTCTACCAGTGTAACATCTCGCAAAATACCAAAAGAAAGAACATTCCACCCATGGGCACAGTTGGACTTGACTTGCGCCCAGAATGAAAACAGGGCCCCAAAGGTCTCTGCACGACCCTGTGGAGTTGTATAGACAATAGGTGGATTGATAGATCACATTGAGCGAATGAGGGTCCGCAGGAGGAAGTCGTTTACTTACTGATATAAAATTAGTTCTGTTGCGGACTCAAGTTCTACCTTCATCTCTGATGAAATGGAAAGAAGAGCAACAGCCATCAGCTTCATTTCAGTCGTCTGTCAAAAACGATAAACTCCAATTTGGTGATAGGTCATATGAAATATAACAAGGGCCTCTCGACAAAACCACCAATCAATTACCAAATGATATTGTCAAGAATCAATGTAAGCTCACACCTGAAAGATGAAATGCTTAATTGGCGTGAGATTGGCATATTGGCTGTCTGGAACAAAATCACCATTTAGTTCATGTAGCCTGTCATAGTTTCATTTTCTCGTGATTGACTCTTGCTATGGGTTCAGCGCTTAGCTCTGGCCGTTGTTTCTCTCTATATTTAAAGAATTGACCATAAAGAAAGAACACACATAGCCAGCACCTGCCTCATCTGCCTCAATCTTTTAGTTTTGTGAAACACATGTTGGCATGCAAAGGTCTACCAATTTGAAATTTCTGAAATAACCATTTTGCTCAAATTACTAAAGTAATTGTTATTTTTAAAAGAATGGCATGGTGATCGATTGGTTGGCATATCTGCCTCACAGTGTAGAAGTTTTCCGTTGGATTACGGCTCTGGCTTTTCTGTGTGGAATTGGGATGTTCTTCCTGTGCCTATTCTCCGGGTACTCCGGTTGTCCCACATTCCAAAAACATGTTGACCTTTGATTGGCGTGCAAGCAAACCGGTTCTGATTTCCACAAACGTGCAGTGGATGGCAATTGTTATTCATTCATAAATATGAGAACAGCTCGTATCAAGCCCTATAAATCATTGCAGGAATCAATTTGTTATTATAATTGTCATATATATTTTATTATACATTTTTTCATTATATAAGTCTACGACCGTAAAGCTATAGGTGGTAGGGTCAAATACAAGATTGGCAGTCTCCAAGTGCCCACTTTACAATTGTGATCTATGATCATTCCAGCCAAATTTACATCATCAGCCAATGGAGGTTTAATTGCATGTAGTTTGATTCACCTTCCTGCATGGACTCCAGCAAAAAAAATCCCCCAATTTGAAAAAGTAAGTCAAGTGCTGCTTCAATTGGCTGCAAACAACCTTGGCTTTGTTCACACCCACAATGGTGTGAAAACACTGTTTTTAACAGTACCAAGCTGCATGTCTCTGTGAAAATAAAACTTGGTATAGCTCAACACTGTGCACAGTTGGATTACTGTTCACGGCCAGACTTGTGCGGTACACAAATAAAGGGCTGCTTGCTTGAGTTGCTTGATAGAAAAATTATGAAATCCTGGAAAATTCTGTTCCATTCTTGTTCTGTTGATTCAATGCAGTGGGGCTGGTCCTCCTGCATTCTCTTCTCTCCTAAAGCAAAGAGACCTTAACTGAGATGCATATTTATCCAGATCCACTCCAGAAGTGAACAGATGACGCCTTAGCCCATATGCCACCCCTGTACGAGATTTCTGTTTTGACTTTTTGTCCCACTAGCTGCAGGATAACAACATTCTGACTCTACCAATTAAAACTAACGGTGACACGGATATATGTGGTAATGCTATATGACAAAATGTGTTTCATCTGCGTGTGTTAAAATGTGAATGCCAGTTGAACTGCATGCTACAAAAAACATATCTGTTCTTCTCCATCATTAAATGTTATACATTTAATTAAATAATGGAAATATTTAATCAGATCTACCTCATCTTTAGTTTAGACTCAAGTGCCCCCGAATCCTGTAGTACACCTTGTATGGGCCCATCAGCCATCACATAAATAAATCAGTCCCTGCTGCGTGGCCCTCATCTGTTGAGATGTAATTTACCTCACAAGCACTTTGCTCACATCGGGAGTCGGCAGCGAGTTGGACAGTTACCATTTGGAGAATGGAGACGTAAGGTGGAGTAGTAGATATCTACAGGGCTCTTATTGAAAATGAGGTGAAAATGAAGCTGGCTCAGACTGTTTTTTTAATTAGTTTCTGGTCTTTAATAGAATGTGTAAGGTATAATGTAATATGTTAGCTTGCTCTGGAGGTCTAGGTCAGTCATTTCTTTCAATCCAATTCAATTTCTGGAGGTAACAGACATGTATGAGATATACTTTTTGTGCGCTTATTAAACTGTCAAACAATTCAAGTTAGTCAAACATCTATACCTACCCGAGGAATTCACAATAGTTTTACAGTTCAAAATGTTCTTGTCAGTCAGTTTGCTTTTTTTGCGTTACAGTAATTTTAGAGTTTCAAATCACATATGAGACAACAAAACATCACCCTTGAGAAAGCATTTTCATCGACTTGTTTCAACGTAAATGTTCGATGTGCTACATCACACAATCAGTGTGTTGAAGGATTTGTGTAATTGTGTCGTAAAATTATATTTAAATGGCATTGTGTCTCCATCTTTGTTCCATGTTTGACTGAGCTCATTCATTATCGCTTTTTGATTGCATGTCTGACGTTTATTACAACATAAAATAACCCAGGCGCCGTTTGACTTTGCCTTTCAAATGACTTGTGGTTTGCACACTATACATTTCGAATTCCGCTTCAAGGGTATTCACACTAGTCACACACACATTCAGATTAGTCATGTAGCAAAATTTGCTGCCTCAGGTTTTTAGTGCTTTTTGATGAGTGAAAAGGTCTTTGTCAGCACGTAATACTTTTCATTGTTTCATAAGAAATCTAGAGTTGCCCAGATCTAAAAAATGTGCACACAACTAACTGCATTTTTTCTGCCCTTGTAGATGCTCATCTACTAAAGTAGACAAGTAGATGCTCATCATGCTCTCTGTTGCATAAACAAAATTAAAATCAAATTAATTTTGCTACAATATTTTGCTTCAAATGTCTCAACTCATTGATCAGAGAACATCCAACTGTAAAATAATTTGATTTGTTCCAGAAGCTCATACAACAAAGTTTATTTGGAAGAAAATGTGTCTACAACTGACCACAAATTACTTATCTAAGCTTGTATATATTAGCTAACTTTAGTCGATATGAAGCAATCCATGATGAAGATAGATTTTATTGTAATATGTAAAACAGTGTCATCAGTATTTTCAGCAAGTGCATCGGCTCACCGACTTGAAGTCTCATAAAGGGCAGATTGATTTAGCAGTGCTGTGAGGATTAAGACAGCAGACACATCATGTTTATACATGAGATCAAAATGTAATGCTGATGAGTCTGCAGCTCATCAGAATCCATTATAACTGCAAACATCAACAGACAGTTCCCCAAACAACTGCTGTGCTGGCGTTTAAGCTCATTTTGCTATTAAGGAACAAAGGTTTTGCAATAATTGCAGACTCCATTCCCTATACTGCTTATCCTCTCTCGTGTCACGAGGAAGGTGGCGCCTATCCCAGCTGACTTTGGGCAAGAAACAGGATACACCATGAATGAGCTTATCTCCAGCTCATATCAATGAAAACCAAATATATTGTAATTTAAATATCCAATGCCCCTTTTTTTAATATAATGACCAATTTGGTGCATTTCCAAGTTCTTGCATAGTCCACTAATTTTAACTCAACATTAGAGCTGCCCAAGCTGGTTTACTCCAGCTGCCTTTGGTAGCAAATGCAACTGTCAAGTTGAAGTAAATTGATAATTGTAGTCTAATTACTTTACTGGAAAAATTAACACATTAGACTAGTGTTGTTGCTGGAAAGTTTGGACTTAATGTGTTACTGACATTAATGACCACTTTGCAATACGGACCAGCAATGATTGACTTTTGCGTCTTTCACACCTTCACCTTCTAAACTGTAATCAGGCATTTTTAAACCTTTTCCCCAGTCTCACTGTCTTTTGTAGACTGGCAGAATGACAGATGTGGAGCTGAAGTTGCTCCTTGAATGCTGCAGTATCAGAAATGGTACAGACAGAAAACCACCAGGCGTGACAGGAGTGTGAAGTATAAGACTTGGATTGTCCCTTTGGGATGAAAGCACTTTTCACTGTCATGTTTTTGCCAAATACTTAATTATGTCCACAAAGCAACCTGCACCAGCTCAGTTAAAACAATTCAAAGCTTGGATGAATTTTGTCTGAAAGGTAAAGACAAACACATTCCGGTTCAGCTATCACGCCAAAAATGTATCAAATTATTTGGAATGCAGCACGAGAGTAGCTATTGATTAAGTCAAGGGCCAGATATAAATTTATATATCGGTATATACTGTGGCTCCCAAAAGGCCAATTTGAACTCGGACCCTCTTATGCATCCTAAAGCTAGAGAAGAGTTATAGCTGTGGTTTTTTTTCTGAATGAAAAGCAATAATATTATAGTTTTTATGATGATATTATTATATAAGAATGCATTAATATCCATATTTACTTTGAATTGGACCTATTTCACATCGCCTCTCCCTCCGCATATGCAATTGGCAGATGCTACCCTGTCGGTGTGAGTGTGGCTGACTGGCTGCCAGTTGCACATACCTGATATAGACGCTAATTCAAAAGAAAGACCTTCAAATCATATGAGTGTAAGCATAGTGTCAAGAGACAAAGTAGAAATACAGTAGCCTTGAGTTGAGAATTTGCTCCTTCTTCTTTCTCAATTTCCCTTTCGCAGTTGCCCTTTCTGGGAAGTGCGGCAGCTTGTCAATATCTGTCAGAGGCTGTCTCTGTCAATCAGGTCCGTGAGGCTGCTAGGGCCTCTGCTGTAACAAGACGATCTCACAGAAACAACCTATAACTGACACAGTCCTAGATCTCTGCTCTGTAATCACTGGGGAGGCAAGCTCTCAAACTGCAGCCCCGCCGCATACACACATACGCACTATGTAATTGCTTCCCATACCGCTCAACCTTTTAAAATTGATCACAGTCCATGTAAGAGCCTTAACTGGAGTGTAGATTTGGTGAGTTAGAATATTGCTTGCCAATATCATGGTGCGAACTTGTAAACAGTATGTCAACCAATTGAGACTTGACCCTTCACCAACAGGCTAATATTGCCACCAAAAAATAAATAAATTGACAAGTAAATGTTACCGCTGTGGGATAAATAAAGTTATATTATCATCATTGTCGTCGTCGTCGTCGTCTTCATCAACAACCTCAAACCACAGGGTTTCCTGTTAGTTATTGCTTGATTCAATTGAAAATGAAACATTTTAATTGCACAACTTGAAAATATGACTGCCTTTTCAGGTCCTTACAGATACAAAAAAAAAAATCTAATGAATGATGGAAGGATGAATGAATGAATTATCTAATTTTGACGGAATGATCTCATTTTCACCAATAAAAACAATGACATCTCTGAAGTTAATGGATAGTTTGACAAAGGTTTTAATCTTGCGGTGATAACAATGTTTGATGAGGGCTCCTTCCTGGTTCATGGGTCAGATTTAGTCTTGAGAGTATAGAAGACTGTCAGACAGCACCCATTCTTGGACGATGCTTGACCATCATGCATTCAAACCTAAATTTGACATAGATATCAGCAATAATAATAAAAAAAAGTCACCTCAAGCTCCTTGTTAGACGTACTTCCATGTACAGGAGTTTGAAATCCTTATTGACAAATTTATCTGCCTGTGCCTATATTATAATTGTTCAAAAATGCAATCACACCAAGGCTTCCTTCCGTCCTTTTTCTGGTGCCCTACCTTGTAATTGAATATGTAGTTTTATTGTCTATAAACTCTTATTTACATTATATGCTGTATGTCACCCACTACATTTGTTCAAGCTCATATCCATAATAATTTGCATAATAGCTTATATATATATCTGTTTGTATCCTTGGTCATTTAAACTTGGTTTGAAAATTGAGACGGACGTTTCTCCATTATGACACTGCACAGGTTTCAAAGAAAGTTTTAGAATAGCTAGTTGACAAACATTGGATTGATTTTAGTGAATGCACCAATCAGTATTTTTGGGATTATTATTGAGACCGTTTTCAGGTAGATTAGTATATTCTTCGGTTCACTCAGCGGTCGGTATTGTACAGGGACTTCTGCTGAACTTTTGCTCAGCTGCTCTCTCTACTTTGGTGTCAAGGATTAGTCTGACATCTCCTGACTCCTTGCCTTTCAAATAAGATGGACTCCTGCTGAAATGCTGAGAGGGTGCTCAACGTGTAAAGCCAATACTCATACTGCTGATGCTCCTCATCCTCGCCCTCTGCCTATTTCAGCTCCACTAAAAATCCATGAGTGATCCCCAGCGGTTTTATGGATGTGAGAGGATGAATTTGTGGTTTTAAAGGACTACGGCTGTTGAGCAGCTCAATAAAATAGTAATAGCCAGTAGCATGACTGGTTAGGTGAGAAGTATTGTGCTGTCAACTCAAATTTTCAAAAGCTTGACCACTGTCCATTTTTTCTTTAAGGTGAGATACTATGTTGAGGCCAGTTCGAAATCTGATAGCAGGAGTCTGTTGAATTTTTTAGGCATTCCAGTGCCAGATGGTTACCTATTAGTTACTGTTATTAGTTAAAAAAAAAAAGAATGGTTGCAAATTTATATTGGGACACTTAATGATGCTATGCATAAAAGGGCAATAGGTGGGCAATCGCATATGGCAGGGGTGTCAAACTCATTTTTTTCGCGGGCCGCATTGTAGTCATAGCTTCTTTCGGAGGGCCATTATAACTGTCAACCCAAATAAATGTATGAGTACCTCATATTATATAAAGTAGAAGCTACAAAACAAACTGACAAATAACTCGTTTTCAAATCAGACGAGTAAAAACTGGACATATATTTTAAAAAATAAGATAGTAAAAGTGTAGACAATTTGCAATTTTAGTAATGACACAGATTTGATGCACAATTTGTCTTCGCGGGCCACATAAAATGATGTGGCGGGCCGTATCTGCCTCCTGGGCCTTGAGTTTGACAAGAGTGGCATATGGTGAAAGTAGCTAGGGTTGGCTTTTAACTAGGCACGAAAAGATACGTATACAGGGCTACATTGACGTTTGTTGTATGAACAAATTAGCATGAGCTACCAGTATTAGTTCTTACCTCTAAAGGTAAGAAGGATTCTTTTATTCTTTGGGTTTGGCTTTCATAAGTAGAAGCAAACAGACAGCTGCGGAGAACTCCTGTTGGTGAGATGAAATGCTTATAATCAGAAAGGTCAAGCCCTGACCCCTATTGTCATGTTAATGAGAGCAGGACTTGACGTTGGCCCAGCAGTACATGGTGTGGGGATTTAAGGGCTGGCTCACTTGGATGAGACTGGGTAAAATTTCAGTACGACAGGAAATTAGGTGTGTAAAGTATATTCACTCGGGGTATTTTGATAAAAACACATTACAGACATTAAGACACTGAGGATCTGCTTTAAATAATGGTCTACCAATCGCATATTATCTTCTGTAATCAAAATTACATGCTCAAACTCGTGGGGGGGCTAGGAAGGTTTAAAATGTTTGCTGGTTGCCCTTCTACTTGCGTGGGTACTGTCTTTCTAGTGTGGATGGGTTGCTGGATAGGTGGAAGATTTTGGGTTTGCATAATTACCTAAATAAAGGTTGATGCACTTTTTTCCAATTATTGATCCTTCATTATATTATGATTTTTAAAAAAAAGTTTGTCACTTTTAACACATAAGATAAGATAAGATAATCCTTTATTATTCCCTCAATGGGGAAACTCCTATGTTAGCAGCAGTAGACGGAGCTGCTGCAAACGTGTCGCCACTACCGCGGCGCCAACGAATTTGAGATGGTCAACCATTAAAATGTTAACCAGGAATATTCACAAACATTTTCACCTGGGCACAAAAAGCATAAAACCTTTTCCATATTGATTGTTTCTCTATGCAACATCCAATCACTGTCATTGTTTTAAGTCTTTGGTGTGTTTGGCTGTCACATGAAGTTCCAGAGATAGTTTTTGAATGCTCTGAGTGCACACTCCATCACTCAAGCAAGTACTAGCTCAGTCCGTGTTGACCCGGCATGATAAATGAGTGTTGATTTGAATCAGTTTTGTTCCTACATGGTCCCCTGACTCCCCGGCTTTGTCAGCCACTTGCCATGTCGCCTGTGTCCCTGTATGCAGATTTAAACACGGTGCATTCATCAGCTGCAGGTCCACTGCACACCCCACCCGTGTTAAGTCAGGTGGAAACCTGGGACTGGCGGTTGATAGGGTGAGGGAGCATTTTAGAGCCAGTGTTAAAATTAATCAGTGTAATGAGGAAATAAGTGAGTTATTGGCGTCACAATCACTTCCTTCATTAAGAATGATATTTATGAGTATCCAGCAGCCGACAGGACATTGCAGGTTTATGGAGCGTACATTGCCACCTTGTTCCAATTAGCCTCTACCTTTGAATCTGACAGGACATGGTGCATCATTAGTTGTTGTTCAGTGTGGAGAAAAGGGCAGCATGTGCACCGCGGGCTTGGCAGTGTCACCTGCTTTTTTATTCATCATGAAGGCAATTATAGTTGATTGCACGATAGAAACACTGGGGGAGGGAGTTTCCATGCCGTTATCAACAATAGCACAAACGTTTAAAATTCATCACCACATTCATCTCCTGTGGAACAAATTCACTTTTATTTATAAGCATTTTGTAAATAATAAATGCTATACTGTGTATTCAATGTAATCATTTTCTCCTCATCTGATGCAATCCTCACAGAATAAAAAATATTTCTACATTTCAGTGATAGTGCTGTAGAATGCTATATTATTTCACTCAAGCAATTTACAGTCACCACATTGCACCTAGGACCATTAAGTAATTACAAAAGTAAACAATAACAATTTCATCATAAGAATTTTAATCATCATCTACTTTTTTTAACAGAACGACTGTCATCAGTACTTAAGTCCAGTCTTCTGCTGTTGTCATCGTTTCATTTATGATACGTCAGATTTTGTGTTGTGAGTTGACCTCAAATCAGTTCTAGTTTTATCTCATGGATCTTTTTTTATCTGGAGCTCTGTGACCATGACAGATACTACTAAATAATAGACACATTGCAGGCTTCACTTCCAGCAGCAGTATCCTCACTTTAGAATCATTAATTCAAAGGCAGTGAGAACATATGAAAAATTGGACATGAAAGTAAAGGTGCAAATAAAAATGCAATGGAAGAATTCTTCATCAATTGACAAATTTTAAAGATCGTATTAACCATTTGATGCACAACATGTGGACTCTCCTCTCAAATGCACACAATTTGTCTAAAATGTGCCCAACTTGCTGAACTCTATACAAGGGATTAAAACGTTTTATACATGTATGATTTGTATTTTATAATTTGTATGTCATCATATGTGTTTCTATTCTTCATGCTACTTTATGTAAAGGCTGACTCATTTGGAAGTATTTTGTTTTACCAGAATCGGAATTGGCTTGATTGTCAATGAAGAAGTTAATGAACTAGAATTTTATTGTGACGCAATCATGCAACATGAAATACAAAATACTTAATGACAGTGCACTATAGAGCAGTGCAGTTGGCAACCCTAGATGCTATAGAGCAGTGGTGTCAAACAATTTTTTTTTCACAGGCCGCATTGTAGTCATAGCTTCTTTCGGAGGGCGATTATGATTGTCAATCCAAATAAATGTATGAGCACCTCATATTATATACAGCAAAAGCTACAAAAGAAAACCTGACAAATAACTCATTTTCAAATCAGACGAGTAAAAACTGGTCAAATATAAAAAAACAAAGATATTATTAAAAGTGAAGACAATTTGCAATTCTAGTAATGACACACGGATTTGATGCACAATTTGTCTCCGCGGGCCACATAAAATGATGTGACGGGCCGTATCTGGCCCCCGGGCCTTGAGTTTCTGTGCTATAGAGAATTTGCTCTTGAAATTCCCCCTATGTATTGTGTTAACAGAAAGCAGCATGTTAATTAATTATTTATTCATTTAATTATGTATTTACCTTTTTACATTTCTCAACAAATGTAGTGTCAAATCCAACACAAATCCAAGTGTTTCTCTATATGAGAGAAGAGAACCAACGGTGTGGTGTCACCATGATTCAGAAACAGAATCAGATTTATTGACCAAATTTGTGCATGCCAAACAGCGAATTTGACTCCGGTTGATCTCAGCCTCTGTATGACATTTAAGTGACTAAAAACTTAAATCTAGTTGTCACAATGCAATTATCATTGAATGCAATAACACCATACAACTGACAATTTTGAGATAAATGCTTTATATTTCATATAACACAGAGATTGAAGTCAGTCAGGACAAGCCCATTGTATAGAGAAGAGCTTTTGATATTTTCTATCATAGGTAGACGCCACATGTGGTGATGGATGGATACAGAAAGACTGCCTCCCCGCAGGGAGAAAACTCTATTTGACTTTGCCCGGGTACATACCATTTTATGGCATTGTCAACGTTTTGCAAAATTGCCATCATATTACATTCATCACTGACATGCATTAAATTCCATTGAGTAATTCAGACAGTTCTGTAATCAGCTATAAATTCATTTAAGAAATTCAAAAAAAGAAAAAAAATAATTGTCAAACAGTGGCGGTTGGTATCCAAACACACACTGGAACGGGGACAAGCCCATGGCAGAGCTCGGGAGCACGTTGTGCGCGTATGCCACCAAAGGCAGTTGTTGGGCCCATCCGCGCTAGTTATTGGCAGACATGCAGCAGAGGGACTTACCCAGTTCTTGGTTAAGTCGTTCGACCTGCCTGTCGGACTTTGGGTGGAACCCAGAAGTGAGGCTTGCCGTGGTTCCCAGGAGGCGGCAAAACTCCACCCAAAAGGCCAATGAAAACTGTCTGTGAGTGCGTGGAAGGTTAGCGTCTGGAAGGAGTGTGGCATGGGCTTGTTAAATCTGTGCATTATAATTATTATGGCTTACAGGAAATAAAAACCCCAGAATCCTGTACCAGTGATTGAGTCTGGTGGGTAGTCTCATCAAGCGCATTTCCAAGGCAGGGCAAACCTGAGCAAACAGCGAAACGAACAACGCCTTCTGAAAAAAAATGCTTCCAGTTCCACCAACAGCTAGGGTTTTAATGAATCTGTGTTTCTCCTGATTTCAAACAGATTTAATGCTGAATGATGTTAACAAACTAAACTATCGTCTCTTACTGTTCATTATAACTCAGAATAGACTTCTGCCACTGAAGAGCGTTGCTGCACACAAAGGATACGTCACAGCAAATCATTTTTTATAATAGTTTATTAATTTGGGACCGCCCCCCAATGAAAAGAAAGCACCCGGAGCCACAACCCATTTTGACATCATTATATATATTATGCATGTATATATTATGCTATGTACAAAAAAACTATTGCATTTATGAAAATGAAATCAACGAACTGCTGCAGAGAACACAGAATTTTATTTCTGCATGTAACAAAAAGCATTTTACACTTGGTTGATGCATAATTTCAAATAAAATACCCGGTGTCTATTTGAGTCCTCGTATTTAAGAAATAAAAATCCAAACTTAACCACTGAACAAAAAATACAAACAGCCTGCAGTCACCTGTCCTCTTATTTATGAGATAAAAATCCAAACTTATCTAAATATTATCCACCAGCACTGAACGAACAATGCAAACCAAAAAAATGCGCAGTCTGCTTCTGTGCCATTGCGTGTACTGAAGTGTGCAGCCACTTGTCCTCCTGAATTAAAAAAAAAACGACTACTTCACTTAATATATAGCTATCACGGTGGTAGTGTGCTGGAAGAACGGCAGCTGCCAGACGTGAGGGACGCCAGGAATTCGAATGTCGCACATCGCGGATGTGACGCATATTTCGGCGGTAAAAATATTAAAAACGTTTAATTTTAATGTTACAAGTTTACCATAATCTTCAAATTCAGAATTATATTTTAAAATGAACAAACTAAAATAAAATTAAATTTTTATAAAATACTCATTATTTCCCAAAGTCACAGGGAGCCACAACAGAAGGATGAAAGCGCCACATGTGGCTCCGGAGCCATGGGTTGCTCTAAGTAATAGGCCTGGAAACTCACATATTTCTAAATTATTATGGGGTTTTTTCAAGCGATCTCGGGACGCCCAAAAATTGGGTAAAAACTGCTCGATTAACACATCAGGCAGATGACGTCAGTGAAGGGAGAAGAGTAGTGCTTGATTAACACATCAGGCAGATGACGTCAGTGTAGGGAGAAGAGAAGCTTTTTCCATTTGTTTCATGGCTTGTTTGTTTTTGTACTGTTGTTTTTGGATGAATTTTGAACATTCATTCAAATATCCCTAACAGATGCTGTGTGGCTGAGTGTGGCAACATGCCGCAAGAAGGTTTTAGCCTGCATAAATTACCCAAGGATGAGAAAGTGAGAAAACCTATGAACTGACAAGTGAAACCGACTTGCATAAACAAGCAAGTTGAGTGTAATTTGCAGCGCACATTTGGCATTTGCAAGGAACTGGCACACTCAAACAAGAATCTGTGACTGCCTCGCTCTGTAGATGAAGTCATGGTGCTGCTGTGCAGAGGTGCAGTACCTCGACTCAGCTACCAAGGTGATGGGCATGTTTTTTTCTTGGCTTTTTCCTTCTTTTTTTGACACAAGAGCCTCCCTGAGGATCTTGAAGGGTCTTACGTAAGTCTCACTTATTGTTATCAAAGAACAAGCCTGCACGAGAGATAAAAAGCAGAAACACTCCATTTTCTAATTTCTTCATTCCCTAACTGTGAGCGCCTATGAAGGCTTATCCATTGATATTCATATTAAGTTGAAGTAGACATGCATAAGAGGAGATGTCCACATACATTTCAATGCATTTCTATACATTATATGCGACGTACGTTCAGTGACTTTGATTGTACAAGTTGTGTCAATTTCCCTTGCTGACATCACACCCAGATATTGTGTGGCGGGGGGTCGGTGCTGTCCATATCACAGAGCAGAAAGAGGCGTTGAGTAGTTAGTCATTTAAAAACAACTTGATGAAATTAAAAATCCAACAAAGTTTCATTTTCTTGATGAAATAATATATTATGAGAGTTTTGGGTGCAAAATTGGACATCCTGGCTGGATATTTATTCCTTTATATGGTGTGTTTCATACACAACTCAATGTGCAATGTGGAAGCATTCCAAATCAAAGAACTATGGAAATGTCTATGTTTTCAAAGACAGTGATGGTTTTGCGTGCCATGTCGTCCGCTGGTCTCGGTCCATTCATTGAGTTCTCTGAAATCCACTTAAACTTTAGACCATTCTAATGGATATGCTGTGTACCAGCATGGCTTTTCACCTCCCCTACACTGCCCAAACTGTCCCATGCTTTTTAGATGAGTACAGGTTTTGTGACCAGTAAGCTCACCAGACCTAAACCCCATGGGAAATCTATGGTCAAGACAGATGTGACAGACTTCATTGATAAGTTATCAATGAAGTCTGTAACATTGATAACTGTTATCAATGATAACTGCCATCAAAGGAAAATGGGCTAACACGGCAGAAATGCCACAGGCTGATCGCCCCCACTATATACATACGTAACTACTTTTTATAACATGGTACAATACTGTAAATACTGTCGCCCAGGGCGATAATTAGAGAAGGTTTATGTCCAACAGGTGGGGGAAGGCGGGCGATTAATAGAGAACACTTTTTGTCCGATCGCCAAGGGGCACTGAAATGGGCGATAATGTGTATATTTTCCTTATGTAGTATGCAATACCTGCATCTCACTGGTGTTCTTAACACTACAACAGCGGCTGTTTTGATCTACCTCTAACAACGGGGTGCGTCAATTGAGGCTCCATCGATGCGACACGTTACCGTTGCACATCACATGTTGCGCACGTCATGTTATCGCGATCGTCTTGTTCGAGCGCACGCCCCGATAACGTAATTGTGTGAGGATATTGCAGCGGAGTGACGAGTGTAATTGTATCAAAGTTTATGGAAAAAAACAATTTAAAAGGGACATTTGACGTGCTGTCCAATCAGTCATATTTAAACTTGCGCAATGACGTCGGCATGCGGTCGCGGAGGAAAACGTAAGTTTTGGGGGGAATTTTCAGCAGCATGGGCGATAATTAGAGGTATCAATGTTTATTATTTATGTCATCGCTAACACACACTGGGCGATTATTAGAATATGGTTAATTAGAATAAATACGGTATGTTTTCAGAAATCTTTAATTATAACAACTTCTTTTATAACAAATTACAACACTGCAAATATGTTTTTAGAACTCTTATTATAACAACTTTTTTTTGGCTGGATGAAATCCGCAATGCAGTGAAGCTGCGACAAACGAACCGCGAAAAAGCGAGGGATCACTGTACTTGTAAGTCAGTAATGTGTTAATGATCAAGTAATTATGTGTTAATAATCTCACATATAAGTTGCTCCTGAGTATAAGTCGCACCCCCGGCCAAACTATGAAAATGCTGCGATTTATAGTCCGGAAAATGCGGTAATAATAATAATAGAAATAATAATAATGAGCTGATTTTGTCAGGAAAAGAATTCAGTGTAATGACAATCATGGGACAATCGTCTCAGACTTCAGCTATTTCATTACAACTCCATTACAAGCACTTAATGCAGTGCTTCTCAAATAGTGGGGCGCGCCCCCCTTGGGGGGCGCGGTGCTATATCTGGGGGGGCGCGTGTGACCCTGGGGAACAGGCTTTTATTTTGGCAGTACTGGAATAAAGTGTAATTGCGCCTTTACTACAGCAGGGGGCAGTGGCGCTCTCATTGTTACATCTGTCACGTTTGCGACAGTGCAACATTTTACGACTTACAAGACAAGTTAGGATAGTCACGGTGGGGAGGGGGGGCGCGAATAGTTTTCTTCTTGCTAGGGGGGGGGGGGCGTAACAGAAAATAATTGAGAAGCACTGACTTAATGAAGCAGAAGTCCTGAAAAATATCTACATAAAGGTTCGATGTGAATATGTACAACTCAGCACATTTAATTTCAACAATGCTGAAGGTTTTCTACAAAGAGCTTACCAGCACAGATGCGTATTATAATCAATGGGTGGATGCAAAATAATCTTCCACACCTCCCTGGAACTGTCTTTGAGAAGAGCCCAAAAATGCATGGGAGAGCTAAGAACATGGTTCTTCAACCTGGTCTTCAGGGGCCAGTTTCCTGCAAGTCTAACATTTCTCCCTGCTGCAACACACTTGGTTCAAATTATCAGGATCAGAGATGAGATTGATCACCAGTTTACAGTCTACCTTACCAACATCATACCAGCTGATCAGTGTTCTATCAGTCTTTCTGTTATACTCGTAAGTTGGCAACCAGAGTTACTCCTCCTAAACTGGTCACGTTGTGCATCGTTAATCATCCTGTCACCTTGTTTTAGCTGTGCTAGCTCTCAAGGACAACATTGACTGAGAGATGGTGAAGAGGTCAATTTGATTTCAAGGGTCACAATTGGATTCCGCGGTGAGACATAATCACTTCCAAGGTTGTTTATACCAGCTCAGCTGGAGCTGTCTTGATGTGGTCAGGGTACATTGCTGAGAAAGAGCTCAGCTGTTGCAAGATCACAAACGTCATGTTGTTGTTCGGTTCCTTAATGCCTCTTAAGAGAGACATTCACCCACCAAATGTTACCTGTAGCTTCTTCTATAACTGCTTTCTGATCGGCCAGAAAAGTGATTGAAAGTGCACATTGATGCCCAGTAAGTACTGCACTGCTGCCAGCAGGTGGCAGTGCTGAGCTCCATTGATGCTGCTGCCATTGACTCCTGCTGCGCACTTTTCATTCACAGGCATGTTTTTGTACACCATGAAAGACAAATAGGTTGTGACATCAATGTTTAAAACTGTCTGGGGAAATGTTGCTTATGTAGACGCTACCACATTGCTGTAGGCATATAGCATAACTACCTGAAAACAATGTTATGGCCACGCAGTAAAATTATATGTAACTAGTAACACCGCCACTTGTAGCACCTCTACTGTTCAACACTGAATGTGAGTTAGTTATATAAAAGCTATTGTTTTCAGTGTGGCGTTTGTGTCTATAACCTAAAGCAGATCAGTCTAATAATTGAGATCTTTACTTTCAGGTGCTACAGGGGATGCTCAGTCAGGCGCCCAACCCTCAGTGCAGGGTACTCTGCCGCACTTCATTCAGGAGCCAGAGGACGCCTACATAGTCAAGAGCAATCCTATTAAACTCCGCTGTCGAGCCACACCTGCCTTGCAGATCTTCTTTAAATGCAATGGAGAATGGGTTCACCAGAATGAGCACTTCTCCCACGAGTACAAAGACCTCAACACGGGTAAGATTAAGCTGCGTGTCCTTATTGCGAACGATCATTACACTGACTGGGATAACGTCAAAGTTAGCTGCACAATGGAAATGGAAAACAATTTCCGCAACAAAAGTCTCACGCAACTCAAATAGCATACTAACCTGCAACTACCGTAATTTTCGACTATAAGTCGCACCGGAGTATAAGTCGCACCAGCCATAAAATGCCCAAAAAAGTGAAAAAAAAACATATATATGTATATAAGTCGCTCCTGAGTATAAGTCGCCCCCCCCCCCAAACTATGAAAAAAAACGCGACTTATAGTCCGAAAATTACGGTAACTATTAAAAACATAACTGCACGTCATGAAAATGGTTTTAGTTGAATACAAGCTTGACAAAACTTGTGACACATGAAAATGCTTATATATATATAATATATATATATATATACATAGTATGAATTTAAATCAGTTTATCTGAAAGTACTGACTGAGGCCCCCTGATGGTATTTGCAATTTATAAACACCCTCAGCTAAGAATACATTAAAAACAGTGAGGAAGCAGTCTGTCTTATATTCACGATGTTCCCTCCACAGAAAAGCAGCTTTAATTGTGTCTGGAGGTTTCTTCTACTGTGATCACCGTGGTGTGAAATTGTTGTAACCTCGATCGTGGTAGAATGTGCATCTTACAGGGTGGCTTTTTTGTATTTCGGAGAAACAAGTGAAGGAATGTATTTAATTTAGGTATATGAGCTAGCTGTACACGACACAAAGAAAGAAGGGTGAGAGTACTAATACACTGTAAGGTACTGGGTTTGAAACAAGGACAACGTGGAGTTTACAAATTTTTCTGCCTTTCTGTAGGTGTTGGGGAATTTGCTTTTTCCCGCTTTACGAAACATCCATGTTAAGTGAAGCAAAGATCTTCAACTGTAACGAACAGGGTAGGACAGCCAAGCGCAGAATGACACAGACTTTATTAATAGCAGGGAAACGGCAAGTGGAGTGCTGGATCTCGAGCCGGAACAGGTAGATGCTTGTCTCGTGGCGTGGCCGGTGATCGGGCGGAGGGCGGCGTGGAGGAACACTTGGTGCGTTGGGAAGTCGGGGAGCTGGCCTGGCGAAGAGAGCAGCGACGCAAGCGCGTGGTCGGGCGGGGTGCTTGCAGCGATCATAGTTGGGGACAAACAGTGAGTCACGACAGGCGGCGAGCAGAGCGTGGTCAATAACGGGCAGATAGTCAGGGGAGGCGGCAGGCAAGACGAGATGGGTCAGCGAACGGAACAGGTCGCCAACGGGAGTCAGACGGGTAGAGCGCAGTGAGCATATAGGAAGCATCACGAGACAGACTGACAAAGGAGTGTGTGGGTGATTTGGCTGATTGGCAGGGTGTGGCACTGAGGTTACCGGATGATTGGCGGGCAGGCGTGCGCGTGAAATCAACCATTTTGAAACTATGAGCTATTTCTTTGGTACGAATTAATACGAATGGCTTTCAGTTTGAAACATATTGCTGAAATATAACCCATTTGCTCAAATTACATTTAAGTACTGTATGTTATTATTGATCATTAATATTCAGTAAAGTAAAGACTGGTCATTTCTTACAATGAGCAAATATCTTACAACTCCCATAAAATGCTGGGTTAAAAACCATTTTGGTTAAAAAATTTACACACTCACAGATCTCTTATGACAGTGGTCCCCAACCACCGGGCCGTGGACTGGTACTGGTCCGTAGGTCACTTGGTCCCGGGCCGCCAAGCTGCACAGAAAAAAAGATTTTTTTTTTTTTTTTTTTATCGACGATCAATTAATTCAGGTCAAGACGGACAAGACAAAACTTAGTTTGTTTGTTAATCACTCAATTGGCCCTTTTCTTGTGTAAAGGTCACAGCTACTGGAATGCCATCAAAATGAAAAATACCCTGTTGCTAAATATGTGATAACTTGGGGTTGCGTACAAATTCTGAATTAACTTTGTTGATCACCAGCCAATACGACTGGTGATAATGTGCTTTATGATCATCAGAAAGGAACCAATATTCATTTAACAATAGGTTTATTATTGTGGTAGTGTGTATTCTACTGTGGTGTACAATTGTATCAACTGCATGTTCATTTTTTCTTCTATTCTTGTGTTCATGCAGTTGGCTATCACATTTCATCTACCCTACTGATGGCAAATGATTCTGGAAAGAAAATTGTATGCCTCTTGTGCATTCATTATCTCCCTTTCCCTAATCTATTTCATTATCGTTGCCATTCTCAACCATGATATACACTCAAGATGAGAAAAAAGCACTTTACCTATCTCTCAAGAAAAAAGGTGTATGTGGCACAATGATGTTGTTAGAGATTTCCTTGTTATCATCAGACCAAAGTGGACGAACAATTTAAGCAGCCAGAGGATGTTCTTATATCTGTGTGGCATCGGCCCGGCTTATATCAGTAGTAAACACAAGACCAAAGACAAAAGATAAGCTTGTTCTAAACTTAAACACTTTGTCCTAACTTAGTAACAGTCAGCAACATTGTGTATTGGATTTGTCCGGCTAATCAGAGTTAGGGATCAGAAGAATTGGAATGTTATTGATTTGAACATAGGCCCTCAATGCCACCATGAACATCTGATAAGATCTCTTATTTACCAACTACCCTGATAACTCATCAATTACTGATAAAGCTGAGTGTCCTTGAGTTCCTACTACCGTACGATCCAGCTGTACGATTCACTACACTGATATAGTCTTCTATCCACATCTATAATCAAAACAACACTAAAAGAATGACTGCTGTTCAAAAGATTGGCCAGTGATGTGACATAAAATCAGTCATTCAGCACTAATTTCATAATAAAATAAAAAACAATAATAAAAAAAAAAGTATGGCATCCTATGTATGTAGCATTAAGCAATGGATTTTCCATCTGAAATGGAACTGACGTATACTTCGCAAGGCAGACCAAGACACATTATAGCTGTGTGACAACAGTGAGAAAAGATAAAAAAGATATCCAGAGAACAGAAATGATAATCATAATACTTTATGGTCTATATATATATATATATATATATATAGTATATATACTATATATATAATATTTTATATATTATATTATATTATATTATATTATATTATATTATATTATATTATATTATATTATATTATATTATATTATATTATATTATATTATATTATATTATATTATATTATATTATATTATATTATATTATATTATCCATCCATCCATCCATTTTCTGTACCGCTTAGTCCCCACTGGGGTCGCGGGCGTGCTGGAGCCTATCCCAGCCGTCATCGGGCAGTAGGCGGGGGACACCCTGAATATTATATTATATTATATTATACTACATTATATTATATTATATTATATTCCATGTCACCTACAGAAGTTACCTACATACGTACAGGTGTTTCTTCCCTCTAGTAAATTCCATCCTATTTCTTGTAATTTCATGTGCTTCCTTGCATGCTTGTCTTCAAATCACTCGTCTCACTGACGAAAGACTCTCAGCGGGACACCAAATGGGAAAGCTGACTGATCCCCAATGTGCTGGATCTTCGCTGGGCCCCTTCCACTCAGCTGTCACTCATTGGTGACACCTTTCTTGGCACTTTCACTAATTGTTATGACTGCTTCCAACTTGGGAGTGTGAAGAAATCAGCATCTGCCTGGCTCTATCAGGGGGAAACTCTTTATCCTTGTTTGTTCTAAAAGAGAAGACTCTGCCATGCCATTAGGACTCTAACGTTCTCCTTTATGTGACTTTAATTGAGGCAGTTAAGCCTTCCTTTGAGTAATGTAGCTATTTAACACTTGGAGCACACAAACATCTTTCTGTGCAGAATATTATTGTTCACTGGTAACCCATGGAGCAGAAGGGAAGAGAAAGGCCGGCAAAAAACCCTGACCTTTCTTTACAGGATCTGCGGAGTGTGAATGTTATCATCTGTGAACAGCAGACAGACGCAGTGTTCGCTTTCGTACACTGCAGCATAGCCCAGATCAGCTGTTGGTATGGGGGAGTGTATTTAAAGTGTGTACATATTGTCACATGGGGCACATGTTGATGTGAAGAATTAATTCGCATTATGTCCTGCCATCTGGCATGAATGGAATGTGTTGGTATAGTTTGTAGTGAGATTGCATGAATGTGTTTATACATATTGAGCCCCCATTGTGAGTGTTGAAGGAGCACCATCTCAGATTGTAAGCATGTTTATACGTGGATATGTTGTGCATGCAAAATTTCTGTCGTACACGTGTAGAAATATTGAGTGTGTGTACGTGCGTCTGTACATATTATGGAGACTCGATCAAGGCAGATAAACATTCCCCGTCCATTTATTTGTATTCTCAAGCTTAAGGATAGATGGTTCGATTTGACAAAGGGGTGGTGACGCTTTAGCACCCTTTTAGTGACTTTGCTGCCACCACTTTTCAACTCACTTTTCCGTCAGGGCACATACTGTATATCTCTGGCTGATACGTAATGGCCTTTAAAGCCAGAATTGATGTTATCATTGCTCTAGGGTTGCTTTGCGAGCCAGTTAATGGGGTTGTTCACCGAATGTGCCCCTGACAATACACCTCACACACTCCCCCTTACCTCTACAGTACATTTCTTGAGGAATGAAGTGTTGATAATGTCTCTTGGTTCCTAATATTATTTTATTTAGCCTGACCACAGATTTGCTGCCAGGGCTGAGAAAGTAGACTGTAAAACTATTGGTTTGTTTCATTTCATTTTATTTTTATGATGGAGAAAAAAGCTCCAGATTGAGAAGTCAGTTTTAATGCCAGAGCATCAATTTTTCCATACAGAACTTGGGAATATTTTGGGAGGGAATCTTTGTCTTTAAGAAAGAAATGTTTCAGGTGTAGGGGATCAAGAGGATTTAGTTGCTATCCAACAGAGGTGATTGTGATTGAAAATACCGCAAAGAATGACCCAAACTTGAGGACTCGTAACGAAACAGCCATCATTCAAAATATTGTGTCCATAAAAATAAAAATTACCGTAATTTTCGGACTATAAGTCGCACCGGAGTATAAGTCGCACCAGCCATAAAATGCCAAAAAAAGGGAAAAAAAAACATATATATATATATATATATATATATATATATATATATATATATATATATATATATATATATATATATATATATATATATATATATATATATATAAAAGTCGCTCCTGAGTATAAGTGCCCCCCCCACCCAAACTATGAAAAAGACCGCGACTTATAGTCCGAAAATTACAGTAACTTTAACACTTCCCATTGAAATATTCAACATCTCATTGCTTTCTAAATGCAGTTGTTTCTCATCATGAATGTGTAAAGTTCTATTCTTTGCATTTAAAAAGCACAATTTAATGTTTTCTTCAAGGAGACATGATGTGGAGTTGGAATGTCTCTGGTTACAGAACTGAGGATTAGTAGTAGTAGTCTATGAAACTAGCTTCAGATATGAACATTCCGTTAGATAATTAGGGGCCAATGTTACCCCATGGGAAATAAGTAGGGCTAATAACTGAACTTCTAACAGTCTTGTTGCAAAGCACAATCTTATGATCTTAAAATTATACCTCATGTTTGTCGAGTTAAGACCGAATTATACATTGTAGCCTATAAGCAAAGCTAGCATAAGGGAAAGCAGAATGCCATCAAATGTAAAGAGAATTATTATTAGCTCTTCATTTACGGTGTTGGGAACGTTACTTTGAAAATGTAATTAGGTATATTATATAGTATGTTATATCGGCCGTTTTCCACTGGTTATGTCCAAAGGACCACCATTATAACCAAGAAGCAACTTGGGGACCACTGCTTTGGCGGAACGTTATTTTATTTTGCTCCGAAGGAGGATAGACCTATACAGGCTATTTATTTGCATCTGTATGTCTAATTTGGGAATCTCAGCTACATTTGACATAATTTGGATGGGTAAATGATTCACAAAATTATCTGGAAAATAAATCTAGTCTAAATTGACTTGAGGATTGAACTCACCACCATTAAGGTTGAAATCTGTCACTCTATAACCGAGCCAAGCTGTGAAAGAGTATTTGGTTGACTAGGAATCACCGTTGGTTGGAAAATGTTGATGGCTAGGAATTTGAAAATGGGAGGGGGTACTTATTCTCACAGGTTGACTAAGGCGTTAGTGTAATAGGGCTGCTGATCAAATTAGTATCCCCTGTATCTTGGCTTGGGGTGGGGGGATGCTGTTCAAATTTGCTCCACTTGATGAAAACATCTCCAGGAAGACACAGAAGAAGTCAGTTGATTGTTCTCAAAATTAGCTGGAAAGTAAACTCTAAATAGTAAATACATTTTACTAAATGTTACAAATATTTTCCATTTCCAATTTTGCGGACCACCTGCAATACCACCACGGACCACTAGAGGTCAGCGGAGCACCGGTTGGCAATCCATGTGTTATATACCGTCTTTTTCCGTGCTTAATGCGCACCCTAAAAATGGCATGTCGATGCTGGAAAAAAGCCTGTACCCATGTATAATACGCACCCAAATTTTGACTCTTACTTAAGTCCGTAAACGTAAAATTATTTCAGAAAAAAGATCATCTTTGGGAACAACCGGATGTTATTCTGCCGGTCAGTATCACTGCGCATGCGCTAGCAAACTCGATAGCGAAGAAATGTTTCGGATTTGTGTAGGGTACATTGTGACAGCAAACGAGCAGGTGATCGAGCAAGCGTCTGATACGAGAGCATTGTGTTCGTATGGAGCGTGTTTGAAGTGAACTGCCACTTCAATGACTTTCTTTTGAAATGCTATACTATAACTTGCTCTCTTAACCATCTTGATGAAACTGCTAATTAAACTGTGAATTGAAACTAATAGGTAGAGAACTGAACTACGAACATTTTGTTTACAACTCGAACAGGGAGCTCGGTACCTCCAGATTGTACTGTACGTCCTGTGTTGCAGTGTGTGCAGTGCCCTTTGTTTGTCGTCATTGGTAAATAAGCAATGAGCTCTTTGTTTACATCAAGTAGGGTGTGTGCAGATCATCTTTTGGCAGGCCTCTAGTCTAAGTAATGGGCTTCCATCACGTGCTGGTATCTCATAGTAAGTACTCAAGAGTCTCCTTGGTTCTCCTTGTTGCAATCCTGAACTGCTATTTTCTGACTCTCTTTGATGTGTTGAGCATTTTGTTCTTCAGAGTGAGAGACGATGCTCGCTGGGCCTGTACCTATTTCCTATTTAGTATCTCTCACTTTCTTTCTCCCTCTCTCTCTTTTTTTATATATTCAGATCTTTGCAATCTCAGTTTTGCAATCTCTCCTGAGCTTATACCGTTTTTTTCCATGTATAATGCGCCCCCATGTATAATATGCACCCTAAAAATGGCATGTTGATGCTGGAAAAAAGCCTGTACCCAGGCATAATACGCACCCAAATTTTATTTTTTATTTTATTTATTTATTTATTTTTTTAAAGTCACAATGACCGTCACACGATCACACGTGGGTGTGGTGAAATTTGTCCTCTGATTTGACCCATCCCCATGTGAGCAGCAGGGGCGGCGCGCTCGGGAATCATAATTTTGTGATCTAACCCCCCAATTCCAACCCTTAATACTGAGTGCCAAGCAGGGAGGCAATGGGTCCCATTTTTATAGTCTTTGGTATGACCCGGCCGGGTTACTTAAGTCCGTAAACGTAAAATTATTTCAGAAAAAAGATCATCTTTGGGAACAACCGGATGTTATTCTGCCGGTCAGTATCACTGCGCATGCAGTAGCAAACTCGATAACGAAGAAATATGTGAGACTCAACGGGATCACCAATATTTGAGTGATGTTCCAGTTATTTATCACAATTAGTTTACCAAGTCTGTGTTTTGAGTTCCTCCAATAAACCCTGGTCCAAGCTGCACTTGGTCGCCCCGCTCCTTTCCGCACTCCATCCGTGACAAGATTTTCTTCAAAAATTGTTGCACCATGATTTGCTTCCAAAAAAAAAAAAAAAAAAAAATTGTACCCATGTAAAATGCTCACCCCAGATTTTAGGACAATAAATTAGTTACATTTTGGGCATTATACATGGAAAAAAACGGTAGTTCGGATTCTCTGGGAATGTGGACGCAAGCTTCATCACACACAGATACACAATCAAGGGTGAAAGGTGGTGGCCGTTTCACAACTGCCAATTTACATTATCTGCAAGTGGAGACCTTGCAAGTTCTCTTAAATGTACTTTGCACTTGCCTTTCTCTTGCATGGACTCCAGCAAGCACTTCCATAATGTAGACTATGTGCCTCTCCGGTGCTTTAATGGGCCTGAGGGGAGCCGCTTGCAACGGATGAGAAAGAAGCTGGCTGTGTTCACTCCCTCAACGGCGCAAGTACCCTCGTTCTTGCTTAAAGAAAGAAAACGGCACTCATGCCCAGGGCATGAAAATAGGGCCCCATATTTCTCTTCGTATAGGCTTACCTGTCCAAATGTCAACTCATTGAAAAACCAATGCAGTGTTGTGATGTGCGACTGGTATTTTGCTACTTACTACACATGCCCAGTGTTGTAAATTTACAAAGTAAGTATGGTCAAAATCACAGGTAATTACTTATTGTCAACAATAACTAAGAATCTATGTCAAGCATCTCCATAATATATTCAACAACACAACTAAGTTCACTGTAAGGTGCCACCATTCACTGTAACAGAAATGGTGTTGTTAGGTTTAAAATCATAATTAACTAATAATTAACTGCTTAGTAACTAGGGGTGTAAATCGCGGGTTTTGTCACGACACGATATCATATCGATACAAAGAACTACGATACGATATTTGCCGATATCTTAAAGCCTGCTGCGATTCTTTCACGATATATCACGATATAGTGCTCTACGATCGATATATATATTTTTTTTTAAATAAAAAATATAGAACAATATCCTGATTTATAACAATTCAAACGCAAAATCAACAAGGTACTGCAAACTCTTCATTTAGGAAATGACAAGAGTATTGTAGTATATAAAGTGCTTATTTTAACACTGAACTTTGATGTCGTGTTTTTTCTTTAAATGTGCGGCGAGATTTGTGCTCCCTGAATATTTGATCACCACATGGCAGGATTTACAAACTGCACGTGTCTTGTCCGTTGAGCCATCTTTTCTTTGGAATCCAAAGTGCTTCCAAACGAATGACTTGAAGCCTAAAGGGGAGCAAATTTCCTCGTCTTTTTGGACACTAGCCATAGCACCGGCCCAGGAGCCGCGTACTAGTTGTCGACTCCCCTTTCACGTGCCTGCTCTGCTCACAACACGCCGCGCACTGCTCCTGGAAAGAGGAAGCAAGCAACAATGAACTGGATTTCAAAATAAAGTCGCGTCTAATGTCCGAGGTCAAACACGTCGATATAAATCGATGTTTACGTTTAGCATCGATGCCAATAAATCGTAGAGCATTATATCGATTAATCGATGTGTATCGATGAATCGTAACAGCCCTATTAGTAACGCTGTTATTCCCAACGCTGATATTGACTTCTGTTTAATTTGAACACCATTGCAAACTTTAAGGATCCACTAATGTTATCTGTTAATATTCATTTGATGAAGTCCTGTTGGGATCAAGGCAACATTGCAGAATTCAATTACCATGAAGGCAGCAAACTCCTCCAAAAATAGAGCGCTCAACTACCCTCTACGTAAAACCTTGTGGGGAAAAAAAATAGTACATTCAGCTGCTGCCAGCACTGATTGAAGAAATATTGCAAACATTAGTCTGTCTACCTTTACTTATAAAGTGTTGTTAGTCTGCTCAGTAATTGCCAACTTGATACTTTTGTAAGTATGATTCCACTCGTAACATGAATACGTTTAAAGACAAATACAATAAAAACGGAATGACTCGACTACGGAACTGATGGATGGATGGATGGATGGATGGATGGATGGATGGATTGATGGATGGATGGATGGATGGATGGATGGATGGATGGATGGATGGATGGATGGATGGATGGATGGATGGATGGATGGATGGATGGATGGATGGATGGATGGATGGATGGATGGATGGATGGATGGATGGATGGATGGATGGATGGATGGATGGATGGATGGAAGACCAAAACCACAAACGTGGCTAGATATACCGAAGCATAAGATGGGATGTCAAATGTTCTAAAGTTCCTATTCTTCTGAATAATTTGCAAAAAATGATGCCAGAGAACTTGTAATAAACCATCTTGGAAGTGATTTAAATTGTGATTTAAATGCATAATGTATATCCCTTAACATTATCAGGAAATAATATTTTGTTCATTGGCAGTTGCGTGCAAATCCATCACTGCCTGCTCTTTGAAAGGGAACTCGCCCTGGGCTGAAATGCAGTGGCCAATTGTGAATCGATCACAGACAGACCAAACTGACATTTCACCGGGTGAACAATCAGTCAGTGTGAATCTTGACGCTTGAAAACCTGTGTTAAGTGCAACAGATTTTCCTCTGCTGAAGGACTGGCCACTAGAATGTTGTAGCAATATACACAAAGTCGAGGTCACGCAACACAGAGTGAGTCCATCAACCTGTGAAAAATCTGTGCCGCCCCTTCAGTCCTAAAGGTATGCGCAAGAATTCAAAAAACTCGATAAAGGGTCCTCAGCCCGCACAGGCACCTGATGATAGCCATGGACAAAGTCCGCGTTAGAAAAAATCTGACTTCAATATGCAGAAAATCTTGAATGATCTAGTTTGCATGTGGCATCAAGCCTTTAATCAAACTTTAACATGCTGATCTAGCATAAATCCAGGACAGTAATGAAAAAATGATGACAAGGACAAAGATCCTTAAATTAATTTGTGCCTTTAGGGTCCGACTGATATTTCAAGCCTGCTGCACGAAGACAATAGATAAGTGGCACATTAACAATGGGTGCTATAACAAGGTCCTTTGTTAACAATCAGTATCTACACACATTTAGTAGCAGAACATCCAGAGGTGAAATTTTATTTTAAACACTGCTGGGATTTATTTTCTTTCCAGTTGTGTCCCTAAACTGTAAACTATCACCCATTAAAGATTTGCTTATTTTTTGCTACCAAAGCACTGTTCACTCACAGAATAATATTACTAAAATTGATATACTTGACGATGTTCTTGACATAATTTCAAGTAAATAATAAAATTAAGATAAATTGTTATGAAAGTGAATTTCTATAGTTTTGCGTGCCATTATACCAATAACAACTCTTTGGAAAAGTTTATATATGATGTGTTTTGATATTTCTGAGCATCCTCAGAAGGATTGTAATGCTTGATATATAATCTGACCCCGCGTTAGCACATGTTTTTAATCTAATGAGATAAGATACTAATAAGAAAACTTCTGTTTTTGCAAAGATACACGTAGAAATAATGGCGTGAATTATTGAATCATACACTATCATGGTCAGGCCTGGGTTTTGACTGCCTGATGACACGGTGGGAGTTATCACATGGAGGCCAAACAATTTTGCAACCACTAACAAGACACAATTAGCGCAAGTCCCTTTTGCCAGTCCAATGAAAGAGAAAAAAGCTAGCTCATCAACTAAGGTTGCCAGCATTTGGTTTGTGACACACTGGAACGACATTGGGCTCCATTGTTAATGATAATGTGACGCTTTGCTTTTACAAAATGAATGGCACAGGAATTTGTGAAGCAAGCAAATGTTAAAAATATAATGGAATAAAACAGGTTTTCATTGTGCATGTTGATGGACTATGAAGGAGAATACAGTTTCATATCAGGTACTGTATGTCGGACACGGATAGTATCAATAACTGATGTTAGTGTATCAATATTTCTCAGAATCAATATTTTGTCTCACCATTGTACACAGTCGATCTCAAACGTCTTACAGCTCATAGACACCTTACAAAACTTTAATCTAACTTCAGTAATTTCATATTGCTGTATGAATTAATCTAAAAATAATAAATGCATTGGATATCATTTTCAAATTAGATTAATTGCGTAACTATCAGGGCTGTAACAAATAGCGTTTCAAATAGAAAACTGTTTTCACAAATTGGATCAAAATCGTTGCATCCTTAAATCATATCACGCTCCATTAAATAGTCTTTTTATAAATTGACTTATAAATCAGTTTGACATGATGATTTTTTTTTCCATTCAATTAGTTTGGGCTTGGGAGTATTTACATGTTGCTCATTATTAAACAGCTGTAACATATCAAATCATAAACCCACTGAATCAAATTAAATGGAATCATTACATTTTAAAATCATTGCATCCTTTAATCGCATCATAGCCCATGTATAAAGAAACATATCAAATCCTATTTGGGGGAGAGACTTTCCTTGTTTTACGTTTTGTACTTCAAAGAATTTGAATAGTAAATAGTACACATATTGTTTGTCGGATATCTATACAAAGGTTTATGTTTTCACAGGTTTAGGCAATCAAAACGAACACATTACCGGGGCAACAGCATTCAACAAAACAACGAAACACTTGAGTTCTGCATAGATGCTCATACTTAAAAAAATAAATAAGATGAAACACCAAAGTTGGAGTCCATCGAATACAATTTGTAGAAGTACCGTAATTTTCAGACTATAAGTCACGTTTTTTTTTCATAGTTTGGGTGGGGGGGCGACTTATACTCAGGAGCGACTTATATACATATATATGTTTTTTTTTTCAATTTTTGGGCATTTTATGGCTGGTGCGACTTTTCTCCAGTGCGACTTATAGTCCGAAAATTACGGTAGTTAGTTAATCTATAAAAAGACAGAAATGAGGCCAAGAAAATAGATTAGCAGACTTCCTGTTTGGTTTAGCACTAAGAGCCGTGGGCTGTTTGCTGTCCTTCCAAATGTTCATAGATCAAGGTGTTAGGTACCACGGCCCGACTAAGCCTTTTACTGGAAATCAAACAACAACACAATAGAATATTGACTTGCCAAGCCTGATGTGTGTGTAAAGTTCCATGAGTTTTTTGTGCATATTGAGCCCCTCAAAAAGACCATTGCTCTCTTGTCGAAATTGTGTGTCGCCATGGCAACATCCTTTGACAAACCTAACCAAGTACATGTTCTAGGATGTTCTGAGTCTTTACACTGTTCCACAGATTTTAACATTACCTTAACGTTAACATAAACTCAGTGTTTTGAGGCTTTTCTGACAGATTTCAGTTTGATCTGGTCAACGTTCTTAGTAATAAAAATAATCATGCATCAGATTTTTATGGTGATTTTCAAGATACTCAAAGGGCTTACAGTGGATACATTATTCATATGCTCGCATATTCTCAGTCTGGTAGTGGTAAACTACATTATGTAGCGCAGCTGCCTCGGGCATGCTGACAGAAGCATGGCAGCCAGTGCGTGCTTATGACCCTGCCACCCACCACCAAGCATTTACACCCAGTCATACATCAGTGTGTGAGTGGCACTGGAGGCAAGGTGGGAAAGTGTTTTGTGTCATTTAGATGTCTTCACAACATGACGAAAGAGTTTGGAATTTTTGGAGCATCTACAGGGGAGTTATTGGACACTCTGAAAAGCTAAATTTTTCTTATCTTTTTCTGTGCTGTTTGGGATGCTACAAGTGTCTCCCTGTTTTTAGCTCTAGGTCACACATACCTGGACAATTAAAGCTCTGTAAGGGGCGCTACGGAGGCTTTTTTTTTTTTTTATCATTCCCGATGTGCAGGCAAAGTTTGTGGAGTTTTTGTTTAGGCTCTCAAATATGCAAATAAATTAGCAAAATAAAAATAATAATTAGGCCTTAATTCTTTCAATTACAATAGAGTCCTCGTAGCACTTGCCCTGATACATTGAAGACGTGTGATTTGAACTATTCATCCATTATCCGAACCGCTTTATCCTTACAAGGGTCATGGGCCTCTCCCAGTCTATTGCAGCTGGCATCGGGCAGAAGGCTGGTCGCCAGACAATTGCAGGGCACACAAACAAACAACCAGTCGCACTCAAAAGCACAGAGTGAAATTTAAAGTGCTCAATTCACCTACCGTGCATGCTTTTGAAATGTGGGAGGAAACTGGAGGACCCACAGAAAACCTACGCAGGCATGGTGAGAATATGCAAACTCCACACAGGAATGCCGCAACCCAGATTCGAATCCAAGAGCTTTGAACTGTGAGGCGGATGTGCAAACCAGTTGACCATTTTGTAACCTAAAATGAACAAAAAATATTTTATTTGAGGTTCTGTAAACTCTTCAAACAAGCCATGGAGGGATCGTTTAACAGTCAAACCTCTACATACAAATTTAATATGTTCCGGGACCTAGTTCATGTGTTGAAATAGTCATATGTATTGGGTGCCTGAATGAATGAATGAACAAACGAACGAACGAACGAATGAATGAATGAACGAATGAAAAATGATATAAAGGAATGGATATGTGTTATATTGCATTGTAGCTTTGGCATTTGCACCCAGAACCACTTTGAAAAGATCCCATTTGAATTTTACGGCAGACAGCAACATGGATCTCCTCTGCCATCCAGATGGGTTTAATTGGTATTCATTTTGACATATGCTCAATATTTTATTATTTGTCAAACTGCACCCACCATATGTAGCCGTTTGACTGGAGTAAGAGCTTGTCAGATTAAAGCATTATTTATCAGAGTGGCACCACAAAAGTCCCAGTGCATTCAACATTTCTTCCTTTTAATTCAACAGCGTTAGACATCCTGTAGGGTACAGTCTGAGGAGTAATGAAAACCCATATCTGCCTTAAACCGATGAATCAGATTAAAATGTGTGCGTAAAGCGATTTTAAGATTTGTGACATGGTAACAAAATGTTTTAAGTTGTCTGAGGGGAGGTTTAAATCCAGTGTTTTTTCCCTTCTTCTTCTATTGCAATGCATTTAACAATATAAAAGTATTGTGCTATATGATGTGGTAGAATCCCATAAAATGATACTCTTTTTGTTGCATCACATTCTTGCATTCGCTTACACAGTTGCTCTACATATGCTGTTGAAAGCTTTGCTGTCATTTGTACCTTTTTCATTAACACATTCCAGAACTGCCCGATTTACCGAGTAACTAAAATATAAAAAAAATCACCATTCCACGTTTCACACGTTTCATTGATATAAACTGACATTATTTGAATGTGCAACTAGAAATGGGTGTCTGAGGTGTAATCATCCTCACACAAGGTCAAAGTCAAAGTCAAAGTCAGCTTTATTGTCAATCTCTCCACATGTCACAACACACAAAGAGACCGAAATTACGTTTTTCTCTATCCCACGGTGACGAGACACATAACACGATAGACAAACATGTACGCGACACAATATAAAAACAAGAAGGCAAAAATTCTAACAATCAATAGTAAGAGTGATGAATAAATAATAAATAAACAGATAACACAATAAATAACGGAGCCAGCAAGCATAGCGCAAAAGTAAAAAACATCATAAACAAAAAGGCACAAACAATAAATAAGAGTAATAACAAATAATAAATGTGTAAAACTAAAATAATATTCTCCTCTGTTAATAGGGCTAAAGGTGAGGGAGGTGATGATCAACGTGTCCCGTCAGCAGGTTGAGGATTTCCATGGCCCAGAAGACTACTGGTGTCTCTGTGTGGCATGGAGTCACTTGGGGACCTCCAAAAGTCGCAAGGCTACAGTCCGCATCGCCTGTGAGTATTTCAGCAGTCCAACTGCGGCTGAAGTATATTACTTCATAGCAGAGGTAGCGAGTCACACGACTTGACCTTGAGCCTACTCAAGTCACTGAATGTATGACTTGTATGGCTTTTTCGAGTAGTCTAACTACATAACTAGTTATTCTTTGAGGTTTTTATTCAGGTTTATTGAGGTTTCATTTTGAAAGAAAATTTATTGGTTGAAAAAAAAACCAGTACTTTTTTGGTGAAATCAGGAAAATTTAATTAACTAAATGTCATGCTAGGTATGCATTTAATTGAGACGAGCATACAGAATACAGTGACAGATTAAATCTTTCAGAAACTATAGCCTTGGAATATTGAGTTTTTAATATTTTGTTTTCAATGCATGTATAATAGATGCACTATCCTTACCCAACAATACAGCCGGACACTTACGAGTGCACGATTGACAGGTTTGAAGCAAACAAGATAACATATACATACTTTGGTTGTAGGTATTTTTTTCCTTCTTTTACAATTTAAAGTGCTCTCTTGCATAAAAATGATAATTCAAGGATTGCACCAAACTGTTGAACAAGAAACCAATATTAAGTACAAGACCTCATTTTGTACTTTTTTGTCAGAAAATTGTAGTATTATTCAAATACACTCTGCCCAGCAAATCCACAAAACATATTAGCATAGCATAGCATAGCATAGCATAGCATAGCATAGCATAGCATAGCATAGCATAGCATAACATAACATAGAATAGAATAGAATAGAATAGAATAGAATAGCATAGAATAGAATAGAATAGAATAGAATAGAATTATGTTGACCAGACGTCCTCTTGAGACCTAAAAAAATGTCGGGGGGAATTTCAAAATCGTCTACAAGCATGGTACATGCATGGTAATTGCTACTCCGCTCCATTTCACTCAATTCCAGGTTTCTCTGTATCGTTCGCAAATAAGTAACTCCCCTCTCCCCAAATCTAGCCACTTTGCATTAAGTAGGGTGGGCGAGCCACTCTACACCAAGTGTTTACAAGCAATGCCGAAACGAAAATGCACATTTACGGAGGAGTTGCATACAAAATTCCCGTGCTTTCACGGGATCAAATTCAAGACATAGATGTTTTTTACTGGTGCACACAATGAGCCGTGCATGAACATCACCTTGTTCAAAGAATGAAACCAACTCAATGCATGAACACAAAACAAATGACATACCGCATATCAATGTGATTTCTGCTGTTGCCTTTGCGAGACCACTTCAGAAATGCGTCATCACAGATTTACCCAATAAATCAGGTATGTTCGGACCTCCATAGTGGAGGCTCTGCCGAAGCCCTGAGACCGACTCACCGAACCCCTAGCGTTCGATCGAACCCAGGTTAAGAACCACTGGCCTTGAGCAATATTCGTGAGCTATCCAGTGTGTCCGCTAAACCGCCTTGTAAACAAATCGCCTAGCACAGGGCCATGTTATTCTCGACCACAGAGTGGATTTTGAAGGTCATGGCACAAAGGGTCAGGGTCAAGACAGCCATTTTGAGGTGTCCTGGATTGATGTAAAGATGACCGTCACACTTGACACCTGACAGTTGTCTCTTATCTCCCTACACAGACCTGAGAAAAAACTTTGAGCAGAATCCCCAGGGGAAGGAAGTGCCAATCAACGGGATGATCGTTCTGCATTGTCGGCCTCCAGAGGGAGTGCCTGTGGCAGAGGTATGACAGACACTTCTCTTTCCCTCTCTCCTGAAAGACGAGAACCAAATACTCCCTCTGAGCAGTGCAGATGTGAATCAAGTGCTCACGTTATTCATCCAGATTAAACTCAGAAACCCATCAGTCGATGGCCACGTCTTTTCCGCTTCCTATGACCTTTAGGGGATTGATATACTTGTTTGATACCAGCAATGCCAACATTTTAAAGGAAATAATGTTTTCTCCTCAGTGACTGAGTCAGCAAAGGTAACAGGATAACATTAAACCAAATTGTTTTAAATTCCAGGACACTCGCCAGATTTCAATGTGAGAAATAAATGAGTAGGTTTTGGAACTGACTAAGGTGTGATTTGGGAAATTGTTCAAAATAAGGTTTAGTCCTCTTACTCTTACAGTTTGTGGGTACGATTTCTTTATGTCTCTTAGCTGAATTTTCACTTCCCAATCGAATGCCATAGTTATACGTATATATACATACATACTACATACATACATACATACAGAGAGAGAGAGAGAGAGAGAGAGAGAGAGAGAGAGAGAGAGAGAGAGAGAGAGAGAGAGAGAATTATCTAAATAAATATATACACTACCGTTCAAACGTTTGGGGTCACCCAAACAATTTTGTGACCCCAAACCTTTGAACGGTAGTGTATGTATGTATGTATGTATGTATGTACGTATGTACGTATGTACGTATGTACGTATGTACGTATGTACGTATGTACGTATGTACGTATGTACATATGTACGTATGTACGTATGTATGTATGTATGTACATATGTATGTATGTATGTACATATGTATGTATGTACGTACGTATGCATGTATGTATATATGTGCGTGTGTGTTTTACCTTCTAATTCATTTACTGTAACTTGTGTGAGTGTTGATGAGGGACTTTAGCATTTTGATCAACACCTACAGTAAATTCAAATGGTCCCCCCCACTGAGAAAGGTAGCAAACGAAGCTCACAGTGAGATAATCCTTCAAGTCTGACTCGGGGCAAATACCACATTTAAATGTCTTAGAGAAAAAAAGGTCACCAGGTCTTTGCCAGTGAAAATGTCAAATGTCTCAAATTCTCTGTTCCTGGTCCAGTAAACATAAGACTCGATGATATGTGCTTGGCATAGTTTTTGGGAAGAGATTAGTCCTTGGCCATGCACTTAATAAATGATTTAACACGGAATTGGAGGACTGTGCTACAAAATCTATAATCTAAGATATTTTTGTGAATTATGTCAATATTGTTAAGGAGGTCAGGATAAGCACATTACTTTTCAGTTAATTTCAAATAAAAAGAAAAACACAAAAGATTAGATTACATATATATATATATATATATATATATATATATATATATATATATATATATATATGTCATCGTGAAAAAAAAGTCCTACTCCCATTCCCTATGAAAGTGATACTTCTTACTATGGCCAGCTGCCCCACTCATTTTTATACCCTTTCTTAAATTTAAGAGAAAAAACAGGGTTCTGACAATTGGAGGAAACTCGCAAGCTAGCGTGTTTGCGTTGTGTTGTTAGCGCCGTTGTTTGTACACGCGTCAAGTGCGAAGAGAAAAAAAATAATAATATCACGCTATTGACCAACAGTGGCTTGGCGATCGACCGGTCGATCGCGATCAACGTATTGAGCACCCCTACTTTAGATGTTTCTTTCCTCCATCGAAACTGATTTAAATGATCAAGCAGGATAGTGGCCCTCAAGGACCGGAGTTTGTGTGACCAAACCTGCCTGTAGTTTTACTGTTGGGTCAGTTGAAATTATTGAAATAAGATGACTTTGAATTTTGTCATTATATCTTATACAAATGTTCTATGTAGGCTCAGTTGTCATTTTGTTTACGGGTAAACACACACAAAGAGGAAGGAAAGGGACTTGAAAGTACAGCAGATCTTTTAATGTTTCGAGAAAGACGTACACTAGAACCCTGTACGTACGTATAATGAGTTTCCTTTGAGGTGTATTGCTGAAAATAGGTGTGAAATGGACAACCAAAAAGGGGAACCCTGTTTTTTCAGCAAGAATCTGTAATTTAAGATGAATCATGTAGAATGTCTAAGCCCTGGCACCAAGGAAAACAAAACAAATTACCCTGCTGTCTGATTAATGTTGTTGTTTTTCAGCTTTACCAATACATTGTTATGATCCTCCTAAACAATTCACTATTCTGTTGGATTTGGTCCACAATATGGGAAGCGCGCTATCCGTGCCTCACGGCAAAAGCCATAGTCAATCACATGTTATCTAAATTACTCACGTCATGCTTGTTTTATTTCTTCAGTAGGAAAAGGCTAAGACACTGAAACAATACTTAGACTTAAACAGGTTGGTTGAGTTCAATCACAATATTCGTTAAGAAAGTTCTGTGTTCAGGAAAAATACAATACAGCGCTGGGCCTTTCGTGCAACCCTGCTCAAGAGCAGAAAGTCTCCATTCAGAAAAGGCAACGTTCAAGGTTCTTTGGTCAGCTTATATTCAGTAGCACATGCCAGTGTGGGCCGAGTTTGATGGGTGATGAGTCAGGGGGGTGTAGCAAATTCGCAGGAGAGTTTGATTCCATGGGAGTGGGTGCTAGTTCGGTGAGAGCTGGTTCCGTAGGGGTGAGTGCTGATTATGGGCGATTCGGTGTGTGTTGGGGGCTGTTGTTTTCCATCCCGTCTTTCAGCCTTGACGATCACCTTTAGCCTGGGTTTTTGGTTGTTTTCCTCCTGCTGCTCTCCCTCTGGCAACTCTATTTGATTTCCAAGTGTCCTTCCTGTAAACCATTCTTGCACATACATCCACTTCACCCACTGTCGCACACCGTCCATTCATCATCCTTTCAATTTTGTCATTTTGTACGTAATTCTGTGAACTTTTGAGTGTCATCCATTTGTTAATGTTCCCTGGCTATGCAAAGTTCTTACTCACCACTTACCATGCATTTGTTTGTTTGTTCTTTTGACACTCCATGTACTCGCTGACTTCATCACATTCTTAGTTTATTCATGCTTCCAACCATATCTTTTCATTGCTTGGCAAAACATTTCCCTCTGTCCAGAATGTTCAGTAGTAATCCAAAGCTGGCGTCTAGCATTAGGCAACATATGACGTCACATCTAGCATGAATCAAAACATAAGATATAATCAAGTACTGAACATTTTAGACAACTTTGGCAGTGTCTGTGATTTAGAAAAACATCAGGCATGCATTAAACAGTTCCTTAAGGGTCATTAAGCTATTCAGGCAATACGTATATCAAAAAGCATTTGTTATTTCAAAGTGCACAGGAATACATATCAGATCATAAAGTTAGAAAAACCTTTGTCATTACCACATATCAAAAATGTCTAGTTATGTCTTCTTTATTAATTTGCTGTGTAAGTATAATTATATGCTTAAAATGTTTCTTTTATTGATTTAATATGTGAATATACTTGTCTGCTTATGTACTTTATTCAATGAGGTTTGAGCATACCGTTTTTTTCCATGTATAATGCGCACCCATGTATAATATGCACCCTAAAAATGGCATGTTGATGCTGGAAAAAAGCCTGTACCCATGTATAATACCCACCCAAATTTTGACTCCTACTTAAGTCCGTAAACGTTATTTCAGAAAAAAGATCATCTTTGGGAACAACCGGTTGTTATTCTGCCGGTCAGTATCACTGCGCATGCGCTAGCAAACTCAATAGCGAAGAAATGTTTTGGATTTGTGTAGGGTACATTGTGACAGCAAACGAGCAGGTGATCGAGCAAGCGTCTGATACAAGAGCATTGTGTTCGTATGGAGCGTGTTTGAAGTGAACAGCAGAGAAGAAAGTGCATCTGTAATGGCGGCCTCCGTATCATATCCGGATTAAAAAAAAAAAAAAAAAAAAAAAAAAAAAAATTTTTAAATTAGGACAATAAATTAGTTAAAATTTTGCGCATTATACATGGAAAAAAACAGTAGCTGTTTTTGTTGCTAGGAAGGACTTTTTGTATTTTGATTCTTCAATTCAAATATCCCTTATTTACCATTAAAATAATATTTCCACTTGCGTAATCCTTTTCTTATTTGCCTGCTAGTATTTCTCATTGGTCAGTTCAGTTCTTCTAGCAAAGAGATGACGTGTGTCAAGACTTTACACCCTCCCTGCTCAGAGATGTGAACTTCTTGTTTTTATTTAGCTTTGGTAAAACACATTGGAATACCATTATAGTACATAATGCCTCCAAACTGAAGGAGAATTGGAATTTACAAACCAACAAACAGACTTTGTGTTTCCCTCCATATCTTTTTTGACTAACCTCTAGACTCGGATAGCGCTACTGAAGTAGAGACAGTTCCTGGGGCTCTATCTGCTGCTATTCGGTTTAGTGTTTATATGGGCACACTAAGTAGCTACGTATTCAGAGTTTAAAGTATCTGCAGGTATTTGTGTTGTGAACTGACAACACACGTCTTGCTGATTGGTGTCAGGGAGAGTCCTTCTAGCGGATTAACTCTGCCTCCTCATGTTTGCTTCCCCAGATGGTATTATGGACATTTCCTAGTCCAATCCATGAAATTGAGTCAGCAATTATCATAAACTACAGGGGGCTGAGAGCTTCTGCCAAAGCGGAAGCAATCATGCTAAATTGTTACCGTTGACTCAGCACGACTCAGAAAAGATTTATTCTAATGATAGGAGAAGCGGAAGTTAATTGTTTGAGCTGTGTCCCCTTGATATCAAATAGCTGGGTACTTGATTTGCAGAAACAAAACACAAGGGTGGCAAGGTCTTGATTACCACCTTCATAAATTTCAATGGTGGCTACAGTGTCACTCACATTTCTCTCTAATTTCTGTTCACAGCAAATAATCATCAGCAAATGTCATCTGAATGAACTTTGTGTGTGCATGCACACACTTTTCGGGAGATGGGGGACCCAGCCACTGGCAATGGCCTGGGGGCAGTCACCTTCAGGCGCAGTCTGGATAATGAAATCACTGGTTGGCTGCCTTGATGTTGTACTCGCTTCCTCAAAATGCCGTTGTCAAGGTTGACACTGAAGACCATATTCAAACTGAAACAAATGAGCCAATTAGACATTAGAGTCTTTGCTTCTATCTCTCTCGCTATCTGTCTCTCCCTTTCCTCTTTGTCTCTCAGTCATTCTTTTTCCTCACTTTTTCCTCGGCTGTCTTATATCTCAAACCACCTGCTGTTTAAAGCAAACAAATAATGGGGCCTAAAACACAACAAGGACTTACTGGTAATTGCTTATTTCATGTTTCTAACTGAAATACACAGATACAATAGAAATGAACATGACTGTGGGATGCCATGTCTGACGACATCTATTCCATACGACATCTGATGACTTTAATCATAAAGTAATTAGGCACTGCCACAGCATGCATTTTATCTTCATTTTCTCATCAACTAGCAAGACAATGAGGTTTGCTGCCAATATACACTGTGGGCAAAGGCTTTTATAGCTGCCCAAAACAAGATTTTTGATAGAAAAAAAAAAACTCTATGTAGTAGCATTTCCATATCTTGAAGAAAAAGCAAGTCTCACAAACAAGTGCTTATAGAAGGAGAACTGACTAAAATACGGTTTGTGTGGGAGACCACCAGAATGTGATCCCATTGTTATGATGTTTATTATTTTCTTCAAGTCCATGCATTTTGCAATCCATTATCCCTTGGCCATCTGTGTTGTTTCTATTTATTCAGGGTTTGCATGCCCACAGGCACTCACTATTTACATTTCTACATAATTTAAAGTGTGTCTGCGTACTTTCTATCTATCCATCAGCTCGGCCCGTCATGATAGACTCTGAATGTAATTTAAAAATGTGACGATGCAGCTATTTTAATATGGTAGAAGAAGCAAATCATCGCTAAATTTGCAATTCCTAATTGCAATTCCTAACATGCGTTGTCACTAGTAACTGGTTACAGTGCCATATCCATGTGTGTGCTGAAGCCTATCCCAGCAGTCATCAGGCAGTAGGCGGGGGACACCATAAACCAGTTGCCAGCCAATCGCAGGGCACACAGACAAACAACCATCCGCACTACCAAGCATGTTTCTTGGGATGTGGAAGGAAACTGGAGTGCCCTGAGAAAACCCACGCGGGCACGGGGAGGACATGGAAACTCCACACAGGGAGGGCCGGAGGTGGAATCGAACCCATACCCTCCTTATTGTGAGGCGGACGTGCTAACCAATACTCACCGTGCCACCCACCGTGCCATATTTGAATGTTTATTGACTTGAATATTTGTGGTTGTCTAGTTATCTTTTAAATGCAGGGTCAAAAACAACTGACCACTCGTTATGTTTGTAATATTGGATTTGTATGGAAGACGTTTCAATTATTATCCCGCATATGCTAATAAAAAGAAGTGTCCATTTCAGGATTTTTGACCCAACTCAAGGGGAAGCAACAATGTTATGTTTTGTCGACTTTAAGGTTGTCTTTGACTCAGTAGGGGAGGCCTCGCTGTACAAGACTGTGAAAGCAGATGGCATTCCACCCAAACTCCTGCACCTAATAAAGAAATTCTACACTCGCTCCCCTACAGGCTAAGGTGGTAGAGAAGTTGTCAACACAAAGGTTGTGTGTTCAACCCTGAACCCATCTCAAATTGTCCTGGAGTAAAAATAAATGCTGAATCAGAGTAAGATATTTTATGGTGAAAAGGAAACCCTTTCTGTAGGCCAGTGCTTCTCAAATAGTGGGGCGCGCCCCCCAAGGGGGGCGCGGTGCTATTCCTGGGGGGGCGCGTGTGACCCTGGGGAACAGGCTTTTTTTTTGGCAGTACTAGAATAAAGTGTAATTGCGCGTTTACTACAGCAGGGGGCAGTGGCGCTCTCATTGTTACTTCTGTCACGTTTGCGACAGTGCAACATTTTACGACTTACAAGACAAGTTAGGATAGTCACGGTGGGGAGGGGGGGCGCGAATAGTTTTCTTCTTGCTAGGGGGGGGCGTAACAGAAAATAATTGAGAAGCACTGCTGTAGGATGATGTGGCCGCCTTCGTGCATCTCATCCATCAGTCTTGGTACACTCAGATATGTATGCAAAAAGTGAATATGAAGCTTGGTAAAGTGCGTTGAACAACACACTGTATGGTTTTAATAAAGTGCTGTATAAGCGCACTCCTTATACCATCATGATCAAATTGGATTTTTCATTGTTTGGACTATGATGGGTTTTTCAGCAAGGGTACGATTACTAACCCCCTTTGGTTGATTCAGGATTTGTTGCTGAAATGGTAACCAAATAGCAAACATGGATTTGGGTGCATGAGCATTGTCTGTCTCACAGACACCCACTTGCTTCATTGGCAGTCTGTAGTTCAGTGTGGAAGTGAGACTTATCCTTAGAACCAAAATAGCAACCCAAGGCTATTCTCCCCTGACCTCTAGTAGTCCACCTCCCTCCACCTTTGTTTTGTGTGTATGTACATATTTATTGGTTGATTAGGAGGGTGCGGGTTCGATTCCACCTCCGGCCCTCCCTGTGTGGAGTTTGCATGTTCTCCCCGGGCCCGCGTGGGTTTTCTCCGGGCACTCCGGTTTCCTCCCACATCCCAAGAACATGCTTGGTAGGCCGATTGAGCACTCCAAATTGTCCCTAGGTGTGAGTGCGAGTGCGTGTGGTTGTTTGTCTCTGTGTGCCCTGCGATTGGCTGGCAACCGGTTCAGGGTGTCACCCGCCCACTGCCCGATGACGGCTGGGACAGGCTCCAGCACGCCCGCGACCCCCGTGGGGACTAAGCGGTACAGAAAATGGATGGATGGATAATTCATAGCGTTGTTGTTAATGTTTTGTAATTATTCCTGGAGTTAAATAAACTTTAAAAATCGGAATCTGGAAAAAAAAAAGTTATTGGAACTTGAAAAAGATGTAATTACCTTCCTTACAATTACTGTACATTCCAGAAAAACACTAGTTTCACAATGTACAATTTCTACTTTATAAAATGGTAAAAAAAAATGCAATATGAACTAAATGCAACAGTTGATTGCGGTTTTTATGTAATATATTCTTCAAACTCGACATGTATGTGTTCCTGGCCCTAATGTAAACATATCCACAAGACTGGCATTTTATTTGAAAAAATGAAAAAATGCCTTCTCTTCATATATTGTTTTGTTTTGCTATTACTTATTTGTCAAGGTACAAGCTTCTAAACATACTGGAACGATAAGGCCAGTTCCTTAAATTTCTCTGTTGACTAAATACATTTGTGTTTGACATTGGAAGATGAATGTAAGAAAGATGATGCACATTTCTGCTTGCATTTCCCAGATATTCACTTCTGAAGGGATACACAATTTAGAATATAACTTATTTTTAATCCATTTGTGCTGTATTTGTTCTGGTGGCCCACGTGTATAAAATCCCTGCACCCTTTTTACCTCTGCAGAACATTTGCTCAGCTGCTGCTAACATTAATATTTGTAATCACTTTTTTTCTACAGGTGGAATGGCTGAAGAATGAAGAGCTGGTCAGTTCCCAAACTGACGACAACATCGACACCAGGGCTGACCACAACCTCATCATAAATGAGGCTCGTCTCTTTGACTCGGGAAACTATACCTGCATGGCAAGCAACATTGTGGCCAAGAGACGGAGCACTACAGCCACTGTGACAGTTTTTGGTAGGTTGTAACTCATTAATTTTATCGGCCAGTTACTTCGCATACAGTTAAATACATTTGATTGGAATACTGCACCCTAACACAACTCATTTAAGGACCCATGTGAAGAGTGATATACCCTCTTTAAATGAATGAATGCATTGTTCAAAAATCCAATGTATTACTTCATATTGAAAATCAATGTTTACTGTCTGAAATGAAATTAGAAACCTGTGGCTTAATCTCATGTCGTGTTATACCAAATATTCCTCTATGCTTGAGGCCCTTCTAGCAAATGTGGGCTCACTATTTTCAAGATCACGTCTAAGCATTTGGCTTCCACACACTTTAGGACCGCAGTGTAGCTGCTTGAGTCCCAGCACTAAGTGGTTGGCTCCAACCTGTCAACCACCATGAATCAATGTTGACTTTAGAAATAGCAAGTCCATGTAATGGCTGTTTTCTGCACTTCTTTATCTTAATTCCACAGCGAGGAATTAAATGGGGAAAAAAGAGCCCTTCATCCAACACAAGCAATATAGGCTGCTCACTGTTTTTGCTGTTTTGTACCACAGTTGCCTTCTTGAGGTTGCATCGCCAGGAATATCCTCTGTTTATTTGATAGCATATACAATGCTGGAGATCTGCATAAATAATAGCGATTGCTGTGTTGGTTCTATCTATCCTTTTTTTTAACATTGCCCAGTCAATGGCGGCTGGTCGCTTTGGACAGAGTGGTCTCCTTGTAACGTGCCATGTGGGCGAGGTGTGCAGAAGAGATCACGGACCTGTACGAACCCAGCGCCGCTGAACGGGGGATCTTTCTGCGAGGGCATGTCTGTGCAGAAGATATCATGCAACTCCCCATGTCCAAGTTAGTTGCATTCACACGTATTGTATTTCAACAATGGAGTACAACTTTGTTAAAAAGTGCATATATTGTGAGTAGAGTTAGCATAGCATGACAATGATTATGACATTTTAGTTCAGGAAACTACAGAAACAGACCCCACAACTACTCAATGTGTATTGAAAACTGTCTCAGTGAAGTCACTGCAGTTTAGCCGGAGTGCAGATGTACTGATCAGACTGAACATAAATTGTTTTGCTACTTAGCTTTAAAAATGTTTTGAATGATCAATTAGGCTATATTGTGAAATAGTGTCAGATTTCCAAATCTATTACATTTCAGTTGTGTGCAGAGCAGATCCATTTGTCTGCTGGACTGAATGACGTTTCCATTCATGTTGTCATCATCTTTCCTTGTCTTTCCTATAAATTAACCACTTGTGCCTTTACTGACTTGGTTATTTTGTGTGATGATGCCCTGCTTGGAGAGTGGAACCTAGAATCTAATGAATGAAGTTTCATTATTTTCATATTGATTACCTATTTTTTCATGTTGTTATATTGTTTCCCTATTTTCAACACAATGTACACCATGCACTCTGTTTTGTCAACATAGTGTTTTGTTTTCTCAAATGTGTAGGAGGTTAGAGGCTAGACTTGGGAAATTGGCGGGGTGATCCAACAAGCTGTCTTCATGCCAATTTGTTCAGTCTGTTAGGCTTCAAACTGCCAAGGTGCAGATGGTTCAGGCAGTCAGGTGGTGTTAAATAACAACTGAGAAAATCTTCAAGAAAAATCATAAAGAGTCAGGGTTTGGGGTATACAAGAAATGGTAGAATAAATTTACAGAGACACGGTTTGGATTAAATGAGCCAAGACATGCACCGTAATTTTCGGACTACAAGTCGCTCCGTAATATAGGTCGCATGAGCCATAAAATGCACAATAACGTGAAAAAAACATATATAGGTCGCTCCGGAGTACAAGTCGCATTTATGGGGAAATTTATTCGACAGAATCCAACACCAAGAACAGACATGAACGAGCAACAACAGGCTAAACGAAAGGTATGCTAACGTGACATAAACACAAACAAAGAGCTGAGAACGGGCCTGCCGTAACATTCAAAGTTATTCAAATAACTATTACATAAATAATACGTTTATAAAACCATCTGTGTCACTCCAATTCATTAAATCCATCGATTGCTGACGGCGCTTGCACTTCGAAATATTCCACAGGCCCATATAAGGATATATGAATTATATATCAAATAACTATTATATAGGCGGCTCGGTGGCGCACTGGGTAGCACGTCCACCTCAGAGTTAGGAGGGTGCGGGTTCGATTCCACCTCCGGCCCTCCCTGTGTGGAGTTTGCATGTTCTCCCCGGGCCCGCGTGGGTTTTCTCCGGGCACTCCGGTTTCCTCCCACATCCCAAAAACATGCTTGGTAGGCCGATTGAAGACTCCAAATTGTCCCTAGGTGTGAGTGCGAGTGCAAATGGTTGTTTGTCTCTGTGTGCCCTGCAATTGGCTGGCAGCCAGTTCAGGGTGTCCACCGCCTACTGCCCGATGACAGCTGGGATAGGCTGCAGCACGCCCGCGACCCCCGTGGGGACTAAGTGGTTAAGAAAATGGATGGATGGATAACTATTATATAAGCAATAATATTATCAAACCATCTGTGTCACTCCAAATCATTAAATCCATCTATCAAATTCCTCGTCCTTTGTCAACAACGCCGCGCGTGCGCCCTGACGTCAGCCTCGTCATTATTCCACAGATCTAGTATATAACTGTATTATAGCGTTAACAAAGTACAAGGAAAGACGTGGGTTTGGTAAATGTCTCTTTATTTAACAAACCAAGAGTTCAACGAGCCAACAAGTACTGAACGGTAACGATAAAAACATATACAAGCTGCTATACAAAATAAAATATATCAAATAACTATAACATAAATAGTTCACCACCACACGGCCCCAAGCACTGGCGTGGACTTCCAGGTGTGTGGCGGCGTGGACTTCCATCCCTGGAGCTGGCACTTCCAGCCACGGAGGTGGGAGAGAGCTCCTTAGAATAGGACCGTGCGTGCGTAAAAGTCATGTCCGAGCCCCATCCACCGTCCCCGGACAGCCACCCGGCCGAGCGCCGGCCTCCGACTTCCATCCACGGAGGTGAAAGAGAGCTCCGTAGAGTAGGACCGGGCGTGCGTAAAAGCCATAATAGTTTTTCAAACCTTCTGTGTCACTCCAAATCCTTAAATCCTTCATCCTCCGTGTCACCTACAAACAAAGCCGCTAATGATGCCGGTTGTACGTGGGGCCGCGCCACTGATGTCGCTTAAAATTCAAATTACAGTAATCCCTTGCTACATCGCGGTTCGTTTATCGCAGTTTAACTTTTTTTCTTTTTTTTTTTTTAAATTTTGAAAATTTGTGAAAAATTTCACATACAAGTCGCTCCTCAGTATAAATCGCCCCCCCCCCACCCAAACTATAAAAAAAACGCGATTTATAGTCCGAAAATTACGGTAATCAACATGCTAAACATTTACAGGTTAGCTGAAGTACAACACAAACATGAAAGGATTGTAGTTGACTTTTTCTCTACCTCAATTTTTGAATAGCAGAACTGTGTCCCAAAGCCTTTATTGTTAAGCAAACATTTCTCTCATCTCTCAACAATGTCTGCAGGCTCATTTCCTTTTACTGCTAATAGAACCAGAATTACACAAGCTCAAATACAGTAATAATTTAACCCACCCATGTCATACTTAAAATTAAGTGTAAGAAAACATAAAAGGGTGAATGCCACACTCTTCTTGAAACACATTTGGGTTGTAGTAATCTCCTGGTCCAGGGACGCTATCTTCCTCATTATTAGCCACTGAGCCATAAAATGATTTTAAAGCTCTCTTGTTAATGTGATATTATTTCATGCAGAGTATCTGATGTAATAAACAATATACACTGACATATTTGTGAAATGGCTTTGTGCAGGATAGACCGTCAATTAATTAGGTGGTAAACTCAGCTTCGGTTTTCTGCAACCTCGGCCTTTAGAATTCCCTTTCTGGTTTAGCATCTCAAACTGAACATAATTTGACAAATTTGAAAGGTTTTCAGCCTGATTGCCAGTTTAGGCTGTTAATTTGAGGATGTATTATGGTGGCTTTAACATTCAGGGTAATAATTTGTAACAAATTGAACCTTGTCCCTGAGGCGTCACCTCCAATGATTTATACGGAGCTAAGTTGTCTGATGCTTTATGTCTCTGGCAGGGTCACCCAAGGCAAACAAGTCCTTCTTCTAAGTAAGCTGCCAGACATGAAGATGACCATAATTAAACGCAGTGCTTCTTTGCGCAGACAGGACCCAGTGATCCCAGTGTGCCCTTACAAGAAAGCACTGGCATCACTGGGGCGCTCCTCTGGAGTCAACCTTGGGAGGTGTTCAGTGCCTGCTGACTAGACCTTTCCACATGGAGCCTGAGTCAGCACAGCCCAAGGAAATAGTCTGTCCCTTTAAGAATGGGCTTACCACCTGTGAGAGGGGACCAGGTAGGTCTACTATAGTGCCATACTGAAGTGGGCAGAAGCAGAGGGCATGGACCTTGGTGAGCCAGGCTAAAGATGGCTCTAGGGACATACAGATTGTCACATCTCTGCCAAGGAAAGAGCCTGAGCTGGTGTGAGCTTTAGAAGTTCACACTCTGGGTCGACAGAGACTGTACTTTCTGCGTAGAATGAGTTATGGGTGTAAGCAAAAGTTGATGTTGTTTTACTATCCGTACTGGAGAGTAGAACAATGTACGGAACTAAAGCCTGGTACAGTGACCTATCTGTCCAGCTGGAGGCACAGATTAATCGTCTGGTACAACCATGAAACCATGAAAATTATGGGCATGAAAGATCATTCTTCTCTCAGCATTATTTATGAACAATCCATTATTAGACATGCTCAAAAAATACTGCCTGAGTCACATTCTCTATCCAGAGTACCAGCTTCTTTCTTCTAGCGGGAGATTTAGAGTTCCTCAGAGCAGGCTGAACGGTTACAAACATTCTTTTACCTCATTAACTATTACGATCAAGGATGTGAATGGGTAGTAGGTTAGTTAGTGATTGCTGTACTGCAGTTGTTTACGTGTTTATTTATTCTGGGAATGTGCTTTTTATCACCCTTGATGTGAGTGTTAACTGTTTCTTGTGTGGTGTGTGTGTCGTCTGGTGTGTATATGATTCTGTCGACTGAAAATTGCAGGACCAGCTGAGTGTCCATGACAAATTTCTCTTTGGGGAAAGTAAAGTATAAGAAATGAAAAATGAAAAGAGATGACGAATAAACTGTAGTTTGCCGGTTATGTCGGCTGTTTAACTTTTGGTACCCTATAAAATAATGGGCCCATCTTGTCTTGGATTTCAGTTTTGCCTCACTCATATTGCTTTGGTACATTATAAACCAGCAATGTCTTGTTGCTTCTGTTGATGCCGCTGCAAAGGACGAGTGGCTTGCAAGCACTCAAGTCTACTGGAAAAGGGGTGTTGTTTCAGTGGTCTATTGGTTTCATTGCTGAGTTGGACTTAAGATAATTCATGGTCAGGTATGAATGCAGTCTCTGTGCAGTGTCCCAGAGTACCAATGGACCCCTTGTGCTCTGCCGAATTCACATCTTTGTGCTCTAACTGTGGCCGCCTAAGCCCAATAACCTTTTTTTACGACACTCTAAAGATGGGTAACAGTGGATAACATATTCTTCGCATGTGCAAAGTTGACTACACGACAAGTTATGACTGTAATGCTTTAGCAGAAATCCCTAACTCTCAGTAGAAATAAACGTAGAAGGCTGGAGCTCTTTTGATAAACCCATTTACAGCTACACTCCAGGTGATAGATTAAACTATTATAAGGTACTTACTTATCATTGAACAAAGATGATATCAAATATACATTTTCAATAGGAAACTTTAAATGGAAAAAACTTCCCAAATTACAATGACAAAAAACAAATTAAATATTGATTCTATATATATATATATACATATACCTATATAAAATTATGTATGGGTCCACAACAGGGTGGGACACATAGGAACACGCACTTCCCAATAAGCTGTATGACAAAAATTTCAAATATGTGTGCTTGTAATATATTTCCTTTTTCATATTGTATTCTAATGCATGTATAAAATATCCAGCCTTTAACAAAAAAATTATTTGAAGCAGAGGACACAATAACCATACTATACTGTATTTGTTTTTTTCGCAGTGGAAAGGGCTCTTTTGCATAAAAAGTACCATTCAAGGATGCCACAAAACCTCTAAACATCAAACCAAAATTTAAAATTAACTTTGCGTTTTCATTCACAAAAATCAACTCACTCAAATAGTAATATGTGGTACTATGTTTGTCCTAGATGTCATTCCAAATCTGCAAAAAAAAAAAAAAAATCGGCTTATGGAGCAGTATAAACCCTCAACAAAGCTACATCTGCCATCAGTTGGTGAATATTGATATAGCCTACAACGATAGAGTATTCGCAGAGAATAGGGCTCTAAATAGTGCAAGGCAGCAAATACTGAAAATCTGCATATAGCTGGCATGTTTGTAGTGTTTATGATGGCATGGCAAACTGTAAAAAAGGCTGTATCCATCCATCCATCCGAACTGTTTATTATCAAATACGTGCATTTTCAGTCATTCCGACTTTTTGTACTATTTCAATATTTATTGGTTTATCTTCATATGCAAAACAATTAAGAACATGACTGTCAAGTCAAAATCAAAGTCTGCTTTATTGTCAATCTCTTCACCTGTCGAGACACACAAAGAAACCGAAATTACGTTTCCTCTATCCCACGGTGATGAGACATAGTACACGATAGACACTAAATAAAAACAAGAAGGCACAAACAATAAATAATAAGAGTGATGAATAAATAATAAATAAACAGATAACACAATAAATAAGAGGAGCAAAACGGAGCAAGTGTGCATACAGCAGACAGTAAGCATAGCGCTTACTGTAGTAAATAAAATAATGTTTACAATACATACATAGCAATGTACAGTAGATAATGAGGAAAATTCCTGCATCATGTACAATCTCCATTTTAAATACCAGCCCCTTTAAGTGACTTATATTTGACTTTCAGAATAAACTCTTAACCTTTCTCCTTGTCCAACTGCTGATGTTGTGTTAATAAATGAAAGTTGAACCTCTTTTTCTTTTAAAAGCACATTTTAAAAAAAGTCCATGCGTTTGGAAAACACTTGAAGCCGTATTATGATCCATGCGTCATGAGAGTGCTGACCCAGAAATGAGACATGATACTAGTTAATTTAATTGGAGCAGCAAATGACTCCCTGGAGAGGTGTTTGAGCTGCCTCTGTTGTCAAGTACTGTAATTCCCAGAAAGTTCATATTTTGTGCTTCTGTGTTGGCTGATCGTGTGGGTGTGTTTGTGTTCCAGTCGATGGAGGCTGGGATGAATGGAGTGAGTGGACCGTATGCAGCATCCAGTGTGAAAGACAACGAAGTCGAGAGTGCAACTCCCCAGCACCCAAACACAGAGGCAAGATGTGTGAAGGGAACTCACAGGCCACTGAGAACTGCACAGATGGACAATGTACTCAGAGTAAGTGCGTTCTCACCGCTCAGCATGATCGGCTGTTATCTTCAATCATCTTTCCGGTCATTATCATCATCATCATCTTTCTCTGCACTCCTGGCAAATATTCAAGCTTGATTGGACATGTGCGTTTGGGAAAATTGTGTTGACATAAATGTCCAAGGCATGATAATATCAGCAGTCATTTCTGTAGGCTTAAAGATGGTTTTCTTACTCAGTCCAACCTTGCTGGTGTCCAATGCCAGAAAACAATCTCTCTCTCTCTCTCTCTCCCTCTCTCCTTGGACTTGCGTTACCGCTCTTTGACAATTGTAAACTTTTGAGTCTCACCAGTTTTATCTGATGCAAGGAGAGGCAGCAGCATCTATGAACTCAAGCGTCAGAGTAACTTCACTGTATAAGTCACTTCATAGGGACTTGGACTTTAATCATCACTTTCCCTCCTCTTCATCTTCTTCTATCTCTCTGTCTTTGCAGATCGAAAGCTGCTACATGACGTTAAACCTCAAAGTGAGTGCCCAGTGGCTTTTTTTTTCTTTTTCTCCCCAACTTCTGACAGTAATTCGCTTACTTCACAGACTAATGCAGGAACATTTCTCTGTGCAGTATGGGTATTTACTTGGTGATGCCATGAGAAACAAATGACCACCATTTAGTTCACCTTGATCCGAGCGTCTCAGTTCTAACCCAGCAGGTGCTCATTATGTGATACATCATTTCCAGTGCCCTGACTTTATGACAGCCATAACATCACAGCTGTGTTTCTACTTTGAGCTGGGAGATGTATTGGTTGTGACAAGTGGACATGTGTTAGGTTGTCGTGGATTAATTGGTTTTAATATTTTTGCAAACAGGCTAAATTGACCAATTTGCACTGCTGTCCTTCTTCATGCAGCTTTCAATCACTTGCATGAGTTTGCCCGACAGTGATTGTCAGCTGTTAGTTTGACTGATTTCATTAGTGTGCTACATCAGAATAAACGTTGTGAGTAATCATTTCTTGATTGATGGAGTAGTGGTTACATTTAGCATTTAAGTGAGCACTCTGTATTTAATTCAATAGGCTTTTTTTATTTTCCTATACAACGGATATGATCAACCCACATTAGCTAATCGATTTCATAGTTTCCAATTCATAAGTGTTGGCTTGAAACGACTTGGGTCTCGAGGGTTTAGGTTTGTTATATTCCATGTTTGCAGATTCAGTAAAATATGCAACAAATTAAATTAGAAGCGGCTGTGCTGCAAAATCAATCGGGCTTGCTCCATCTTATCATTCTTTTCCCATTCTATGGCTTCTCAAAAATACTGTAACACTGTTGTATGCGATTTATCTTTATAACACTAACATTTTATCTCAACTGCTATTATTTGTTTGTGTGTGTGCTAGGTATGGACAGTACCAATGACGTGGCTCTGTATTCTGGCTTGGGAGCTGGTATTATTGCTGTGGGCATACTGGTAGTGGCTATCATGCTGTACAGGAAGAACCAGAGCGAGTATGGTGTAGATGTCATTGATTCGTCTGCACTTGCTGGAGGCTTTCAGTCCTTCAACTTCAAGACCACTAGACAAGGTGAGAGTTACAATACATTGTCGGACCAAGTGGTGTAATTTGAGTCAGTCTTTCCTATCTCGCAATATAGAAATTAACTAGCGTAACCCATCGCTAATTATTGGATTCAAAGGTAAATGTTCCTAGGCTGTAGAAGTCAAGCAGGACAACCTTTAATGGTACTCCATAGGTAACAATTCTTGTAATCCCTAAAGGCACAGTGATGTACCTGCATTTTAGTTTTCTTAAATATATCTGGAGCTTCGCACTAACACTAACAAAAAAAGCATTTCCATCAAAGACAGGACCTGCCTCATGATTGATGGCATTTATCTGCATTGAGCAATGTACTGTGCAAGCCTCCTTATCTGCTTTGGATTCATACTTCAATAATAATCTGGCCCCCCTGTTATGTGTAATGGGAGGTAATCAATTTCACAGAGATGCTTGCACCAAACTGTCCCCTTCAGAACATACATTTGGTTGTGTGACTGCCAATCCCTCCATGAGATTGCACTAGGCCAAACTGTTGATGGATACACGTGTGAAATGTGAAAAAGTTAACATCAGTTGTGTTTTTGTTCACGGCAATCTTAGAGAAGTGACTACCGTAATTTTCGGACTATAAATCGCGGTGTTTTTTTTTATAGTTTGGGTGTGGGGGCGACTTATACTCAGGAGCGACTTATATACATATATATGTTTTTTTTCACTTTTTGGGCATTTTATGGCTGGTGCGACTTATACTCCGGTGCGATTTATAGTCCAAAAATTACGGTACTTGTGTCCCATCAAGCATTGCAATACGCCTTTGTGTCACTATACCTGACATTATTGAATTGATCACTGTTGGGGTCGTCTTAGAATTCTTTCTTACCTCTTATCCAAGGCACATAGAGTTGGGTTGGCACAAATAATTATTTTGATACTCACTACAAACTAATCACTAACAGTAGTCACGAGTAGTCTACTACTCCAATCAAATTTTAATTTCATTTAGATAACAATCGCTTAGATCTTGAATTCTTTAAGGTACGTAACCTAATTTTGATAACAACAATTAAGATGATAGTATACTTAAATTGTATTAATCTTTTCAGCTTGTAACAGTATTCATGACTTGTTCATAAATGATGGAGCAACTGATATTGAAGGTGATACTTTTGTTTTGCGTCTGTAGTATGCATAATTTAATCTTTACATTCAAATTATGATATGCACATTTTTAGCACTGTAAATTAGCGCAGTAGATTCGAACAACCTGGGTAGGTTAGGATTGTTAGGATATTGTTAGATGTTACCATTAAGTGTCTCTGGGAGATATTATACATACTATGTTTTATTAAACGCACGACTCTGCGTGATCGTGAACGAATGCCAATATTTTTACTGGCATACTGTACCTGACACTTAAAGCATGTGATAGGCATGATGGAAATGGGAAATCCACCTTTATGCATGCAATCGCTAAGATCTGAGGGAAAAAGTAAGGCTGGTGTGAGAGGTGATGCAAGCCAGGTCCACACTCAGCAGGTCATCAATCCTATTTAAATAGGCCAGCTCCCCCCAGAGCCTGCCTGCTGTGCCCTCCACTGGCCACAATCACTTCTTTCCATTTTCTACTCCATCAGCCAGGCAAAATGTGGAATGCTTCCACGTTTTTTTCTGATTAAAACCCAAGTTTGCTCCAGAGAATTTTTTAATGCATTTCCTAATAGCCTCATTCTGCCATACCTTGCTATTGAAGAACATAAAATCAAACACGATTAATCAAGTGCAAACCAAGAGCTTTATTTAAAAGCTGAAATACTTTTTAACAAACACTAAATGCTTTTGGATAACTCTCTTTTACCAGAGCAAATATGAGACCAAGTGCTGAATGAGTCTTTGGATCTAAACCTGTCCCTGCACATTTCTCCTCCCTGTGAGTGATTTTTAATCAGAGGCCCAATTCCAAACCTATCCCTCAAGGTATTCAACCTGAGGTACATTTCATTTACTTCTTTCGTCTCACCACTGCCATTCCATTTTCGCTGCACTATTCCTAAAGATGCATACCCAAGCGATAATCAGATTGGTCTCCACTCGACCGGAGGGGAGAAATTCAGCACTGATCGAATGTCAGGTGCAGAAGGCTAATGTCCACTTGACTGCAGGTCTGACAGAGAAGTTGAAATATGCCACTGTCATGTCTGGTGACACTAATAGACTGCTTGGAAATGATACAGTATATGCATTTCTTATCCCTTTTACGAGATATGGAATAGGTTCCGTATGGCATTGTCCCATTCTTGATACCATGCCTGATTACACTTTTGTAGGAAAGCGTGATGATCCTAGTAGAGTAAATCCAATATTACAAATATTCAGTGCAAGTATTATAGCTTTATTTCAACATTGAAAAAAATGATTAACTGTATCGAAATAACAATAATAATTATAATGATACTATCACGACAACTACCACCACTAGATAGATAGACGGACGAGCGGACGGACAGATGGATGGATAGATAGATACTTTATTGATCCCCGGGAGGAAAATACGTTACTACTACTACTACTACTGTATCTCTATTTGCTATCTACTACTCTGACTTTTAAGTGTGTTGTTGCCTTTTTTTTTTTCTTGGGTTGGTCAAAGCCAAAACCTCTCAAAATCACAAATCATCCTCCTGGTGATTGATGATTTCCATGAACATAAAACAACATTAGACTCCCACCTTGCACCCCTCGCCAGGCAACAGCTGGGCATCAAGGACTCAGTGACTTCACAGTTATTTTGGCAAGGGGCAGGGGCAGCACATGTCTGAGTCTGCCAGATCGATGTTGTGCACTGCACCTTGTTTGGCAGCATCGTCACATCTAATGACCGCAAATGAAGACCGCTCTGCAGGCTGTTGGGTGCACACCGGGAGCTCCCTTCATTTAAATCGCAGTCACCTAGACCCATCCTGGCCCTCCTGCTGTCTCCCCCCTGTCCTTCAGTAGGTCAGCCGGGTGTCTAGAGAAGCTGACTGCAGCAGATGGATTATGGAGATCAAGCTGTGTGTGCTAGGTAATTAAATCTTACACTTTAGCCATGGCTCCGAGCCCTGGACCTACTGTCCAGGTTATGTTGCTTTATGTCAGATGTGCTCATCGGCTGCTTGATTTCAATTGGTGCTGGAGCTTGACTCCTAAGCTGCATATATGGACCTGTTTTTATTCGGCTTGGTATGCAGCTTGGACCAGTGTTTATTGAAGGGAAGGGGGGGTAGGAAACAGAAGTCCACTCGGACCAGGAACAGATACATGAAGCCTAGACACAAGACCGGGGGGAATGCACGAGCAGGATAGGAACAGCAGGGGCAGAAAGCAACAGTACGCACCGTCAGGGAGAAACACGCGGGCAGGGTTTAAATACATGAGTCGACAAGAGGGAGCAAGTGACGGTGATGACAGGGGCGTGGCTGAGGGAAAGTTGCCGAGTGGCATGTGGCACCCGCACGTGAGCTTATAGACAAAATACATATATACACTTTGCAATACTGTAGATCTTGTGATCCTTTTGGAAAGGAGGTGAGTAGTGTACATATTTTAAAAAATCTGATCCTAAAAGTGGATTTTTTTCAAATGCTGTGTATAGACAGCTGCAAGCTAGAATGTTGCACAAGGTAACCAGCCAGTGACTTATTGCCTACCTCACACCTCCCAAAAATACAAATGGTTTCCACTGCACAAGACCACACTAGATTTCAAACACACCTTGAAAAATTGCTAGCTCTTTTGGCTTCACATCCTGAAGCGGCACGCTTTCTTCTGTTGTTACGCTTGCCTCTGCTTCAACACATACTGATGACACCACATCGAAGGACGCAATTCAAGCAATGATTAACCAATTTTCTGAAACATTCACAATATAATTCCGACCCAATAAATGTTTGAAATGACAAATGTGATTTTTTACCAATCCTGAAAAAAATCCTAAATTCATTTCAGTTAGTGGTGCTCCTCTTGTGTCTTGGCATTCACACAATTAAGGTTTTCCATGTTTAGGTGATTGGGTGGCTTTGTCTGTCTTCCATCTTTGTAGGAAACCCCCTACTTCTCAACTCCTCTCTCCCGCCAGATTTAACTGTGGGACGCACCTACAGCACATCCCTGTGCTTCCAGGACGGTGCAGACAAAGAGCTTTTTGACCCCTTGCCAGACATAAAGGTAAAAGTGCAGAGCTCATTTATGGTCTATGGTGTGGCGGAGCAGTCCGAGTTCCATGCCAAAGCACCTGTTGAGACATTCCCACGGGACCTGAGCCGGGATTACTGCAGCTCAATAGACAGACGCAAGAAAGGTCTGCTCACCTTCAATGGACCTTTGGGCATCGGTAAAGAGCAACTGAGGACCTCTGGTGTGTTTGGTCAACCTGGAGGACGGCTGGTGCTGCCCAACGCTGGTGAGTAGTAAATACATGAGCTGAGTTTGTTAGCATGCTGGAGCATCCACATCCATTTTCCACTGTCAAAGTGAGTTTTGAAAATAGAATGAACACATACTGAATCCACCAAAAAACACTCCCAGATTAAATGACATTACAATGTATGAACCATTTACAATATTCTGATAAAGTGGAATCCATAGACCCCCACAAAATAAAAATTGTTTTATTTTCAGTTTTGTAATCCTTAATGCCTTAATACAATGTATGTCTTATTCTTCCCTGATAAAGTTAAAGTTAAAGTCCCAATGATTGTCACACACACATCTGGGTGTGGTGAAATTTGTCCTCTGCATTTAACCCATCCCCGTGTGATCTTAATCCATCCCCTGGGGGAGAGGGGAGCAGTGAGCAGCAGTGGTGCCGCGTTCGGAAATCATTTGGTGATCTAACCCCCCAATTCCAACCCTTAATGCTGAGTGCCAAGCAGGGAGGCAATGGGTCCCATTTTTATAGTCTTTGGTATGACCCGGCCGGGGTTTGAACCCACAACCTTCCAGTCTTAGGGTGGACACTCTACCACTAGGCCATTGAGCTGGTATTGATGCATAAAATGTTACCAGTCAAAGTTACCGGAAATGCTAATCAAATAGATGTTGTTATAACTCATTGCTGATGGTGCAACGCCACACTGATATTGTGCTGTCAGGAGATTTCTAAATGAGTATGCGCCGTGCCGGAGAAGGTGACCACCTGACCATACAAACTGCTTGTGACTTCTTGTTCAATTTCAAGGTTTATGTACGCCCATTTCCGGCAACACGATAAGTTGTTGCGTCACTCAAGCAGTATGCATGGGGATAGGTTAAAGCCGGGGTATCAAATTCATTTTTGTCACAGGCCGCATCGTAATCATAGTTTCCTACTTTGGACCATTCTGACTGTCAACACCATACATAATATACAGTATAGGCTACACAACAAACTGATGAATAACAAGTGTTGAAATCAGAGATGAGTAAAAACTGCTCAAATGTTCTAAAAAGATGCATGGTAATGAAAATTGAGAAATACCTCTCTTTTTTTAAAAGTGAAGACGATTTGCAATTTTAGTATTGACACGTGAAGTAGATGCACAATTTGTCTTCGCGGGCCACATTACATGATGCAGCGGGCCGTATCTGGCCCCCGGGTTTTGGGTTTGATGGGTTAAAGGTTAAACTACACCCGTGACCCTAGTGAGCATAAGTCTTACAGAGAATGGATGAATGGGTGGATATTTGAAGTCAGTTGCTGAAAATGTTCAAACTGAATAGTGTAGTGCTAAATTGTGCAGATAGAGTGTTGAACCGGTTTGTCACTTTGTTGAGGGGGCATCACTGAAGGGGTCCAGTTTGGCATCTGACATGATTTGGGCAAACAGTCAACAGTCACAGGTATGTTACATTACTTACCGTGAGCGAACACAGGTCGGCTTTCACCTATCTTGGTGTAGTATGCTGGCTGGAAACTCCACCCGTTCGCAAACAAGCTCTTCCAGTAGGTAGCTGTGATTAGCTTCCACCCGGATGACTGTGCTGTGGTGAGCCTGCTCCACCGTTGACTCATTTCCAAATACCATGGGGTAATTAATCCTGTTCCACTTTCTCACATTTTATTGTTGTCGCTAATGTCCACCTCAGCCACCTCCTTTCCTGACATCAGTTTCAGTCAAGTCGCCGCCCTGTTCTCCCATCAAATGGCTCGGGCATGGACACAGAAACCTAAATCTAAAACTACCTATAGTGTTGAGCTGTCTCAAGCTTTTTTTTCATAGGAAATTAATAATAAAAAGGCTTTTATTTTTTTGTGAAGTGGCCTGAATGTAGTGTTAAGTGAAGCATGTTTGCAAGAGGCTGAAAGGTGTTCAAAAGTCCACCACAAATCAGTCTGAATGAAAAAGATTTTTCAGCTCATCTTTAACACTAATTAATAGTTTTGCAGTGATGAATTCAGAAAAAGGCTATCCATCTGCTGCAACAGATGACTTACAAAAATGGGATTTGTAATCTGCAACACTAACCATGCTTAGCAACTTGCCATGTGTGAGAAAGTCATTCAACATTTGTCTCTTCTCCAAAGAAAAATCATTACATTTATCTGTGATACACATAAGCTTAAAGTCTACCTCCATCCGATGTCCTCTGCTCAGTGGCAGACGGATTTGCATTTTGCTACCTCATAGCCAATCACAATGACCGCTGACCACCGTTTTACAGAAATCATTACAATCGTTTCCAAAAACAATAATGACTTTTGTTTCCTCGCATTTTTTGGCTGATTTTTCTTAGGTTTGTTCCAGCTAAATTTGAATATTCTGTCAATTTTATTTCATGAAAACTTTACGGTGATTGGTCTCACAAACAATGACTTCTCAGCCATGATGTAAGATGCCATTTACTGTTTAGAAATATTAATAATTGCTCGGAAAAGCGTTATGGTGGGCAATGCTTTTAAATTTGCTACATGATGGAGGTAAGCATGCCTGTTTATTATCTTTAACTTAGCAAATGTACAATTGATATAATGGTCTGATTATTCTGGTTAAAATCAATGCTGTGTTTTTGCCCTGAAAATGTAACTCGTTACGAGACTCAGTAACTGTAATAATATAAAGATATTTACAGCAAGTTTACCTTCATACCTATATTTATTTATCACGCTGACACCTCATTCACCTACTGATGATGCAGCATCAGGAGAAATATTGACATGTTCCCAATGGCTTGAACCCCAATCTCTGGGTTGGGAGCTGACCACTATACCACCCAACTATGTCGCCTCAAGAGAAGAGCATAGATTACAATTTAAAGTTTCCCAACTCAGATTGCCGATTGAGAGTTTTACAGTGTACATTTGGGTTGTTGCCATTCTAAGAAGTCATGACATTTAAGGCATGCTTGAAACAGTAGAAAGTTTCCGTGACTGTGGACACACACTTACCTTGACAGGAAGCTTTGTTGGGAAACTTTAAAAGCAAAGAAGAAAAAATATAGCAACATTTTCTGCATAATTGAAATGCATTGAATAATAAAAGATTTTTTAAGCCAAAATTATTCTTCAAAAAAAACACTAATGAACATTCAATATGATTTCTACCAAAAATGATGTGAAATGGAGAAACAAAAAAATATGTAAAAGGTATTTTTAAGAGTATTGAAAAACAATGAAAAAAATACAAACTGCAAATCCGTGATACAGAACCATAAGTATGCAGGGCTTCACGGTATATTTAAAATGTAACTCTGTCAAAAGTATTCAATGAATGGCCCATTTTATAACTTAATCCTTATATAAGGCGCACCGGACTATAAGGCGCACCATTAATGCATCATGTCAGATTGTTAATCCAAATCAAATCATTCTCCATTTTATCTTTTTTATTTCAACTTCAGATGCAACAAATGACTTTATAATCACAAAATAATGATCCATAGTCTTGTTGATTCATGATTCATACTCTTCAGCAGGCCACTTATGCTTGATTTCATGACACAATGCTTCGGGCCCGTTTGAATTGAGGAATTTAGTCCATATATAAGGCGCACTGGACTATAAGGCGCACTGCCGGGTTTTGAGAAGATTTTAGGTTTTTGGGTGCGCCTTATAGTCCGGAAAATACGGTACTCTAAATTAGTAAAATCTAGGTCCATTTTCAACCGTGGGAAAAAAAAGGTGACTGAATTTCTTCCATGTTGATTGTAAAGAATTTTACAATACGATGCAACAATGCAATTGCTTTCACGATGGCTGTTGCTGCAACAAAGCCCTTTTACAGAACATATAATAACATAAAATAACAATACAACAGAACAACTCACAAAAATGATTGCCAAGTGTTTGCGTCCAATCTGGGACGGCAACTGTGCATTCATGCAACTTGCAGTGTTCTTTTGTGACGTGGGAAAAGGGCAGGTGGAATTAACTTTTCTCAATGGCCTTTCAAGCAGAGTGGTCTGAGTGGTGGAGTCGCTAATGTCAAGTGCAGCACTCACTCAGCCTACTTGCAGAACACTCTCCCTTTTACTGGCTAGCAAGCCATATGAACCAGCAATAAATCGAAGCTTTTTGAGCACTCTAATAATCGTATAGACACAACGTAGCGGCACTCTTTTCATTTGAAAAGATTATTTTACTTTTTTTTTAAATGGCAGAAATCACAAGCGCTATACGGGAAAACAAGTACCGTTTTTTTCCGTGTATAGTGCGCCCCCATGTATAGTACGCACCCCTAAAAATGGCATGCTGATGCTGGAAAAAAGCTTGTACCCATGTATAATACGCACCCAATTTTTATGATTTTTTTTAAAAAAAAAATTTAATTTTTTTTTTTTTTTTTTTTTTTTTAAGTCCCAATGATCGTCACACACGCAGGGAGGCAATGGGTCCCATTTTTATAGTCTTTGGTATGGTCTTAACTAGGCTGGATGTAATTTTTTTTGTTGGCGTTGATTTCTCCGACTGCCCGTAAACGCACCACCGCGCTCCGTGCGCATGGAGCGTGTTTGAAGTGAACAGCAGAGAAGAAAGGAACAAGGCAAAGTGTTGTGAAATAAAATATTACCTGTAATACGGATTTAGGTAGAGAACTGAACTCTCGCTCTTTATATAGCTGACGTGTCTTGCTCATCCGTTCTGCGCATCTGTAATGGCGGCCTCCGTATGATATCCGGTTTGCGTGTGTGCGAGAGCGAGAGAGAGCGAGAGAGAGAGTGCGCGAGAGAACGCTCAACCGTAGCGCGCCGCCGACCGCCCAACTGCACCGGGCTGGTCGATTATTGTGACAGAGCCGTCGCTGAAATTTAGAAGATATTTTTAAAGTCCTGATGTACTTTCTAAAATTTAAGTGGACCTCAGTGCGCACTGCGCAGGGAGCTTAATTTGGTGCGGTCGCGCAACCGCAGCGCGCCGGGCGCTCACTGTCGCATTGCTTAAAGAGCGCCTTTGTGTTTTAGGATGAACAGCAGAGACCAAAGGAACAAGGCAAAGTGTTGTGAAATAAAATATTACCTGTAATACGCATTTTGTTATTTGCTGATTGAAACTGCTAATTAAACTGTGAATTGAAACTAATAGGAAGAAAACAACTCTCGCTCTTTATATAGCTGACGTGTCTTGCGCATCCGTTCTGTGCATTTTATTTCACAACACTTTGCCTTGTTCCTTTCTTCTCTGCTGTTCACTTCAAACACGCTCCATGCGACCGCAATGCTCTCGTATCAGACGCTTGCTCGATCACCTGCTCGTTTGCTGTCCCGTGCGCGCACGAAGCGCGGTGGTGCGTTTACGGGCAGTCGGAGAAATCAACGCCAACATAAAAAATTACATCCAGCCTAGTTAAGACCATACCAAAGACTATAAAAATGGGACCCATTGCCTCCCTGCGTGTGTGACGATCATTGGGACTTAAAAAAAAAAAAAAAAAAAAAAAAAAAAAAAAAAAAAAAAAATAATTCTTTTTTGTACCCATGTATAATGCGCACCCCGGATTTTAGGACAATAAATTAGTAAAATTTTGCGCACTATACACGGAAAAAAACGGTATGAGGACACCTTGCCCCAATGCCCATAAGAACTGGGGAAAAAAAAGTAAGGTTGGTCTTGGTGATTGTAGTAATAACAGCTTCCACATTTTGACAAAGTCTTCCCAAGTGTATGTGGGGAATCTGTGTATCTAGTAGACTGCACAATTAAGATCCAAAGGCAAACAAGATGACTGTGTATAGTATTATTGTAATATACATTTATTAAGAGGTGGATTTTTTACCAATATATTGTGGAACACCGGTCTCAAACTCCACACAGGAAGGCCGAATCAAATTTTCCTCAAAATGTTTTCAATGGGATCAGAGTTTGTCTTTAAATATTGAACGGATGTACTGTTTTCATGTGCTACACTAAAAATATCGATCTGATTAGGACATGTGTGTTCATGTGTCACACAAAACATCGCTCTGTATAGTTCTACTTTAAACGTTAGTATTATTCAACGTAGTTTTCCTGTTTGCGCTGTTATGCCAAATTAACACCAACGGAGCTGCTATGTAAAGAAGCTCTTGCGCCTGACAGATAAAAGTAAGAGAAATAACCATTTACCGTGGCTTTTTACTATAGCGCAGTACTATATCATACATGATTTTTCAGTTAACATTGAAAGATTACACAGAACTGCTGAACAGCAAACCAAAATCAAATGCAAGAATTTGCATTTTCAAGTCACTGAGGGCCAAATCCACAAAGAATGACTTGCAGCTACTTAAAGCATCTTTAATTGCTCTTCATTTGTACCCGCAGTTTGCTCCTTCTTAACATCTTATTCACAAAGGATATTGCGCTAATGACATACCAGCGCAAGTATCTTGCACCCGTTTTTAACTTTTACATTCTGGAGGGTGGTTTAAATTTTTTGCCTATTCAAGCCCCCAAATCACCGTTACCGTCTAAACAAAAGGCGCCCTCGGTAGGATATTTTGCCGTTTTCACCCCGAGTGTCCTTGTATAAATGGGCCCATATTGCTCTCATTCCAATTTTTGTTGTTCGTTTATTAAACTCAACATTGTACGGTGTCCTTGAGTGCTGAGGAAGGCGCCTTAAAAAAATGGATTTGATTATTATTTCTATTATCCATCCATTTTCCGTACTGCTTGTCCCCACGGGGACTGTGGGCAAGCTGGAGCCTATATAAGCAGTGATCGAGCAGTAGTTGGGGGACACCCACTGATTGTCAGCCAATCGAAGGGCACACAGAGAAAAACAACCATCCGCACTCACACCTAGGGGCAATTTGGAGTGCTCGATCAGCCTACCAATCAGCCATGTTTTGGGGATGTGCGGGAAAACCAGAGTGCCCGGAGAAAACCCACGCGGGCACGGGGAGAATATGCAAACTCCACACAGGGTGGGCTGGAGGTGGAATTGAACACGCACCCTCTTAACTGTAAGGCGGACGTGCTAACTAGTGCCCCACCGAGCCGCCCCCGCCTCATTATTATTTTGTTGTTATTATTATTAGTATTAGTATTAGTAAGTCAAGTCAAGTTTATTTATATAGCCCTAAATCACAGGCAAGTCTCAAAGGGCTTCACATATACAAATAATTGACAATTATTCTCAAACATCCCCTGATCTTAAACTCCCAGGAGGGCAAGGAAAAACTAAAAAAAAAAAAACTATAGATTGGAGGATCCCTCTTCCAGGGTGACCAGGCTGCAAAGGATGCAGAGAGGGCACATAGAATACATAATATAAAACATTCCAAAGAAAAAGTGGATGTCCAATCAGTAGTAGTACTAGTAGTAGTAGTAGTGAGATTAAATGATCAAATTGCAAGCTTGGAGTCTTGACCGAGGAGTTGCGAATGAGACTTGCGTTTGACTTGCCCGGGCCGAACTTCCATCTTTTATGACATGGATTTATTATTATGTCATCGAAGGTAGAGGGTCAAGTGAACCCTGCTATGCATTTCCTCAGATAAAATGTGTTACTTTCGTCACCAAATTTATAACAGTTTAGTCTCCTGCTGCAGAGGGGTTCCTGTAGTGAGGAATGTACTTTCAATTCCTTTGTATGTCTGGTACATGTGAAGAATTCAATAATAAAAGAGACTTTGACTTTAACCTTCAGAATTTGCAGGTGAACCATCAGTAACAATAGCAGATAACTTGTGTTTGTGCACTTGAAATGCTACAAACGGTATTGAATATGTCCATACCCTTGGTGGTATTGTGAATAGACACCAATTTGAGTAGCCCCTTGTGCACTTCAAACCTACTTTTAATGGTGCTAATGAATTTAAGCACCTGGCTGTCATCAACCACATCTGTACTTTCATCCAAGGCCAAAGAGAAGTACTTGTAGTCAAGCATAACTCGTTTAATCTTTCCTATGACGTGATTGTAAAAATAAAAAACTTCACGGTTTATCTTTGGGGTGCTTTCCGGTATTGCTTCACCTCTCCCTTCACTGTGATTTTTAGCATAACCTTACCATCTTCCTCTTTAACGGCGATCCAGTGGAATCTCTGTAGTAAGTCATACAGGCCATCTAGTGGTGACTGGTATTATTGTGTGAAAGCTGAGGCCTTGACATATTTGATTTTACATCTTCAACTTTACTACATATTTGTACTCTGTGGAGGCTGAGGCACACGCAATTCCTCCAGAAATTGAAACTTTATCTAGGGACCACTTTGTGTGTGGATGTGGGCTACATGCAGCCCACAGGCCACCGGTTGCCTATCCCTGCACTACAACCTGAAGATGATGACTGAATGCGGCTGGAAAACGGAATTTCCCCTGGGGATCAATACAGTATCGATATTCGATACTCGATTGATCAATCCACCTACCTCTCTCTCTATCTCTCTCTCTATCTCTATCTCTATCTCTCTCTCTCTCTCTCTCTCTCTCTCTCTCTCTATCTATCTATCTATCTATCTATCTATCTATCTATCTATCTATCTATCTATCTATCATTTTGTGTTTCATGATCACATCCAGCTTTACCAACTTACATATAAAGATTCACTATCCTTTTAAATTGACTGTTAATGTTATTCTTTCATATCCTTGGATATGATAAAATATTATCATGCAAGGTTTATGTTGTGCTACATTGACAAGCTGGTGGAGTTGTGGCTTTTTGACACACTGCATGTTTTCCAGGAGTCAGCCTGCTGGTGCCACATGGAGCCGTGGCTGAAAATATGTCGTGGGAAATGTACATGGTGATCAGTTTGGGAGAAGCAAGGTGAGGCCAACCAAATATAATTTCCAACATCTCTTTGTTCAACTCTATCGTGTCGTCTACAGTATCTTCCCTAGATTTTCATCTTCATACCTGTTCACCACTATCTCAATCCTATTACTTTATTCTGACTTTTTAACAATTTGCAGTCTTGTTCTGATAAGGTGTCAGATGTCTAAGAGAGATGAAAAGTTGGCAACAAAGAGAGTGGCTGATTTAATAAGAGTCCATGGCCCATCTCATTATCCTAATGGGCCAAATCGCAAGTGCTTTGTGCCAGTATAACAATACCAGAATGTTTGCCGCTCATCTTGTAAACGCTAATTAGGGAATTCACTAAGGTTTTGAAAGTCAATGAAACATGAGTGAACAATGCACAAAACTGTATTTTTATTGGTGGCAGTAATGTTAAAAATTAAAACGTATATACGTACGTACTATATGTGATGTGTTTTCACAAAAACTAGGATCATGCCACGCTTACTAAAAACTGTAAATGGCGATTCTTCACACAATGTGATTTAGTTAAACTTTTTCTTTTTGGTTGTATGACAGATTAACATGTTTTGAAGCTAATTTGGGGGGGGGGTGTCTTGGAAAATGACTCCTGAGGGTAAAAAATACATTTCTTAAGGTTATTGTGCAAAAGCAGACTCACACTATTTTATTCCTTCGTTAATGTCTGCTCTTTTCACCCCATGTGGAAATCTCAGTTTTAAACCATGGTTTTGTGCATACACATCACAAATAAAATATAGACATGTACATACAGTACATAATATAAAATATTGCCGTTTGATTTTGCAGGGTAGAATAACAGCATTTGAACAGAATTGCCTCTTCAAGTAATATTTTATTCATTATGAAACGATGAACATATTCAGCACAGTTACATGGCCAACATATAATACCTAAATGCAATACCTACCTATATTCTATTCGTTAAACAGAGGGCAAAAGTATGTGACCTTCCCCTCGGCCATCCTCACATTGCATTGGTTGCGTGACTGCATGCCAGATGGACCCAGCAAGCGCCCCACCTTCCCTCTCTTGTTCCCTATAGAGGTGTGAATGTGTGTGCTTTTTTGACGAAGCCTCTCAGTTGCTGCTTTAGTCGTTGATGTCCAGGCTGCCGTTGAGAAACTTGTCAATAGAGTCTTTCATTTACCCCCCTAACAAGCAGAAGGCAAAATCAAACCTTCAACCCTCATTCAATCTCAGTCTCATTTTTATCCCATCTAGTCATCTGAGAGTCAATATGTAGTTATGTACTCCACAAAATACAGTATCAAGAAACTGTGTGACACTCTGAACGAGTCTTGACCTTGGAAGCGTGTTTAAACAATGATGAATGCCATGATGAATAGAGTGCACTGTTCTGACGGACAAGCACGGCAGAAAAGAAGGCTCCGCCATCCCCTGAGGCCCTTCATCTTGGCAGTACACGTGTTATGTATTCTGATCACAGCTTCGTAATGACCCTTGGATAGACTGAGCATCTCTTCCTTGGGGGGTACACTCTTCCCTGGCGTGAGTCACATGGGCTTCCCGTTTATTCGGATTTGTTTATTTTGTGTTCCATTTGAAGACCCAGAATAAATAGACTTGTATCAATACCTTTGTACGGTATTTTCCGCACTATAAAGTGCACCGGATTATAAGGCGCACCTTCAATGAATGGCCCATTTTAAAACGTTGTCCATATATAAGATATATACATTTGGCCCACGGAACGGACTTTGGACACGCCTGCTGTAGTGGCTCAATATTGGTCCATATATAAGGCGCACCTGATTATAAGGTTTTTAGGTGCGCCTTATGGTGCGAAAAATACGGTACACTAAAATGACCAAGGTGACCGTTAAGTGGGAATAGGTTGAAGTCATCTTCAGAATGACAGATTAACAAATCTCTTGCTGTAATGTTGGAAAGATTTGCTCAGTTGTCTCTTAATTAACATGAAGAATAACAGCTCTCAGGGGTTGTCAACATTCTGTGTTGAAATAACTCATTTGTGTGGCAATTTCCCTGTATGCGGTGTTGTTAAAATATATGATACATGAAGGACTAAAGTATGGTCTTGTCTTCTATTCTGGCAGCGTAAAGTATCTGTTCTCTCTCTTCCGTCTGAAACACAAAATATTGTGGACACTGAATGCACAATATGTTTCAGCCCTGGACACGTTTTACACATGCTTTTATTTTCTGTCAGTATGTGAGTAGAAAAATATTTAGTGGAGCCCTCCCTGTGGTCTGTTGTGCTTTTCATCTGACCGGCTGTCAATCACTGTCGACATTTGAGCACGCCAACCCGACAGAGAATTGCTTCACTTCTGTGTCCAGCTCCTATCTCTGCCCAACTGACTTCTCCACATTGACAGATTCCTATTAAGGCTTATTTTCAAGATGTATTCTCAAAGCCTTTCAAAGGATGTCCTAAACCTTTTGAAGGTGCAGTTTTGCTTAGGTCAGACATACTTCCCTTGCAGCCAAGGTTTTATGAATGTATTGTATTGTGAGATAAATCTTTCAAACTACTGAGGCAGAAACTGCTTTGTTCTGACCAGAAAAGAGCTTCAGAGGAGGAAAGTGGTTTCTGTGAGTGTGTTTTTTACAGAATTTATTTGGCGTATAGTGCTCTCAGTTGTGTATTTTTGTTTCGATATTTTCTGATACAATAAAGATTTCAACTCAAACATATGTCTAGAACAGAGTGGGCAAACCTTTTGACTGATGGGCCAAACAGAGTTCACTTTCATGTGCACCTTACCTACGTATATGGTCGTGAAAAAACATTTAAACAACTTTGGCAGGCCAAATTTTGGCTATGCCTGGTCTAGAATCAGCCGTGCTTCAGTCCGTTGGTTTGACAAGGCTGTTTCCCAGACCGGTGGTTTGTAAATGCACAGACTAATCAATTTTATGAATGATAGTTAATTCAGCATCTGATTTAAACTATCATGGTCACACGCATAGTACAAATTTAGGCTTATACATTCGCCACTTGCTTTACATTACAGGAACAATGCTGAATTAAAACAATTCTGCAGGAAAGAGTGGCCAAAGATATGCCCACAGAAATGTGAAAGACAAATTGGCAGATATAGAAAGCGCTTGATTTCTATTGTTGCTGCTCAGAGTGGCTCAGCCAGTGATGAGGTGTGAGCGCGCAATCACTTTTCAAAAAGGGCCATGCACCCGTGGACTTTTTTGCTCTACAATTTTTAATAAGAAACCCGCTGCATTTTGTCTTGATTTATGTTGCCTATGACTAATATTGCACTGTGTTTGATGATGTGAAGTGTCAAACGTGCAAAAAAAAAAAGGCAGAAAAAAAAGCATAGACCAGGATATCTCATTCTTTCAACGCTAATCCCATTTTCTTCAATTGGCAGCAGAAATGAAATAATTAACCTTACTGTTCTGATACTTTCATTTCTGAGTGTCTCGTTAAAAGGTTTGGAATGACGTAACAAAGCAATGACAAAGCAAAGGTTCACCTCTACCTGTTGTTTGATTGATGTAGCAAGATGCTCTCATCTTAAAAAATAGACCAAAGCAAAGAGGAAAAACAGGTGGGAGGACTGCACGTAATTTTACGTGAGGCTAATGGAGTCTGCTAATGTGTATATTTATTTAGACTGCTGTGTCCTCTTCCGACACAGTCTGCCTCTTCACATGCCTCCCAGGTCCCTGGAGAGTGAGTCACCAGTCACTTTCAATAATGCAGCTCATCTAAGGGCTCAAGATGCAGCCTTATAGAGCCCTTCATCATGATTACAAATGGAATTGATAAAAGAGACAGCAAGCTTCGGGCACTGTTACAAGTGGACTGCAGCAGGCAAGCTACTTAAGGGGCAGGTATTCTTATGAGGGGTTGTCAGGGACAAAATTCATGATTACATTTTACACTCACATACACACACAAGGAACTGAAATCCTATTGTATTCGTGTGCAATGATTTTACACACAGTGGTCAAATACTCTCGTGCACGCCGCTGAAATATTCTCACACAGATTTTTCACTTCCATACTGTACGAAAGCCAAAAAACTGATAGAAACTCTACCTGTCTGTTTCTTCTTAAATCATAATTAATAATCATCATTGAATCATCAGGACCAAAAAACAGAGAGAAATTCTACATGACAGTTTCTTCCTAGATAGACCTTAAATAGTGGGGGCTGAAACCACTGACATTGATTAAATGGTGAAAATGAATTTAGAAAAAATGATTTTCATTAATATTTAGATTCTTAACAACATTTACATATTAGTTTTTACCGATAGGAATCCATTAGACATTTGTTGTTCTGCAAGTCACACTTTAAACATCTTTAGTAGTAACATATTGCAAGTCAAGGGTGATGATGCACTAACATGGGCGCACGCACCTCCATAAAAGTGCTCCACTAATCACTTCAGAAAAGGTAAAACTCATGAGGAATTATGAAACAAACCAACCGATAACTTCAAGGTGAAAACTAACTAAATAAGGATCCAACCTTTAGCAGCTAACACAAAGACTAATTGGCAAATACATGTAATGTATTAATTCAAATGGTGACTGAATTGTATGTATAAATGGAAACCAAGCAAAAACAAAAGAAGCGGGGCTATGTGGGGGCTTACACCTGTTCAGTGAGGGAGCGTGGACAACTCCCTTACTCACACGTACAATTGTATGCACAGTATTGAAGTGCTCTCATAAACAAGTACCGTATTTTCCGGACTATAAGGCGCACCTAAAAACCTAAGATTTTCTCAAAAGCCGACAGTGCGCCTTATATATGGACCAAATTCCTAAATTTAAACTGGCCCGAAGCATTGTGTCATGAAATCAATCATAAGTGGCGCGCTGAAGCCTATGAATCATTAATCAAAAATACTATGGATCATTATTTTGTGATTATAACGTAATTTGTTGCATCTGAAGTTGAAATAAAAAAGATAAAATGGAGAATGATTTGATTTGGATTAAAAATCTGTCATGATGCATTAATGGTGCGCCTTATAGTCCGGTGCGCCTTATATAAGGATAAAGTTTTAAAATGGGCCATTCATTGAA